>NC_081311.1:95858787-96161818 GCF_026419965.1 Kogia breviceps
TTCGTGCCCCGGTCCGGGAAGATCCCACATGCCGCGGAGCGGCTGGGCCCGTGAGCCGTGGCCGCTGAGCCTGCGCGTCCGGAGCCTGTGCTCCACAACGGGAGAGGCCACAGCAGTGAGAGGCCTGCGTACCGCAAAAACAAAACAAAACAAAACACCAGGGTGGTGAACCTCAGTAAGTGGAAGAACATGGTTCAGAAGAATTGTTTGTAATGCTTTTACTAAAAATAGTAATAATAAATATTTTCTAATGGCTATACATACAAGTTCACAGACAGGTTCACAAGGATAACATTTTTGACCCTAAACAAAATACTAGCTGCCAAAAGATCCCCAGTCTCTATCCTTCCTAGCCAGCTCTGGTTCTCTTTGGCTTTGTGACCACTTCAAGGATCTTTTTATTACATCCTTAACAACTCCCTGGCTCAGCACAGCCTGTTGGGAAACGCCATGGTTGGCTCTATGCTACTACCCACAGCTACTTCACGTGTCATGTGCAAACGGTCAGCCCCCCGAATGGAAGCCTCTTTGACTGTGAGTCACGTGTAGCCAAATCCTTGTCACCTCCAGACGTGTCTATCAAGATTCCAAATCTCGTAGCAACTTCTGAACCACACCAACTTTTTCCTAAGTTCTGATCTATTGATAATGAAGACTGGGGTTTAAAAAGTCCCCAGCATTGAGAAAATATTTGGGATCAATATCCAGACTATACAGAGAACTCTTAAAACTCCACAACAACAAAAACAACCCAATTCAAAAAGAGGCAAAGGACTTGAACAGAAATTTCTCCAAAGAAGATATATGAATGGCCAATAAACACACGAAGAGATGCTCAACATCTCTCATCATCTGGGAAATGCAAATCAAAAATCACTTCACACCCATTAGGATGGCTACTATTAAGAAAACAAGAAGACAAGTGTTGGCGCGGAGGTAGAGACAGGGACAGAGTTTCAGTCCTGCAAGATGAAAAGAGCTCTGGAGATAGAGATGGTGGTGATGACTGCACAACAAAGTGAATATACTAAATACTACTGAACTGCACACTTCAAAACGGTTAAGGTGGGGCCTCCCTGGTGGCGCAGTGGTTGAGAGTCCGCCTGCCGATGCAGGAGACACGGGTTCGTGCCCTGGTCCGGGAGGATCCCACGTGCCGCGGAGCGGCTGGGCCCGTGAGCCGTGGCCGCTGAGCCTGTGCGTCCGGAGCCTGTGCTCCGCAGCGGGAGAGGCCACAGCAGTGAGAGGCCCGCATACCGCAAAAAAAAAAAAAAAAAAAAAAAAAAAAAAAAAACGGTTAAGGTGATCAATTTTGTTACGTTACTTTACCACAATAAAAAAAACCTGGGAGGAGGAAAGGCCCCAGCACTGACCATCAGGAATAAATCTTGAACTAGCCTGACGACCACCTTGTTAGTCCCCAACCAGCTTCCAAGTCCCAAACTGTTCCTCCCCGTATTCAGGCGAATTTGCTGGGCTTTGCTGACATGGCTGGGACACGCCTTTTTACCCCTGAGAGTTCAGTGGCCTGAGGCGTGGTTTTCAAATCTGGCTACATGGTAAAATCATGTGGGGAGCAAAATCTTAATGCCCAAGCCCCGGTCCCAGAAAATCGGATTAAATTGGATAGGGGTGGTAGAGCTCAGGCATGGTAGTTTTTTTTTTGTGTGTGTGTGTGGTATGCGGGCCTCTCACTGCTGTGGCCTCTCCCGCTGCGGAGCACAGGCTCCGGACGCGCAGGCCCAGCGGCCATGGCTCACGGGCCTAGTTGCTCCGCGGCATGTGGGATCCTCCCGGACCAGGGCACAAACCCGTGACCCCTGCATCGGCAGGCGGACTCCCAACCACTGCGCCACCAGGGAAGCCCCATGGTAGTTTTTATAAGCTCAGAGATGATGCTGAGGACAGGACTAAGAACCGCTAATTTAGGAGACTCTTATCACCTGAGCCCTTCTACCTTCAGGTTGAGAAGTCTTCAAGTTACCTTTGCCCAGGCTGTTTGTTTGATTGGGGTGGACACGGTCCTTTCTGTTCCTTAGACAAAGACCCATCAGGGGCCTGAAAAAGGGCTCACACTCTGCATCGTGAAGCTCTCCCAGACGCTGCAGCAGTGAGAAGCCACCCAGGCCTGGGGACTGAGTCCTGGTGGCCCCAGGAAGGCCTGAGCACCTCCCTTGGTGACATGCCCTGGGGCTCCAGTTCACCACCGTCCCCTGCCCTCATCTGGAGCCTGATGGACTGTGCTGGGCAAACAAGACGTGCCCTGGGAGAGTATGCAGACCTGCTCCTGCCCATATATCCTCTTCCCTTTGCCATCCAGAATCCCATGGTGACAGATGGCAGGGGGCCCCAAAGACCAGCCAGTAACCAAGGGCCTTCTGACTTTCCAATCCCAGTGGGGAAGCCTGGATGATTCCAGCAAGTCTGTTTCCCTAAAACTCTCTCTCCTTGGGAACAATTAAAAAAATCCCAGAACAGTCAAAGGAAGCCAAAAGAAAGGGAGGCATTGTCACGGGGCAATTAGTAACAGCCATGACAAGCTAGGGCCGTTTTTATTATAGGTAAGCTTGTTCGCCAGGTTGTGGGTGGTTCCAGCCGGTACTCAATTACCGCGTCGGGAAGGGGCTTTGGACAATTGCTCACAAAGCTGGCGTCACAACAGGGCTCTGTTATTATCTCAGGCAGGTGGCTGGGGTGGGCAAGGGCGCAGGAAGGGCCTCTAACCATGGGGCAGAACCAAGGTGCTAAGAGCCGAACATTAACTTCTCTGTCCAGGAGAGCTGCACGACCTGAGTATTTGGCAATCTAACAATGTTTAACTGGCTTAATTAGGAGCAGTTAGCACAGCGGAAACCAAACCAAAACAACAGCAACAAAAACACCCAGACAAACAAAACCCCAAATTAAAAACTTCCAAAACAGCCTCAGGAACAAAAGGATAACACGTAGGCACAAGTCACCTCCGTGGAATCCACACCCTGTTTGGATGGCTTTCTAGCTCAATAAATCATTACAGACCCAGGGGTCAGGCCAGGCCCACTGAGAACCACGGTGTCTCCACAGCCACCTTCTAAGCCCTGGTGACCTGATGCAGTCATTCGTGGCTGGGAAAGGAAATGGGGTCCAGGTAGCTCCTCGTTGTAAAACAGTGCCCACCTTACAGGAGAAGATTGCAGCTCACCTCAAACACTGTACAGCCACTCTGGGGTGCATGTATACATGTCGCAACACAAACCCTCCCAATGACCACAGGAGGTGGACACAGACAAGTCAGGACACAGATGCTTGGAGACGCTAAGGAACTGTCTAATGGTGCAGGGCTGGTAAGTGGTGGTCTTGGGACTGAAACCCAGGTCTGCTGGCTCCACAGCCTGTGTCCCCCACCCCAGAGATTGTCACGTACTGCATCACATGCACTTAAGTCACCCAAGGAGCTCATAAAAACAGACTCCAGAGCCAACCCTGGGCATCTGAGTCCACAGGTCAAGGGTAGTCCTGGGTATCTGCACTTCTCCAAGAGCTCCATGACTTCAGACTTTCTGATGGTGGCTCACATTAAGAATCACATTTTCTTTACTACCCAGTACACACTGAAGTATGCCCACATATGTATATATAACTACTGAATTGATACAACTGAAAAAATGTCTGTGCTTAGAACATGTAAAGAACTCTGACATTTCTGGAGACGTTCTACTCTATTTCATGTTTACAAAGCTTGTTGTGGTCCACAAAATTGATTTCATGACCCACCAACAAGTGTCAACTGCAGTTTGCAAACACTGCCCCGGACCATTCTGCGGTTCTGGGTGGGAGTCCCTAGCCTGTCTCTTGCTGCCTCCTACTGAACTCAGAAATGGCTGGCTTAGTCAGAGATCGTGGAAATGTGGCTACATGCCCCGAGAACCACAGCAAATTGCTTTGTATTTTTCTTTTACACGTAATCTGGCACAGTGGCTCACAGCACATCTGTAGGGAACTAACTCCGTCTTACAAGAGTGTAAAGCGAGGCTCGGGGAGCGCACGTGATCTGCTAATGGTGACAGAGCCGGAATGTGCCGGTTCCTCCTCTGTATCAGCACTCCAGGGAGATAGAGCATTTGTGGACAGAATGTGGGCATTTGATTTCCTCACGTAAAACCCTGTCTTTCCACCCACCTCTCGGCTTTCCAGCCCCCTCTTCTTGCAGCAGCATAAGGACTTTCCTATTTGTATTTCGACTCTTCAGTATGTAAAGTAGAACAGCTGCTGAGTCCCAGTCAGGTTTTGCTAACAAAACCAAATCCCCTGGCTTTCCCTGGCAGCTGCAGCTGGGGCTTGTAATCTACAGCTGCTTAAGGGAGCAACTTTCTGGTGAGGGGAGCGAACTGCAGTCTGTTTTAGTTGTGGATAAACTATGCAGCCCAGCATACTCCAGGCAGGAACACGAAAATCACAGATTTGGGTGTGCGACACGTGAGGATTAGTGGCAGATAAATAAAATTCTTTCTTCCCCCTTCTGCCGGCATGTGTCGGCCCGAGCACGCCTCCAGAGACCTTCCGAGATGAGCAGAGCCAGTGAGATTCAGAAACAGACACACTTTAAAAAAAAACCCCAAACCCCACAACTCTGTTTTGTTCTAGGGTACGCATGCATCCCCAATAAGGGATAATTAATTTGGATTACATAAGAGCACTGCCCTGTTGGTGTCCCTCTTGGAATCCCGTACTGTGTCCTTGCTGCACAGACAAGATATGGGACAGATTTTTTGTTGACATCGGGGGTGGGTGTGATATCTGCTCCCTGCCCTGATGCCACATGGATGGACGGCAGAACCCAGTATTAGTCAGCACCCGTCATTGGAGACGATGAGTTAATCTGCCAGAACTTGGGGGCTGACCACGTGCTCTGTATGGAGAACAGTGGGAGGGTGACAAAGGAATGTAAAAAATGTCCCTGTCCCAGTGGTCCTTGTAATTAAAACGTGGCTATACCTGTCTCGTTCCCTCTTGCATCCCAGGTCTGGCATGACGCTGGGCATGCAGTATGTGTTCAATAAACATTGAGTGAATAAATGCATAAAGAACCTTTGCCACTAGTAGCATCTTCCAAAGTGTGTTCTGTGGAGTGTAGACAGTGAAAGAAAAATGGGGTGGGGGGGGCAGGGAGGACGCTAATACTGAAATAAGTCTGCTTAACAAGGTTTGCTTGTTGTAGACACAGTACTTAATGTGCCAAAGTGCATTGTGACTCGCTGAGCGGGAAGCAAATCTTTTCCCAGATTTATTGGACTCTACACGTCCTTTTTAATACGAATGGTGTCCTTTGGGAAATGCTGTGTTTTATTTCCTATAAACGGAAGGTCCTAATCTCACCTCCCATCCACCCTGCATGAATCAAGAGGTTAAAGGAAACAGCAGGGCCGGGTTTGGCTGAGGGTGCTGGCTGGGCAGGTCGGCTCACTGACCGCCCAGACAGATCAGTGACACGTCCAGTGACTGCGTATTATGGGATTTTGTTTGGGAAGCCCAAGAACTGTAGATACTGAGAATGTGAAGTCCAGGGTTCAGTATTCTGCTGTCTGAGTTTTACACATGCCTGAATCTGGCCTCCCCACCGCACCGTGTCATGAGGATGAGCTCGTCCCAGGCAGCCCCTTTATCAGGAGACTTGGGTGAGCCTGCCAGGCTTGGGGAGGCCCGGCATCTGACTGAGCGGTTCTTCTGTTGCACAGATTAGGAAAGCCCAGGCAGCGCGTGGGTGGGAAGGTGCTTGCACGGGAGAGGCAGGAGGCCCGCCAGCAGAGGCAGAACTACTTTACCTGAACAAAGCTGAACTCCCTCCAGTTGAGTGCGTTTGCGATGGACGGCAGTGAGGTGACAGCCAGCAGGGACAGCGTGCCGAGGGCCAGCACCCCCAGGGACAGGTAGATCTCCATCCGCCAGACTTCCTCCTCGATCCAGAGGTGACTTTTATCAGTCAAGACCTGGTGCGGATGGAAAGGAAGCCATGAACACCGTGGCCAAGGCCGATGCCCTGGGATTTGGGCGAGCAAGGAATTTAGGACAGGAAAAACGCAGTCACGACCGACATTCCCACTTTCCACTCCATGGAACATGTGTCTGGCTCTGTTTTAAGCGCTTCTCAGGTATCAGCTCACCTGATCTTTACAGCAACCCCGTGAGGCAGAGGTCACTATTGTCCCCATTTTCCAGATGAGGGAAATGAGGCACAGAGATCAAGGAACCTTTCCATGGTCACACACAGCTTAGGAGATGGCAGAGCTGAGATCAGGACCCAGGCAGCTGGCTCGGAAGACACGGCTCCTCCCTTCCCACGGCTTTCACAAATCTGTCTGGGGCCAGTGGACCAGAACAGTCACATAAGCCAAGCATAAGGAGCCAGAGAATTTGACAAGACATAAAGAACCTTCAAGTATGACCATCTGACAAGGTTTTCTGGTGCCCAAATCCCCAGCAGGAAGGAGGCACTCTCTTAACTCAGAATCCCTTCAGCCAGACAGGCTGCTGCCTCTGCTGACTACCTTCCTTCCCAGCCTGTCTCACTCTGGATCCTTGGTCCGCCAAGCTGCCCATGTCACTGGCTCCTATTCCAGACACACACACACACACACACCAAACCCCTCAACATTTCCTAACTAGCCCCCAGCTCCCATCTTCCCACCCAGCTCCCCATGTCTGTCTGAGGAACGTAGCTTTGAGTCAACCACTGCCAGGCAACAGAGGCCGACATCCATTCACCAAGTGGGCCCAGGAGCACTTATGAAGCACCTAGCACACAGTAGGTGCTTCATAAGCACCTACTGTGTGCTAGGCCCCGGGCTGCAGAGAGCAAAGATACCTGCCCTCACAGAGTTCTGGGATCCCCCAGTGAGCCCCAGGCACGCACCAATGGGGGGAGCCCCTGCAGGCCCAGAGGTTTCTACCCCTTCCCTCCCCACTCAGAGACCCCTTGCACCTCAGCCCCTCCCTTCCCCCCGAGCCTGGCCGATGCTCACTCGTACCACGCACACGAGGAAGAGCTTTGATCAAGATCCTTCTATCAGAACCATCATTTCCAAACTAGACCACGTTGCAGAGTCCCTGGAAGTCAAGATGTTTTCTGAGAAATACCAGGAAACGCTGCTGCTTCAATTCTACCCACACAACAAGGAACAGCATTTCCATTAGGAAATGTGACTAGGCTTTAGTAGGTAGGTCTCTGCTTTGCAAAACAGAGTGAGTCATACAGGTTTTTGAGACACTATTTCAGCAGGAAAAAAATAACCCAAGTGCAGTTAGAAGATATAATATTAAAAATGAATCTAGTGGTCTGAGCAAAAATGGTTGAAAAGCTTACAAGAGAACGTTGAAAGAAACTGAGAAAATGCCATCCACTGGGTACTTTTTCCTGCAATTTGAGAGAAACGAGGCCCTCTGTTCTATTTCAGGGCAGGCTGGCTCTCACTGGTGCCTTTAAGCCACAAAAGGACCAGGAGTCTGGGGACCCAGGTTCTCACCCTGACCATGAGTCCTGTGAGACTCTGGGCCTCCGTCTCTCCACTGACAAGAGCCGGACGAGGTCCCGTCTAAAATGCTGCGATTTTGCCGTGTGCCAAACGAAAGTCAGCTCTAGCGAGAAAGGCGGGGCCGACGGTACCTGCAGAGGGCAGGGAGGTCTCCCACGTAACGGAGCCCAGAGAAGGCTAACTCATACCTTCCCTGCGCTAACGACGGCCGCTCAGGGGGTCATCCCCGAGCTGTAAGTTGTTTGTTCTTCAAATATACTTCATTAGGCACTCCTTTCTGCATTTTGGGAAGATCAGGCAGCCAATGTCACAGGTCAGAGCTTGGATGGTTACACGTGTACACCACATCTGCTTGCAACCCGGACACCTTCAGTAGCCTGTGGCAGTCTCACCCAACTGACTGAACTACAGTGCTGTTCTCAGCA
Organism: Kogia breviceps; assembly: GCF_026419965.1. NCBI lineage: Eukaryota > Metazoa > Chordata > Mammalia > Artiodactyla > Physeteridae > Kogia > Kogia breviceps. Next base: position 95,866,721 of record NC_081311.1, read on the forward strand.
CTCCCCAGCGCCCCGCGTCACAAACGGCAAACTGGGACATAGGTTAAACAGCTCTCCGCTCCCCTACTGATTCTCTCTCATGTTCAGAGCTAATCAAGCTGGCCACCTTGAGCACGAGCAGGCTAGTGCTGGTCAACAAGAGGTGGAACGCTGCCATCCACGTGTGGGATTTCCTTTCCCTGTAGGTTGCAAGTCAGAAGCTGAAGGGCCCGAGGGCAGGAGACTCAGATGTGAGATTTAGACAGTTCTCTCTGACAGCCTGGACTCCACTTGGGGTGATAGGGCGGAGAAAACAGTGTGTGGCTAAAACATTTTCTTTGATCTTTATCTTGATTTTGGATTTTGATCTTGACATGCGTTTCTAAGGCACCACTGATTTCCTTTTTGGCTGCACATCCCTCTTCTGGGCTGCTCTGCTCTGTTAATCCCTCCCCCCCATTTCTACTCCCCTCCCTGACAAGCCACATCAGCCCTGGCTCTGCCCTCCAGAACTCTGCAGAACAAGGTTCAGCCCCTTTGCCTGACAGGCCTTGCTGTCTGTCTCTGACCCTGTCCTGTGGGAGTGATGGTTGCCTGGCAACCTCCACGGGGCGGGGGGGCCTGCAGCCTTAAAGGGCTTTGGAACTCAGGGAAAATTAGCTCACACGGGCCCCTCTGTGCCCTGGTATTTGCATCACGGCAAAACTATATTAACGTAATATCAAGGAGAGCCTTGGCAGGGCGGAGAATTTGGAGAGTGGCAGTCAGAGGGTGGGCAGGGAAGGAGCGGGCTGGGGTTTTGCCTTGTGCTCTAGTGGGGAGGGGTCATTACCTTCTTCCCCATCCACTGCCTGAAACACCTGCCACCTTCTGGGCAGCAAACATTGTTCTACTCTCCGAGGAGCCACGCAGAGCTTCCTGCCCAGCGGGCTGACTCTTCTTAGAAGTAAGAAAATATCATCAAAGAGCATCAAAAACATTAGCACTGGGTGAGACCTCCATCTACATCAGGGCCCTGAGGACCAAAGAGGGGTTGTGACTTGCTCAAGGTCAAGATCTTTGTTCCAGTCAGTGATGCTGGAGGACAAGAGTCTAGGGCTCTGGCCTGCAGGCCTCCACGCCACCCCACGCCAGCTAAGGTGTGGGGCGAGACTGTCTTATTTCATCCTGTGGCCTCAGGGCCCGGTAGAGTAGAACTCAGCGAATGAATGAGTTCTGGGATCATTTATTCAACTGTTAATTTGGACTTGTTTTCCCTGTAGAAAGCAGTATGGGCATGAACACGGATCTGGAGGAGATTGGCTGGATCTGGATCCCAGCTCAGCCACTTACTGGCTGAGTGACTTTGACCAAGTTACTTAAACTCTCTGTGCCCAAGTTTTATCATCTGTAAAATAAGGGTAGTACAGCACCTGCCTCATAGGGATAAGAGTTCAATGAATTCACACTGGGTATGTAAAGCTCTTAGATGGTACCTGGAACGCGGTAAACTCTTTTTAAGCGTTAGTGACTATTATTTTTTCCCTTCCTCTCTCATTTCCAGCAGGTGTCTTGCTTCTTTGCCTGAAGTCTGGGGTTCCTCCTTTCTCTTATGAAAGGCCAAGCCTACAGATGAAATGGTGCCAGGTGTCCGTTGGTGGGGAATGACGAGGGCATTTGAGAAGCTGCCAGCAGGGAAGCAGGAACTAGAGTAAACAGGGGCTGAGGTCTGTGGTTCCAAGGAAGTGGCCCAGCCTTGCCTCCTGGTCCTGCTCTGGGCAGCGGTCGGGCCTCCGAGGGGATGGCCGCATGGTGGGTGTACCCGGGGAGGGCCCAGTCTCAGTAAGATCCCTGCTTCCCAAGCAAGAACAAAACTGCAGCTGGAACCAGGGGTAGAAGAGAAGTGTCTCATTGGGTGACTAAGTGTCCTGGAGTGGGTAGGACCCACGCATCAGGCCAGAGGCTGAGGAGTAGAGGTGGAATTAAGCAGGTTGGGGAAAATAAAGAAAGGCAGGGTTGCTTGCAGACCTGAGCTTGGGACTCAGAACCAGGCCCCGTGAGCCCCGTAAACCCGGAGGAAGCATCTGGGGGGACTATTTCTGTGGGTACAGGTGCCAGGGGATGCTGCCTGTGATACCACCTGGCTTGACCCGAAGGCCCTCCATTCCCAGGAATCCTGCTGGCAAAAGAGCACTCTACGGCTTTCCTAAATGAATAATTACTGTGGCCTTCCCCGCCCCCCCCTCAAAAAAACACATGCTCCTGCTGCCTTTCCCGTCTCAGGTGATGGCAACTCCATCCCTCCAGGCGCTCAGGCTGAAATCCCAGAGTCATCCTCCACCACCTCATGAGCCCGTGTCTACTACAGCAGTTCTGTGTACTCTGGCTTCAGAATATGCCTTCAACACCTTCTTGCCTCTCCGCCGCGCCCACCCCACTCCAGGCCGCCATGGCCTCTCATCTGGGTTCCTGCACAGCCTCCTAACTGGTTTCCCAGCATGTGCGTTTGATCTTTGATTGTCTGTTCTCCACCTGGCAGCAGAGCGAGCCAGTTAAAACCCCAGACGGCGCATCACTCCTCTACTCCATATATATGGAATCTAAGACAAAAAAAGGTCATGAAGAACCTAGGGGTAAGACGGGAATAAAGACCCAGACCTACTAGAGCATGGACTTGAGGATATGGGGAGGGGGAAGGGTAAGCTGTGACAAAGTGAGAGAGTGGCAGGGACAAATATACACTACCAAACGTAAAATAGATAGCTAGTGGGAAACGGCCGCATAGCACAGGGAGATCAGCTCGTTGCTTTGTGACCACCTAGAGGGGTGGGATAGGGAGGGTGGGAGGGAGACGCAAGAGGGAGGAGATATGGGATATATGTGTACCTATACGTGATTCACTTTGTTATACAGCAGAAACTAACACACCATTGTAAAACAATTATACTCCAATAAAGATGTTAAAAAAAACAAACGAGAAAAACCTTTCCTTGGCTTCAAGTCTAAGGCCCTAGACCTTCCTCAGCCTTGAAGGCCTCTCTGGTGTGGCTTCCGCCTCCCAGGCCCCGCCCACCATCCCCGGCCCCTGGCTCCGCCCACCATCGGCCTCCTTGCCGATCCTCGAAGGTGCCAGGCAGCTCCTGTCCTTCCGACCTGGGCTCACATGTCCCCCGCTCAGCCAGGCCTCCCTCACCACCCTTTAATACTGCACCCCGCCCCCTCCCCTGCTTGATTTTCCTCCTCAGCACTTCACTACCTTCTATGTACCCTCTGTAACTCACAGCTGCACTTTAAGTCTCCCTGGCTTGGGAGCATAGGGCTTTTCACGTTCTCTTCGCTGATACGCCACACCTCGGACAGCAGGATGTGGGCGTGGCCCAGTCCGGGCAGGACGGGCAGAGGACAACTGGCGGGCTGCACCCACGGGCACCCCCCCGGCTCTGTGATTGGCAGGAGGCAGGCGAGAGCAGCGTACCTGCTTGACGGCCTGGTTGACCAGCTCGTAGCGGTGGGAACGGCGCAGCGGCAGGCAGAAGCTGTAGAGCGCGTGCAGGGCGGCGCAGAAGAAGCTGAGCAGGCCGATCTGCTTGCGGTGCTGCAGCCAGTGGTCCAGCCAGTCGGGGAAGCGGCGGTACTTGGTGCCGCGGCGCAGCTGCAGGGCCGCCGCCACCACGCCGGGCAGGTACACCAGCGACAGCAGCACGTAGGCCACGCAGGGCAGCGTTGTGTTGACCACGGACACAGGCAGCTGGTAGAACTTGTTCTTGCCCTCCTGCAGGTAGGGCTGCAGCACATCCCGGATGAAGTTGTAGGTGTAGAAGAAGACGAAGAGCCCCAGGGCCAGGAGAGCAGGCACCTTCCAGCCTGGGAGGAGGCGCAGGGGCATGGCCTCCACCTCTCGGGCCGAGGCCAGGGACCCCATGTCCACGGGGGTGAAGCCCATGGCCTGCGCCAGTTCCAAGATGGTGCGTTTGGCTTCTGGCTGGTCACTGCAGATGGGCACCTGTGGGGAGGAAGGTGGGGGGGGGGGTTCAGGTGGGGTCCCCGGAGGGTTGAGCAGGGCGTCGGAGAGCATCTTGGCCAAGCTCCTCACGGAGCAGCTGAGGAAACTGAGGCCCAGCAATCTGCCAGGTAAGGGTACGGCTGGAGCAGAAGGAGGCCCTGAATCCCGGCCCGGGGCCTTTCCTCGGCTCCCTGTGGGCTCCTATAGTCTCTGGCCCAACAGTGCCCGCTACTCGAGGAAAATGGCCAACGCTCATCCAACAGTGAGCATCTCGCCCAGTTCATTGCCATCAGCACCCACAAGCAAAATGCCCATCTAGGCAGCCCCCGGGGGCCCTTGGAGTAGGTGCCTCAAAGGACTGTGGCCTGCCCTGGGGGTCGTTCAGCAACTGGGCTCTGCATATGGCCCAGAAAGTGCAACTGTGGCTGCAGCTCCACCCCTCAGTCCAGAAGTGTCCCCTTTGACCATGTCCTCTGGCCCCTTACAGCCCTCAGCCAACACACAAGGCCTTCCACAAGCCAGCCCCAGCCCCGTAGCCCACTGCTCCCCTCCATGAGCCCCAAGGCAGGCCCACTGGTGGCCTCGGATCCCTGAACACTCCATGGGTCTTCCTGACACCGCTGTGGTCAGGTGGTCTACCGACACTAGCTCAGCACCTGCTATGTGCCAGGCGTTACACATGTGAACCCTCAGCCTCGCCACAAGCCTGCAAGTAGGTACTATTGTCCCCGTTTGGGAACATCGTTTGGGAACACTGTTCCTCACCTCTGTGCCTCTGCAGGTTGTCCCCTCAGCTTGCAACGCCCTTCCTGTTCCCTGTGCCTGACAACGTAAGGTAGGGCAAAGGCCAAGGCTGATCTCGAAGTCTTCCCCAGCCAGTCTCTAGCTCTGCTCCCTCCCAGGCCCTGCTACCCTACACTCCCCCGCTGTTCCTTGCCTGTCCAAATGTAGGAGTCCCAAGATGCAGGCTGCATGGAGGGCCCTCCAGTCAGGGGTGGCTGGGTACCGGTGGGCTCCCCACAGCCTGGCATGGAGCTGGGCAGAGAAGGCATCTGAGCTGGACTCATTGGTGGACGTTCTCTGGCATTAAAAACCACCTTGTCTTGGTTAGAGCTCCTCTTGCCAACAACAGTATGCAGCAATGGCTGTTTTCTGGAGCCATTTTCCACCCTCAGAAAAACCTGCTGTTGACTATTCTGAGAAATCCACGCAGTTTTTGGAAGCCCTTGGAATAAATGAGATAAAGTTTGGGACATGCCTGCTTCCTTAGGACCTGGCACATGAGTGTGTCACCTTCTTCTAAGTCCAATCCTAAAAGCAAAATCTCTCCTCTTCTTGACTCCAAATAGTAAAAAGAAAGCCATCAACCTTTTCCTCCTTGTCTTCTTGGAAATCAAATTACCATAGAAGAAAGAACATGATTTCAGGTTCCTATGAACTGGGTTCAAATCCCAGCTCACCAAGCTGTGGGACCTAGTGTAAGTAAATTCATTAACATCTGTGAGCCTCAGTTTCCTGCCCTGTAAAATGGAACTTTGCAGTGCTATGAGATGAGCTGAGATAACGTACATAAAGAGCCTGGTACACCAAGGGCCCTCAATGGAAGTTAGCCATTTACATTTATTGTTATGATGATTGGCATTCCTCCAGCACCTACCTGCCTGTTTCCATCCCTTGGGCCAGCCTGCAGGGTCCAGGCAGAGATGACATTGAAGGCCTTGACCACTGTGCAGGTGGGGAAGAGGGAGGCCAGGTACTCGGCATTGGACTCATGGTGCAGAAGGTGCTCCTGTTCTGTGGGGTTGCTCACGTCCACCAGGATCTTGCCGGCCAGCTGGTCACTGAGACCACATAGTGTGGAGTAGTGTTCCCGGAACATAGCCACAAAGATGACCTCTGGGGACCCCACTGCCTCCTCCTGGAAAGTCACTTGTGCTGCTGAGGGGAACAGCCCTGCCGTGCGTTTGGGGTTGCGGCTCCCCACCACCACGCTGAAGCCGGAGCCCACCAGGCGTGTAGCCAGGGAGCGGGCAAAGTCCCCGCTGCCCAGGATGCCCACTTTGGGGACCTCACTGGGGGCCTCAGCAAGGCTGCCATCACTGTCCACCAGGTGGTGGCTGATGAGTGGCTTGTCCATCTCTCCTGATGTTCTGGTGGCTAGAAGAGAAAACAGGAACTTGATCAGTGGAGGGCTTTTGGACTGCCCCTCCTACCAGCTCCCTCTCTTGTCCACTGGAGCTGCACGGTGGTCCAACATTCACCCAACAGGGCTTTATGAGTATTAACATGTGCCAGCACGGGGGCACAAGCTGAACAAGACCCAGCCCCTTCCTGAGGAGGACACAGCCTCCAGAACAGGAGAGGAAAGGACCTCTGCCCTCCATGCGCTGTCCTTTTTCCTGAGTTATTTCCTTGGTACAAATTTGCAAGAGTGAGAGTGCTGAGAAAGAAGGGCATGGACTTTCAAAGATCAATGCTATGCAGTGCCATACGTCTTTCCAAAAGGATTATGTAATAGCTGCTGTTACTACCCAGGAGTGACCCAACCTCAGCATCACCAGGTTTATCTGTTTACCAGGAAGGGTAGACATGTTCCTGTGCTTGTTTACATTTTGCATTTTGGGATGGTATCTCTGATGCTCTTCCTTAAGTAGATGACGAGCAGCTTAAAGGCAGGGTCCTCATCTTATCTCACTTTGGATCTCACCATTTGTCCCAAGGCCTGGCACAGAGCTGGTGTTCAATGTTTGCTGAATGAATGAACACTGAAATCCTACTCTCTGAGGGTGGGACTGGAGTGGGACGTGACAGTGAATGGGGCCCTAAGATTGGGTGGGTGCCCTGGGAGCTCCTTTACTAAGTCTGAGATATGAGGGGACATGGAGGAAACCCTGGACTTGGGCCACGAATTTATAGTAAACTTGGGTGGGAAAATTATTTGTTTTAATGGTCACCGACTTCTAACTGAAAGTTGCTATTTTCTTCAAGTATGAATGTAAGCAGCAACACAGTAGTATTAGCCTACCTGTGAGTTTGTCACCAGTAATGACCAATGTCACATTACAAATTTAATTGTGAAAGAACTCTCCAAATACAATTTAAACTCATCATTAATTTAAAATTATGGTAGGTGGAACACTTAAATACAGAAAGCAAATATTAACATATCTGAAGGGAAAATAGACAACATTATAAATAACAGTAGGGGACTTCACTACTCCACTTTCAACCATGGATGGCTCAGACAAAAAAGATCAGTATGGAAACACTGAACTTGAACTATACTTTAGACCAAAAGAACCTAACCGACATATAGAGAATGTTCTATCCAATAGCAGCACAATACACATTCTCCTCATGTGTCACAGAATATTCTCCAGGACAGAGCAGTCATAAAACACATCTTAACGATTTTAAAAAGACTGAAATCATATCAGGTATTTTTTCTGACCACAATAGTATGAAACTAGAAATCAATAACAGGAGGAAAATTAGATAATTCACAAATATGTGGAAATTAGTACACTCCTGAACAACCAATGAGCCAAAGAAGAAATCAAAAGGGAAATTTAAAAAACTATCTGAAACAAGCAAAAATTGAAGTACAACATACCAAAAAGTATGGGATGAAGCAAAAGCAGCTCTTAAAGGAAAGTTTATAGCTTAATGCCAAAATGAAGAAAAAAGAAAGATCTCAAACAACTTAACTTTACCCCTCAAGGAACTAGGAAAAGAACAACAAACTAAGTCCAAAGTTAACAGAAGGAAGGATATAACAAAGATCAGAGTGGGAAACAACTGAAATAAAGGCTAGAAACACAACAGAGAAAAAAAATCAATAAAACTAAGACCTGGTTTTTTGAAAAGATAAAACTGACAAACCTTTCGCTAGATTCACGAAGACCAAAAAAAGACTCAGGGCTTCCCTGGTGGCGCAGTGGTTGAGAGTCCGCCTGCCCATGCAGGGGACACAGGTTCGTGCCCCGGTCCGGGAAGATCCCACATGCCACGGAGCGGCTGGGCCCATGAGCCATGGCTGCTGAGCCTGCACATCCGGAGCCTGTGCTCCGCAATGGGAGAGGCCACAACAGTGAGAGGCCTGCGTACCACAAAAAAAAAAAAAAAAAAAAAAAAAGACTCAAATAAGATTAAAAAAAGAGAGACATTACAACTGATAACACAGAAATACAAAAGATCATGAGACTATTATGAACAATTATATGACAACAAACTGGACAGCCCAGAAGAAATGAATAAATTCCTAAAAACATACAATCTACCAAGACTGACTCATGAAGAAATTAAAAAATCTGAACAGGCCAGTAATGAGTAAGGAGATTGAATCAGTGATGTAAAAAACTCCCCCAACAAAGAAAGGCCTAGGACCGGGGGGCTTCACTGGTGAATTCTTCCAAACATTTCATGAAGAGTTAATGCTAATCCTTCTCCCACTCTTCCAAAAAACTGAAGAGGAGGGAACACTTCCAAGCTCATTTTATGAGGCCATCATTACTCTGATACCAAAGACAGATAAGGACACTACATGAAAAGCAAATTACAGGCCAATATCCCTGATGAACATAGATGCAAAAATCCTCAATGAAACACTAGCAAACTGAATTCAACAGCACATTAAAAGGATCCTACACCATGATCAAAGTGGGATTTATCTCTGAGATGCAAGGATGATTCAACATAAGCAAACCATTAAATGTGATACACCATATTAGCAGAAAGGGACAAAAATAATATCATCTCAATAGATGCAGAAAAAAACATTTACCAGAATTGAACATTCTTTCATGATAAAAACTCTCAACAAATTAGATACAGAACTAGGAATGTACTTCAGTATAATAAAGGCCATATACGACAAGCTCACACCTAACATCATACTCAACAATGAGAAGCTGAAAGCTTTTTCCTCTAAGATCAGGAACAACACAAGGGTGCCCACTCTTGCTGCTTCTATTCAACATAGTACTGGAAGTCCTAGCTTGAGCAATCAGACAAGAAAAAGAACAAAGGCATCCAAATTGGTAAGGAAGAAATAAAATTATCTTTGTTTGCAGTTGACGTGATCTTATATACAGAAAACTCTAAAGACTCCACCAAAAAACTGTTACAACTAAGAAATTAATCCAGTAAAGTTGCAGGATACAAAATCAACATACAGGGCTTCCCTGGTGGCACAGTGGTTAAGAATCTTCCTGCCAATGCAGGGGACACGGGTTCGAGGCCTGGTCTGGGAAGATCCCATATGCCGCGGAGCACCGAAGCCCTTGTGCCACAACTACTGAGCCTGCGATTTAGAGCCTGCGAGCAACAATTACTGAAGCCCTCACGCCTAGAGCCCGTGCTCCTCAACAAGAGAAGCCACCACAATGAGAAGCCAGCATACAGCAAGTAAGAGTAGCCCCCGCTCACCACAACTAGAGAAAGCCCATGCCCAGCAACAAAGACCCAACTCAGCCAAAAAAAAAAAAAAAAAAAAAAATCAACATACAAAACTTGGCTGTGTTTCTATCTACCAACAATTAACTATCTGAAAAAGAAATTGATAAAACAATCCCATTTACGATACTACCAAAAAGAACAAAATACTTAGGAATAAATTTAACCAAGGAGGTGAAAGACCTGTACACTTAAAACTACAGAACATTGATGAAAGAAATTGAAGAAGACACAAATAAATGGAAAGACACTCAGATTCAAAGCAATCTATATAAAAAAATCCCAATGGCATTTTTCACAGATATAGAAAAAAAATCCTAAGATTTGTATAGAACCACAAAAGACCCCAAAGAGCTGAAGCAATCTTGAGCAAGAGCAAAGCTGGAAGCATCACACTTCCTAATTTCAAATTGTATTACAAAGCTTTAGTAATCAAAGCAATATGGTACTGACATAAAAACAGACATAAACCAATGGAACAGAATAGAGAGCCCCAAAAATAAACCCATGCATATATGGTCAATTAATCTTCAGCACAGGTGCCAAGAATACCCAATGGGGAAATGACAATCTCTTCAATAAATGGCATTGGGAAAACTGGACATCCTCATGGAAAAGAATGAAACTGGACCCACATCTCATATCATACACAAAAATCAACTCAAAATGGATTCAAGACTTAAACTCAAAAATAAAAAAAAAAATAGGTAAGACCTGAAACTGTATTACTGTCTTAGAAGAAAACACTGGTCTTGTCAATGACTTTTTTTGGATTTGACACCAAAAGTACAGGCAACAAAAGTAAAAGCAAACAACTCTAGTCTGACTAAGTCAAACTAAAATGTTTTTGCACAGCAGAGGAAATAATCAACAACGTGAAAAGGTAACCTATAGAATGGGAGCAAATATTTGTAAACCATATATCCAATAAGGGGTTAATTTCCAAAATATATAAGGAATTCATACAACTCAGTTAAAAACCCAAATAATCCAATTAAAAATGCAAAGGAACTGAACAGACATTTTTCTAAGGAAGACATACAAATGGTCAACAAGTATTATAAAAAGATGCTTAACATCAGTAATCATTAGGAAAATGTAATTCAAAACCTCACACCTTTTAGGATGACTAGTGTCAAAAAGTCAAAAGATAATAAGTGTTGGCACACATGTAGAGAAAAGGGAACCCTTGTGCACTGCTAGTGGGAGTGTAAATTTGTACAGCCATTATGGAAAACAGCATGGCAGCTCCTCAAAATATTAAAAATAGAACTACCATATGATCCCGCAATCCACTACTGGGTATTTACCCAAAGGAGACAAAATCACTATCTGGAAGAGATCTGCACCCCATGTTTATTGCAGCATAATTCATAGTAGACAAGATATGGAAACAACCTCAGTGTCTGTTGATGGATGAATGGGTAATGAAAATGTGGTGCACACGTACAATGAAATATTATTCAACCTTAAAAAAGAAGGAAATCCTGACATGTGCATCAACATAATGAACCTGGAGGACATTACACTAAGTGGAATAAAGCCAAACACAGAGAGACAAATACTGCATGATCCCACTTACATGTGGTTCTGAAAAAGTCAAACTTAGAAGCAGAGAGTAGAAAGAATGGTGACCAGGAGAAAAGGGGAGATGTTGGTCAAAGGGTACAAACTTTCACTTATAAGCTGAGAAATCTAATGAATATTATGATGACTACAATTGATAATACTGTATTACATACTTGAAATTTTCTGAGAGTAGTTCTCAAGTGTTCCCAACACACACACAAATGGAATCTATGTGAGGTGACGGATATGCTAATTAGCTTTATTGTGATAGTTATTTCACAATGTATATGTATATCAAAATATCACACTGTATACCTTAAATATACACACTTTTATTTGTCCTTCATAACTCAATAAGGGTGGGGGGGAAATTAAAAACTAAGATTATAGTAAATATTAGATTTTGTCACTAGATCTTGTTACTTAACATAAAGAATCATGCATGTTACTATTACACGTCTTTAAAAAATATATTTTAGGGACTGTGTTTCAATATAGTAGGTATTCTTTGTAACCCTATGTGATTTTATGTATGTAAGAAGAGCATTATTCTGAGCAGAAGTTTAGGGGCTTCACCAGCCTATGAGTTCATGGGGGTCCTCGGCATAGGAGAGGGTTAAGAACCCCTGCCTGGAATCAGTGGAGCTTCAGGGGTGCTTTTTAACACCCTCTTCCCACTTTCCACAGAAGCCTCCTGGCACGTGCTACACACCGGGTGAGGTGAGAGGCACAAGATCTAACACAAGGGGGCGCGGGGGAACCAGGAGGCTGTGTCCTGGGTCTCCCACGAACCAGCTGTGTGTCCTTGGACAAGCCCCTGTGCCTCTCTGGGCCCCAGCTTCCACCTTTGTAAATGGAGGTCACAGTCTCTGCTCCAAGATGGCAGACAATGCAATCTTAAAGGGCTTTGAAAACTGACCTGGACATTTTACAAGGCGGCAGCAGCAGCTCCTAGCTATGGGGTGGCCACCATGTGCCAGACACTGCTCTAAGGTGATGTGTGATGAGTGGTGGTCATCCAGTCCTCACAGAACCCCATGAAGTAGGGCCATTATCATCCCCACCTTGAAGAGGAGGAAATGGAGGCTCAGAGAGGTTGAGAAACCTGCTTCAGGTGGCACAGAGGGGAAGCGAGGGAAGGAAGAATATGGGACGCAGGTCTGTTGGCCTCTGTAGTCTGAACTTCCCCAAGAGTCTTACTGCCCAGATGGAGGACAGTGACCTGGCCAGCAAGTGGCAGAGCTAGGACCACGCTGGCTGAGGAGAGGGTCAGCGTGGAAGCGGACGCAGTGACCGAGAGTCAGGGACACGTGTTGCTGTCCAGCCAAATACAGGCAACTCCCCGAGCATCTCGCGCCTCTGAAGCGGTTTCAGAGCATCGCCCTGTCTCTATCGCAGACGCCAGGGACTGGCTGAGCTAAGCCCCTTCTGGGTCATCTTTGGGGGGACACACACATGGAGGGACCATGACCACACAGACATACAAGCACCAGCCGGGGCCTCCACGCTGCTCAGGCCAGGCTGACTGTGGGCTCAGATGGGGATTGCCACTCTCTGAAAAATGGGAAAGAGCGTTTTCTGCCTGGCCTGGGTACAGGATATTTTTCCAAGTGGTGATGATCTATGCTTTGTAGATGCCAATGGGCCTCCTGAGGATCCCCAGAGCCCAGGCTTAGAGTCGTGTGTCCATGGGCTGCTTTAGCACCCGACTTACAGTTGCCTGGGTTCTAATTCTCACTCTGCCACCTTGGGCCTGTCGGTGCCTCAGTTCCCCAGCTATAAAAGGGAGAGATCACAGGACCTTCCTGATGGGGAGGTTGTAGGCATGAAGCCAATGCGGGTCAAGCACTCAGAACAGTGCTCTCTTGGTATGTAGCAGCACTGGGTGGATGGCTGTCGGCGATGAAGCAGACACTGGTTGCCAGCACTGTCCCAGCAGCGGGGACGAGGCAAAGGAAGGATGTAGAGACCCTGTCAGCACCTCTGCAGCCCTGGGGAAGAGGGGCGAGAGGTGACAGGGGCCTTGCAGGTGGCCTCAGACTCCCAGGCCAGCGCCGGGGATTTGGGCCAAGGGAACTGTAAATCCCTCCCTGGGGACTCCAGCCTTCCCTATGGGCCAGTCATGACTGGGACAGATACCCCCAGGGCTTTCCCAGTCCCTGCCTCAGCCACCTGGAGACACCAGTCCTGGGGCAGGTGTTGTCCCTACGGGGAGGGAGAGTCACCACGCTGAGGCCTTCAAGTCGTCTTCACATTTGCTAGCAGCTTGGAGGATCCCAAGCATATCCCCTCCTGGACAGAAGCCTCTCCTCCGGCTTTGCTCTCTCTCTCTTCTCCCTCCCATCTCCTGGGCAGCTACCACATGCTGAACACTTAGGAACATAAGGATAAGCAAGATATGCTCCCCACTTTTGGATGGTTAATAATCGTGTGCGTGTTGGGTGGCGTGTCCACCCATGAGTGGATGCAGGGAAGGAAGGGATGGGGCTGCCAAAGGGGCAGCCAGGGAGGGCTTCGCGGCACACACAGCATCTGCTGGTCCTTGCAGAGCCCCGAATGATTTACAGCCTCACAGCAAACCTGAACCAGCCCAAAGAGAAAGTCAATGAGACCTGGACTTCGCATCCTGTCCTTGTTTATCTGGAGACTTAGCATCGCGACGGGGGGAGGAAGTGTTCGGGGCTGGTCCCAGCTTTGCCCCAAACTGGCCCTGGGACACGGGAGCATCTGGGGACCTATTAAACATCCCAGACTCATGGTCCTAAGGGGCCCTGCTTTCGGCCGCAGGGTAAATGGAAATTAAACGTAAAGCACCTCTAAAGTGCTCTTGCCACCCAAATTCGATCCTTGGGACAGGAAAAAGGCAGGTTGTAACGCCTCCTTCCCCTCCAGCTCTGACGCAGGGACACAGCCACCTGGGCAGAGGTGCTGGGTTCTAATCATAGCCACACCCATCGCTCACTACCCAGGTGCCTCTGCACCTTAGTCCCCTGACGTTTAAAACGCGGACACGAATTGTACCTCTTCCATGCCTTGTTGTGAGGATGAAACTAGTTAACGAGAGCTCAGAGCCACCTTTTCTGGCTGGTGCTATGTGTACACGTGCGTGCGTGCGTGCGTGCGTGTGTGTGTGTGTGTATTCTCTGAAGTGCTTCATGGGCCTTTCAAAATTCTTCCACCCTCCCAGTGGCCAGCACAAGGCCTGCTGCTGGCGTGATGCAGGCGAGGGTAGGACAGGTGGTAGAGTCCTGGAGGCCCCAAAGGTCCAGCAGAGTCCCTGTTGCCTGTCCATGTGGCCCAAAGGTGAAAGTGCCTAATCCTGGCTGGCCCTGGGGGTGGAGGGAGGAATCCAATAGCCGCTGGGCTGGGGGGCCCTGCGGCCTGCACACACAAACCTGCCCGTTTCCCCCTCCCAGGTTGCGGATGAAGCAGCACAGAGGCCCGGGTGTGCAGGCACTGTCATCAGCTACGGTTCCCAGTCCCCTCTGGGTCTCTGTCCGCCTGCCCGGTCTCGCCTCCTTCCAGGCAGGGTCCCGACATGGGCTGTTTGGGGCTGGGAGCCACGCCTGGCCCACAGGCCTACCTGCCGGCTCCCGTCCGCTCTTGGGCGGGCCAGCGGGCCAGGCGTGGCCCCCAGGCACATGGGCAGGCAGCATGTGGACAAGCCCACAGCCTGTTCTGCACGGGCAGCACGCAGCCCATCAGACCCCGGGAGCTGCGGCCGGGAAGGGATCACCATGGAGCTGGGTGTGGGTAGGTGGCGGTAGGGTGACCAGCTGGGCACCCGGCGGCCAGATGGTCTACAAGCCAACTGGGGTGCCGCCCACCCCCTCCCAGCCAGAGGCTGAGTCAGCTAGCACTTCCAGCCTCGGGGGCCGAGAGAGGAATAAGGTACAGTTCTTGTCCTCAAGCAGCCCACAGCTATCTTCAAACTTTAGTGTTAGATTTAACATTAAATCTGGGGGGACACATTCCTGTTACTGCTCTATTTATTTATAAATATATTTAAATATGACTGCTGCCCTATAATGTTATATACAGCATAAATCATATATAAACACATATAAATGTAAAGAGATAAGGCTAAAATTTAAACACAGATAGAAGCTCTGAGGTTTCTTCCTGCTCCCAGGGATGATCCCTTCCCATCCCTGGGGAGGTCCACACCCTCCTAGACACCTGGGCCCCTGCGGAGTGACAGGCGCAAGATACAATTGAACAAGGTCTCCTGAGAGAGGACGCTGCCTTCAGGCAGGGCAGCTGGGCGGCTTCCTGCAGGAGGTGGGCCTGAGCTGAGCCTTGAAGGATGTTGAGAGTGAGCCTGGAAAAGCCTTCTAGAAAGAAGAGCCTGGGTGAGCAAAGGCCCAGGGGCCGAACAGCAGGTGTCCACGGACAGCTTTTGGCCCCAGAGGCAAACTGGTGTGCGCCTACAGCCAGCACCCGGGAGTTGGCAAGCCAGAAATGAAAACACAAATTCTTGCCCAGAACTTTTTTTTTAAACCTAAGAAGTATAGGGATGAAAAGAGTATGGATCCGAGAGGCTGAAACTCTGGGTTCTATCCCGATGATTTCCTCACCAGTAGACACTGGACAAGTTACATCTTCCCTCTGGCTCCATCATCTGTAAAATGACCGAGGGCTGCCCGGCTTTGCTCAGTGGGCATGTGGTAGTTAAGGGCCTGGGGCTTTGCCTGTGGTTGGGGGCTTCCCCGGGTCCTTTGCCTGTTGGCTTCTCTGTGCACCCCTGCGCCGCCCCACTCCCAGTCAGCTTTGGGAGGGTAGATAGAGATCACCATGCTTGTTCCATGGCCCGACTCCAAAACCCAGCTCTGTGCCTGGCACATTGCACAAGTTCCGTGCATATGTGTGACCAGAGATATACATCACGGGAGCTTACAGCATCAAACCTTACTCTATTTTGTCCTTTGGGAGCAGAAATCCTTCCAAAATGCAGTGCATATTTCAAGAGAAGGCAGTCAGGTCCTCACCGAGAACCCAGAGATCAACCCAAGCTGCAAGAAGGGATGTTCTTGAGTCTCGTCTTGTTTTTATAGGACTGTTTTCTAGTCTTATATCCTCCCTCATTGTCAGGATATTTATCAGAGCTGTCAGCCTGCTTGCCTCTTAATTAAAGCCCTCCCAGGTCCTGCTCATTTGCTGTGGACAAGAAATACAGATAACACACTATCAAGAAAGTGAAAAGACAACCCACAGGAATGAGAGACCAATTTTGCAAATCATATATCTGGTAAGGGACTTGTTTCTAAATATATAAAGAACTCCTACAACTCAATATTAAGAAGACAACCTATATAAAAATGGGCAAAGGATTTGAGTAGACATTTCTCCAAAGATATACTAGCTGTTGATAAGCACATAAAAAGATGCTCAACATAATAGACCCCAGGGAAATGCAAATTAAAACCATGGGATACCTCTTTACACCCACTAGGATGGCTTAATCAAAACAGGACAGAGAAAGTAAGTGTTGGTAACCACGTAGAGAAATCAGACCCCTCATCCACTGCTAGTGTGAAAGTAAAATGGTGAAGCCACTAGGGAAAAGAGTCTGGAAGTTCCTCCAAAAGTTAAACACAGAGTTTCTATATGCCCCAGCAATCCCACTCCTAGGAACATATATAACCTAGAGAAGTGAAAGCATATGTGCACACAAAAATATGTGCAGCAATGTCCCTAGTAGCACATTCACAGTACCCAAAGAGTGGAAAAAACACAATGACCATCAACTGACAGATGCATAAACAAAATGTGGTTTACGCACACAATAGAATAACATTCAGTAATGAAAAGGAATGAGGTACTGATACATGCTACAACATGATGAAGCCTGAAAATATTACGTTAAATGAAAGGAGCCGGTCACAAAAGGTCACATATTGTATGATTCCATTTATAGGAAATGCCTAGAAATAGGCAAACCTATAGAGACAGAAAGTAGATGAGAGGCTGCCAGGGACTAAGGGGAGAAGGGGTGGGGAAAATGGTACAGGGTTTCTTTTTGGAGTGATGAAAATGTTCTAAAATTGATTGTAGTGATGGTTGTACAGCTCTGTGCATACACTAAAAAGCACTGGTTGTTTACTTTTGTTTGTTTGTTTTGCGGTATGCGGGCCTCTCCTGTTGCGGAGCACAGGTTCAGCGGCCACGGCTCACGGGCCCAGTCGCTCCGCGGCACGTGGGATCTTCCCGGACCGCGGCACGAACCCGCGTCCCCCGCATTGGCAGGCGGACTCTCAACCACTGCGCCACCAGGGAATCCCCTGGTTGTCTACTTTAACTGGATGAATTATATAGCATGTGAAGTATAGCTCAATAACGTTGTTACAAAAAAGCTGAGATACCGCACAGCCTGTTATTAATGTGTGTAAACGAAGAATCAACATGCTTTGGTGAGAGTTCAAGGACTCTTCGATGAGCTTAATGCGTGAATTTTGTGACATCAGTGCTGGTGATTCTGCAACCTTCCCAAGTTATTTCCTAGCTGTTTTCCAAAATTTGAGGTTTCTAAGCCCCAGGACCTCTAGCAAAGTGAGGCCTATGTTGATGTAGGGGAGATGGTACCACGGGCTAAACAGCCCTCTTGGCTACTGAGTGGGCCCTGCAGCTTTTGCCCACACAGCTACTTCTCTGCACTCCAGCCCATGCCAGCAGACAGCTGTTCTAGAGCCACACTGGACGGCACACGAGGAAGGGTACTGAGGCCTGCGGCCCACCCTCACAGCTCCCAGTGTGGGTCAGTGAATAGGACAGATGTGTTCCAGCGAGAGGGGACTGACCGGCAGGCATCATCTGCTACTCATCCAAGTGGCTGAGGGTTTATATAAAGACATATGGCTAGAAACTGGCACACAACTGCAAATCTGCTTGCATTAGGTCCAATCCATTCGTCTTTCCCCACCAAACTCATTCCCTCCTTAATTAGGCAGAAGATCAGCCCCCGAGAGCCACCCTTGGTCATGGGGAGCGTGCCCAGCAGAACGTGGTCTCAGGAAAACATCTGGATGTTCTGGATTTACTCAGGGGGTCAGACGTCTTCGTAAACTGCGAGATAGGCCACAGCAAGAGCACAGGCAGCTATGGGGTCGTATTTCAGCTGCACCACTTATTAGCTGGGTGGCTTTGGCAAGTCACCTTACCTCTCTGAGCCTCAGTTTCCTCATTTGTCCAATGGAGTGATGTTACTTACTTGAATGAAATGTAGTAAGCATTATAGGAGATAAGCCAAGTGCCATGGTCTGAGCCTGTTAAAGTCACACAATTTTCATGACATTCCTTTCTGCCTAGGATTTTTAAAAACCTTTGGTCTGTGTAAAGCATAAATAGAAGCACCTAAATCAATACATGGTGTTCTCTGCTGAATGGAAAAATTTACTCTAAAATTTTCTAAAAATGAGCTCTGAGATAATGGTCTGGAGATCTGCACACATTTCTCACCAAGACAACTGGAGGAAAAGACTTGCTGCTCTTTGGGACTCCGGAAGAGGTAAGAAGAGGGGGGCAGTAGAGCAGGAAGGGGTATAGCAGGGAGAGGCTGGCGGTCAGGGGCAGGGCACCAGGGTGGTCTGGGACTGGGCAGTGAGCCCTCTAAGGGTTGCTAGTCCCAATATCGGGCTCCCTGCCAGGGTCACACCCGACTCCAAGTCCCTTGAGGGCGAGAACAGAGTGAAACTCACTTCTGTAATCCCAGCACTTAGCCCAGTGCCGTTAGGTCAAGTCTGAGCTGCACTGGAGTCATCTGGAGGGCCTGTTAAAACATACTGCTGAGCTGCATCCCCAGGTTTTCTGATGCTACCGGTGATGGGACCCCCGGCTGAAAACCACTGCAGTAGATGCTCACAAAAGGTCTATGTGAGGGGTGAGTGAATTAATGAATCACTTGCATGTAAGAACCACTCCAGATTTGACTTTTTCCTCGGATTCTTCGAGTTGGGCCCAGCTCTCCATCAAGCCCTCCCGGACCCACAGGGCCCCTGGTATCAGTATCTCTCCTTCTGTTCCTCTTGGTCTTGAGCGTCAGGTGTGTGTGCCCCATTCCTGCACACCCCTTGGCCTCCCAAAGCTGGCTCCCTCTGGTAAGGAGAAGGTGGTCCAGGCCACGGCGGCATTGCCCGCTCAGCCAGTGAGGCCAACCCTCCAGGAGAGCTGCTGCCACGGTCCCCTCCCCTCCTGTACGTGCGTCTCCAGGCCCACTGCAGGCTGAGGGTGAAGAGGCTAGTGGAACTGGGAGACCACACAGATCCTGGGGACCCAGGAGCCCCCAACACAACAACTGGGGTGATCTTCCCAGAGTACGAGTTTCCTGGATGACCTAGAATTCAGATGGCCTGACACCATATTCGTGACTTTCTTTCACTCAGATTTGACAGCCAGGCCTGGAGCAAGTGCTCACTGGCACAGCTCATTACTACCCACCCAGCACAGCGGCAGGGGGGTGGTCAGTTCTGCTTGCGAGGGGGAGGGAGTCGGTGGTCAGCGCCAAGACCAGGGGTGCAAAGTGGGAAGCTGCTAGGGTCCCCACGCTGCACAGCCCCAGGGGCGTGATTTACACTGTGATCCGTGTGAACAGGGCCCTCTGGAGTTGTACAGTGCACAGCCTGCACGGTTTTATGCAAAGGTTGGTCCTGCCAATTCTCATCTGAAAAATCTCCTCATTTGTTATTCCCTGAGTACCCGCTGTGTACCCAGCAGGTGTTCTGGCAGGTGGCTAGAAGACAGCTTGTCCTCTTGGGACTTTTAGGGGAAAAGCCAGCTACCCCCCCGCAGCCAAGAGAAAAGTGCTTGAAAGAGGGCGTGCCCAGTTCTGTGGCAGCCAGGGAGGAATGCCTGGCTTTGCCCAGGGAGGTCAAGGCGCTGGCATGTGGAAGCAGCCAGCTCCCTATGGACCCCTTAATCCCGCCAGGCTAGAGGCTATCGGCTATCGGCAGTGGCAGCAGTCTGCAGCCTCAGCACCTGGGGTGGGGTGGCTTCTTGCTTTACAGGGACACCTGCTGCTGCAACCCCTGGGACCAGATGGGTCTTGTGGGATGTTGCTGTCCCCACCTTCCCCCTTGCTGTGGTGTAAATCTGCAGATTCGGCAATGGGCCCCCTGCTCCTGGGGAGGCTGGAGGACGGGAAAGGGGCAGAGTCAGGCAGCCAAGCCAGAGAGAGGCAGCTCCCAGGGCTCCTGCCAAGGAGCTCAGCCCGCCTCACGTGGCCAGTTTCTTGGGTTGGGGTGCATGCTTCCCCAGCTTTGCCCCGCTGATGGGCCACCTTTTCCAGGAAGCCTCGGGGGCACCCTCCCCTGACCCTCAGTGGCCTCTTCCTCCGGACTCCTGGGGACAGTGGAAGTCAGCCTCCACTCTCCAACTGCTCTGTGTGGGGAAGGTCATGTGATTCCTTCCCAATCACCTGCCACAGGCCAGCTCCACACAGAACTCTGACTTTTGTAAGAGTCGCCGTGAGCTCAAAACACTGGTCCAGGCAGCCCCGGAGCATCTCCCGGCTTCCTCCTGGGCCCTGAAGGACAGAGAGGATCTTGTGCTCCGTGACTCTGCACTCCTGTCACATTACCATTGACTGCACACACCGGTTCACTCATCTGTCACCCCACCAGACTGGGGGCCACTTCCGACTCATGTCTGTATCTCTAGCATCCAGCCTGGGGCCTGGCACCATGTAGGTGGTCAATCAATGTTTGTGGCTTGAATGACTTAACTGCTAGATTGTGTGTCTGAGGGCAGAGTGCACTTGAGTGAGTCCTGGCTGCTCTCCCCAGAACCTAGCTGCAGTCCTCCTGCACCCAGTGGGGATTCAATCATACAATGCGTTTCGAAGCCCTCCGGTAGCCTGGCCATACTGTTAGAACTGGCCAGACATTTCACTACTTGATGAACTTTGTAACACAGAAGACCAAAGCACAGCTGTGCTTAAACACTGCAGATAAACAGAATAACACAAATGCAGCTTAGTTCATGCAACTCTGGCCAAAGTAGGAGATCCAACCCCATATCTGAGGCACATCAGGGTGCAGACTGGTTAAGTGCATACCCAGGGAAGGAGGCTTCAGGGATGCTAGGTCGATGGCTCCAGGGCCCATGAGCCTCTGAGCCAGCGGGTAGAGCGGTCTGCCCGGTCTCCATCAGGGAGAAGCGTCTGGGGCAGGTGAGGCCCAGCTGTGGCTTCTGGCAGCTGGCCTCCGTGGCTTTTCCCAACCAAGGCCCACCTGATCTATAGTCTCGACTCTGGCCATCCCACCTTATGCTTTTTTTGTGGCTCAAGTCATAGATTTAATCTCTGTGCCTGGAAAATCCTTTTCCTCCAAAGGACAAAATTCAAAGTGCAGCAGAAAGGCCACTCCTCTGTGAAGTCCTCACCCTACCTCCTCTTCAAGGCAGGATGAATGCCCCTCCCCTAGTCCCCTTGGCTCTCTGCAGCACAGGTAACAGGACGGAACCAGCACACAATGGTAGGTACTTTCCTAGTACCTACTTGGACTTAGGGGTCCAAGGGGTGGATGGCGGTGGGGTCCCTAGCCCCCTTTAATCTCCGTCACCCCTCCCCATGTGCTAATGTTAGTATGAAAACTAATACCCTTGATATGAATAATTTACATTTCCCAGTCAGGTAAAGTGAATAACACCACCTACAAAAATCATTCCCATTTTATAGATCTGAAACAAATAATCTAAGTAAAAAGCCGGCTACTTGCTATGCAAATAGATGCAGCTCTCAGGGAAGTCCCCTAGTTGCCCCTTCCCTCCACATGACTGTCCCTGAAGCCACATCATGTTGAAATCCAGGGCCTCCCCGGGGCTGTGAGGTCCGCCCACCCTCCCCCACCAGGATGCAGCTGGGAGGTCACATCCCAGCACCCAACAAGTGCTTGGCACCTGCCACATCAACAACGAGCAGGAGTCAAAGAAGAGAACTTACTGTGAGGCGAGGCCCGACTCAAACGGTAGGGAGACTCTGACTGTGGACTTGTACGCTCAGGGTATCATTACTTCCATTTTACAGATGAGAAAACTGAGGTTGAGGCCCCACTGCTGGCTCTCGCCCTAGTCCTGTCCCGTCCCTGCATTCAAGCTGCCTCCAGGGCAGTGAGGCTGGGCAGCTGGTGGCCGTGGGCATGAGTCATAGCCGGTTACCTGGTCTACATGGGGCTCTGAGGTGGTCTTGGCTTCCTCTCGGCCCTCCCTCTGCTCTGCTGAGCTGCCCAAACTCATACTTTCCAGCCTCCCGTTCTCAGGCTGTTTCTGCAGATCTGGGGCTGCCCTCTTCTCCTAGATTCCAAACCACGGCAGCGCAGGCCCTCCCTCGCTGATCTCAGGTTAATGGGTCCAGGGGGCAAGAAGGAGGTGCTACCTGAGTCCAGGGGCCCCTCTCATACACACCCCCCACCGACAGCTGACTTGAGGGGAGACAGCATAGAAGATGCCAGTCTCAAATCCAGGTTTAAAATCCTGGGTCACAGCCACACACCTCTTAATTGGTGCGTTTCTATTTTCTCTGTGGGCATTTTGCCTTTCTGATGGACTCTTACAAACATTTTACTGTTACATTTCTTGTAATACTGCCTGGAATCGTTATTTAGACATCATTAAAAAATCATTATAGTTTTAAACGGAAGGCTGAGAAGCTCCTACAAAAGAGAATACAAAAAGCACGGGTGTATGCACACACACTCATACAAACCTGTACACACACAAATACACACACGTGCAAGTTTGGTTGGACAGAAAAGAGAGGTTTATCACCACACCGCTTGCAAAATAGAAGTGAATGAATAATTTTTAGGGCTTTTTACAGATATTCAGATTTTTGAAACATTCTAGAAAAATCCGGTTTGATTACTTACACTGGCCTTTCTCTGATAAACCAACCCAGAAGTGGTTACCAATAAGTAAAATTTACAATTCCCAAATGGACCTGCCTTCCACAGAAATACATCATAAACATGAATCTTTTTTTTTTTTTGTAACACACCAGAATCTGCAAAGCTCTTGGTCTCATTAACTGAAGGCACTATGTGTGATAAATCCTTAAACCCCTTATTTTGAAAAGGTTCCTGACTTAATGTGCAGATGATAAGATTTCCCATTTTGGCAAGAACTTCACCAGACTGTGCTCTTTGGTGCCAGTTGCCAAACGGGGGCTCCCCGAGGTGCCGGGGTCCACTTAAGCAGGCCAGGGGCTCGTGGGGCTGGAGGGAGGGGCCCACACACTGCCCAGGCCACCTTGGCTCTCACCAGACTCACCAACAACAGGCTGATGTGAGGGTCTGAAGCACGGGTCCCTTGACAGCCCCACTGTGATCTGGCCACCTGTTCTTGCTGGGGTCTCCCTCCGACCTGCAAGCAGCCTGACTTTGGTTTTGAAGACAGGCAGATGCTCAGGAGGCGTGCGACCTGCCATGGGCCAGGCTGCCGGCCCCCTCCGCCTGCACTCCGGCTCCTGGCTGCAGGGAGTGGACGGGGTAGTGACTGATGCTCGGTTTCAGAGTGCAGTGCGGGAGAGTGGCTCTGTCTTGATACTTCCTGTTTAGGGAGGAAACCTCATTGGTGGTAATTAGTGGCTCAGAGTCAAGTCTCTTTGCTACAGGAACTGAGGCAGGCCAGCCAGCAGAACCCAGGATACATAAAATGAATAAACGTCATCCATTGCAGGGTGGACTGCCCCACCACAGGGCTGTGTGTGTGTGTGTGTGTGTGTGTGTGTGTGTGTGTGTGTGTGTGTGAGAGAGAGAGAGAGAGAGAGAGAGAGAGAGAGAGAGAGAAGGAGAAAGAGAAAGAGAGAGAGGGACACCTTTACTTCTCGGATACAAAGCCAAACGTAATGGCTGCAGAAAATGGCAATTTACCAGTTGCTGGGTGGGTAATGCATTGCAATCACTGTGGCTGTCACCGGCTTAGTGATAATTCTCGTTACATTTTGTGCCCACAAAGGCTTCACAGTGGTCTTTACTCGCTAGTCAGTGCCCATGGTGGGGAGAAAGACAGACAGACAGAAGGACCCACAGAAAGACAGCCCTGTTTGGAGGGCAAAGCATGGATGGGGTGGGCCAGCCTGTGCCTGTGACCCTGCTCTGCCGGCGACCCCGGAGGCCACGCCAGCGGCACAGAGGGAGGCCAGGGTTTCGGAGGCTTTCGTACCATTGAAGTAAATCATGCCAAGTTCAGTCTTACGACAGGTGTATTTGATTGTTTTCAACTTGTTGGAAAACTGGCGATCTTGGGAAACTAGCTCTGACTAACCCTGGGCATCTGGGCCTTTGGTGACCAGAAGACATCACCCTGGGCTCCTGACAGGTTTACTCTTATTACCAGCAACGATCAGGGCCTGCACGGTTCTCTGCTGTGGCTCCTATGTCTTGTCACTTCTGCTCGAGCGCACCCGCCTGTGGGCAGGGGCGTTCTGGCATCTTCTGTAGTCCAGCCTAGGCCAGCACGCATAGACTGACTTTCCCCTACTCAGCTCACCCTGCCCGCTGCTCCCCACTTCTGCCAGGGCTGCTACCTCCACCTGAAGTCTGGACAGCCTCCCTGCCATCCAAATGCCCCTTCCCTAAAGACACAGCCTGGGCCCCTGGGCCTGCCAGGTACCTCCCAGCCCCCCAGAGTCCTGCAAACCTCTCCCCGGCTCTGAATACAGAGGCAGCTGTTCAGGTGGGACAGACCTAGGTGCGAATTCAGGTTTGGCCACGTACCAGCAGTGTGACCTTGGGCTGGAGATTTTCCTCCTCTGTTCTGATGGTTAAGTGAAACAGTGAACATGAAAGCTCCAAACCCACATCTCAGCATTGCTCTTACGCATGCCCTGCGTTCCACTGTGGGCCATCGGCCACAGGCAGCCCTGCCTCTTCTCCCTCTGCTGCCTGGTAGCATTTTGTATCCTCACTCAGCTCCCCAACTGTCTACAAGCCCCCTGAGGGCTCTCCACTCCTGTGTACCTACCCAGCCCCACGCATCGTGCTCCGTTCGGTGAGGCTGGTAGATGCCTGCGGGCTGGGCGCTCTCAGGCAGTGCTCCTGAGCAGCGAACACCAAATCGCCCAGGAGTTTCAGCAGTGGGCTTCTGGGCAGCTCCAAGCGTGGAGCCGCTGCCTGATACAGTAGTTGGGGTGGGCTCAGCACGCTCTGTTCCCATCAGAGCTACCGGGTGGTCTCCTATCCCCTTGGAGAAGCTGCACAGTCAGGAAACCGCACTTCCTTCTGAAAGCAAACCCGCCAGGTATGAGCAGACAGGAGGTCCAGGCACAACCCCCATGCCTCCAGCTGTGATGCCCTGTCCCCTGGGGTTCTCCCTGAGCTCCCCCCAGTCTTGGGATGCCCCCTCTCCCCTCGCTTGCCACACGCAGCCACGCCAGATCAGAATGTTCAAGAAGAGTTGTAGCAAAAGTTACGGGAGGACAAAAGGCAGCCACGCCAGAACTTACAGAGCAGTCAGGTCTCCAGCCTCCAGGCTTCTAATCCAGCAACACCAGGAGGGCGGGGCTTCCCCGGATGGAACGCCCCGAACCCCCATCACAACCCTTGGCCACCTGGCCTGGCACGTCTTGCTTTCTTCCCTTCCAGTTCCAGGCGCCACCTGACTTCCGGCCAGAGTGGAGCCATCTCCACAGAGCAGCCGCAAAGGGCATGCTCTGACCTCCAGCAGAGGCTCAGGCCCACACCCACTTCGTGGCTGGTTCGCAGGACCCTGCCCCACCGCGTCCAGTGCATTACCGAGACCCATGTACACGTCCGACTGGGTGCCCGGGCTCAGCACAGGCCCCTTGGATCCCAAAAGGCCCATTTGCTTGACTCCGCAGGCCCTGTGTTTGGCCATCCTGTCTTTGCGCAGACTCCCCCTGGAGGGCCCGTCTCACAGGGCCACCTGAAGCCCCCTAACATCCTCAGCTGTGAGCCCTGAGTCATTCAGCTTCAGAGAGACCTTCACCCCGACTGCAGGGCATGCTGTCACCCTCCCAAGCCCGCCAGTCAAATCACAGGCCTACCCTTCCTGACGGCCACCGTAAGCATTGGATGCTACAGTAACCGGAATGGTCTTCCCATCACAGACCCAGCACACCGGCACCGGGAAACCTGCTGTCTACACATGAACCAAGAAAGCTTAGGCCCGCTCCCCGCGGAAAGCTTAGGAAACCCATTCACCGGTCCCTAAATTCCTCTACATTTACCTGTGACTGATTTGATAGTCTTGGGGCTGCATTTTTTCACGGTTTAATCTCCTAATCGGAGAGCTCCAAAAGGCTTAAAAATGTGCTGTGCTCTGTCTGACCCCACCTGGCTCTCATTAAACAGAAGAGGAAGCAAGGAGTAAGTTACTGCCTGATTGCAGGACAATTAGCGCTCACCCGTAGCACGTTCTGCCCGGTGACTATGGTGACTGATGAGGACAGACTGAGTGGAAAGAGGAATTCTCTAGTGACAGTTTTCCACACCTGAGGAGGAGGGAAACATTTTGCTCTGGGTTGAAGTGACAATGCAGGGGTTTAGGATCGTGCAGAAATTAGCAGCCACCGATCCCACCCTGACAGCAGGCACAGGGGCCAATACCTCCAGCTAGGCGGGAGCCGTCTCTGCTTTTGAATCCTGACTTGCATTAGCTGTGGGACCGGGGCCTCAGCTGCCCCACTTGTATTTAGAAATAAGCGGAGGGTGTGGGTTTTCGTGTGATGATAAATGGCAACTGACACTCATCCTGCCAGAAGTGGGACTCAGCCAGGTCCTGAGTGCCTGGCACCAAGTTAAGTGCTCAGTAAATGTTGAAAGAATCAGCGATGAGGCAGAATTTGGACAAGCATATATCGTTAGTGGTTAGGAGCACATGTGTGGGCTCAAAAGAATGGAGTCTCGTGTTCTTGGGAAAGATACACGGCTGGGAGAACAGCACTGTCTACTTCATAAGAGAGTCGGAAGTTTTAAGTGTGCTCACACACATAACATGCTTGGCACGTGGGAAGCTGGACATTCAGTTATCATGACAATTGCCATTTCGGGTGTGAAGTAAGAGGTGCTTGTGGCACGCCCAGGATGTGAAGGGCTGACGTGCACAGGTCTGGGAACAGCGGGTCAGGTTGGACGGGTAGGTGGGTCCAGCTGCAGGGAGCAGGCAGGAGGAAGTGAGACTTGAAAATCACCTAGAGCGCCCTATCCCCCCAATCCTTGCCTCCCCACCTCCAAGTCCTGTAATCTCCACAGCTCCTAAAGTGAGGCCTGGGCCCGAGGTCAGGTCTGCAACAGAGAAGGGGAGCATGGAGGCCATGCTCTAGTGAGCCAAGGGATTCAGAGTAGGAGAGCAATGAGCCTGGAAGGTCCCCAGCTGACTTTAACACAAACTCTGGGGGGAGCGGGGAGGGATCTGATATTTATTGCACTCCTAAAACCCAGCACTTCACACACTGCACATCTACCACCCCCGGCAGGCATTATGGTTCCTGTTTTACAAGAAGATTATGTCCCAAGCCCTTAGCAAGGTTTTATAGACGAAGCACGTTCAGAGAACTGAGGACTTGGCCAAGGCCACATGGTAAAGAGCTGTGATTCAGACTTGGGGGTCTACCTGACTGCAAAGCCAGGCGCCCTCCCCTGCAGTCAGCCTCTCTACTGCTCAGGTGTGCAGCTTGGGCTTTAGTCCTTAAATTTCCCTTTTTAACTACCTGAAGCCCTGCCCAATACTCTGAGACGTCCAGCAAAGGAAGGGCCCTGAGTTAAGGACAGGAAACATGAAGGGGAGGGGAATTTACCTGTTTGGCATCTCTAAGCTGGAGAGGGCACACTTATGGTCCCAGTGTGACCAGGCCTGGTCCTGGGGAGCTCAGCAGGCTTGGGGCTGGCTGTCCAACCCTCTAGTGAACAAGCGGCCTGGCCTGAGCTCCCTGCGAGCTCTGAGGCCAGGGTCACCCCATGCCAACTCCAGGCCTTCCTCCCCCAGGCCTGGGTGAGGCTACCTGTCCGCCATTCACGGCCTCCTTCGGGAAAACCCTTCTACCCAAGTTATAGCCCCTGCCCCACTACATCCATTCATCCATCAGACATTGATTAAACACCTGCTCCAAGGTGACCCCCGCTGCCGGCCACTGGGGATAGAGTGGGAATAGAGATGAGTTAGATACAGTCCCAGCCCTCCAGGCGCTCCTGACTGGATGCGGGAGGGGTTCACTCTGCAGAATTGGATTCAGCCAGCTGTGGGTAGGACCTAGGCATCTGTTGTTTTTTTTTCTTAAGAAACCAGGCAGGTGACTGAAGGGGAACACTCAGGTGAGACTCTTTGGTCTTGTGGATATTCTGGCCTCCAGTACTGCATTCTTCAGGCTGCCACAATCCTCTGAGAACATGGCCTGTCTCTTCTCCCACTAGCAGGCTCCTCTGGGCTCTCCAGTCAGATAAATCTGTGTACAAATCCTACTTTTGCAACTTGCTACCCGGGTATCCTTGCAAAATACCCATGCTCTCCGAGGCTCAGTTTCCCCATCTTAAATGAGATAATTGGTGCCTTCCTATGCTGAGGATTAACTGGGATACTGTGTGCAAAGCAAGATGTCTGGCACAGATAAATGCACAATAAATGTCTGCTATTAATTATATCATCACTGCACTCTGATGGACAGAAATATTTCCCTGTGGGTATTTCCAGAATCCCTACTTCTGGAGCCTGAGGGGCGGCCCTGGAAACCTGCGAGGCCTCTCCGCGGAGTCCTCTGCCGGGGCTCCAACGAGACCTGCCTGCATTTTCCCCGTGGACCCAGGCTCCCGGCCCTCAAAGGAAATATTAGCTTGTCGTACCCTCCCCTTCACCTATCCAGAGTGAACAAAGTTCCAACCACACCTCTCTGGGCAGCCTGCCCCCAATTTCGGGGAAACGGGCAAGGGAAATGGGTTAAGTCTGCCAGGCAAGAGCTCCACGGGCAGAGGACACTGGTGTGCCCAGCCTCCTCCCGATCAAGGTCGGGAGCCCCCGCCCCTGCCGCCTGTCTCGCCCGCCCACCGCTCCCGGCCTCGCCTGAGACTGCGGGCCCGGAGCTGCGGGGAACCGTGGGCCGGAGGACTTGGCGGGTCCGCGGGGTGGGACGCGAGAGGCAGCAGCCCGGGGGGCTTAGCGTGGCCCCTTCAATCCCGCCCCCGGCGCAGGGCGCGTCCGGCCTGCCCGGCCCGAGTGGCGCCTGAGGTTTGCGTCCCTGGGGAAGGAAGGCGCCCACGGAGCGGGGGACCCAGGACCCAGGTTCGCTGCCGCCGGGCACACGTGGCTCGGGCCCAGCGGCCCGGGTCTCCAGCGCGCGTGCGGCGGCGCGCGGCGAGGGCGCTCCGGGGCGGGCTCCGGGGCGGGGGACGAGCGGGCGAGGGGTCACTCACCTCTCAGGCCCGCCGCTCGGTGCTGCGGCGGCGGCGGCAGAAGGTCCGCGGCGGAGGCGGTGGCCCGGCCCGGAGGCTCCTCCTCTCCCCCCGCCCCGCCTGCCCGCGGGGCCGGACCTGCGGGGGAGGTGGCCGCCCGCCAGCCCGCCGCTGCTTATCCGGCTCGGCCGCCTCCCCCGCGGCCACAATCCGAGAGCCGCAGGGTCCTCGGGCGGCAGGCACCAACGATCCTCCGCCCCTCAGCCCCTGGCCTGAGCTTCGGGCACGTGTTGATCGGCGCCCCTTCCCCGATTTAAAGGGTGCAGAACTCCCGGACCAACTCTTAAGCGGGACAAGGGGGGCGTGTGGAGGCCAGGGTAACTTCTGGGACCCACTCGCTCCCTTCACCTGAGGGACATCTCAGATCCACGTCCATGTCCATTTTATAACCGAGGTTGAGTGGCAGGCCAAGTTCACACAGGTGGAAAGAGGCCAGGGCACCAGATTCAACCTGGCTTCCTTCCTTGCTTCCTTCCTTCCTGCAAGGGGAGCAGGCAGTACAGGCCCCTCCTGGACGAGGCTGCATGCTGGCCTTTGGTTCCTTGTTTCTCCTCTGTCTCTTGTCTACCCTTAGGGCAGAACTTTGACCCTCCTGAATAGTCCTCAGTTGCAGGTCCTGGGAGCTGGTGGAGGGCCGTTGGGAGCTTGTGTCTCTGTCTAGACTTCCTGGGCTTCAAACCACCCCTCTGCCCCTGAGAAAGATGGCCTCCAGCCCTGGGCACTGTCCTCCCCTCCCCCATGCTGGTGGCATATCCCACACTGCAGTGAGTCAGGTGTAAGTTAAGGATCTCTTCTGGGTATCTTTCTCGAGGTGTGTGCCTTCACCTGCAGCCCGCTCTCACCTACAACCTCACATCATGTGCTGCTGACAGCTATACCTCCCCCTTTTACAGGTGAGGACATGGGGACCCTGATGGTTGTTGGGCAGCAATGTCACTCATCTTCTTGGAGGCTGACTGGGGGTTACCTGACCCCTGGGACTCTTTCTGGATTATTCCTGTAGAGCATTTTCCGCCAGCCGTTGATAAAGAGCTTCAAGTTACTCCAGGATAACAACGTGTTCTGGAGAGATAAGTGCTAGGGAGGGGTTATCTGATCCCTGAGACCAGAGTGGGTGGGGGCTGGGCCTCGGGCATGGCCCCAGAGCTAGACCCCAGCGAGCACAATGGGGGGGGGCAGACCTGGCGGGGCGGTGGGGTGAAGGGCCTCTCCTCCATCCTCCAGCCCTGTCGAGACCCACCCATGAGTATCCTGTCCTTCCTCACTGCCGTAGGTTTCCTCCTGCCTAAAATATCCTCCTTCTCCAGCTCACTGCTCTGCAAGGCCCCAAGGCCCAGGTCCTCTCCCACCTCCTTCGGTGACCCTCCGGCCCCACCCTGCCCCAGGACCTCTCTGAGCTCCTGTGGCAGTTCTCACAGGTCTTCATACATTCAACACTCAGGGAACCCCACCATACCAGTGTTCCAGGTGCTGGGGACACAGATGCCCCATGCCTGGTCCTGGCCCTTGGATAGCAAGTTGCCTCTGCAGTGGGTTGTAGACTTTGGGGAGACAAGAATAAGCACCTAGCCCTCTTTGGTGCCCCTAGCATGGTGCCCTGCACATAGTAGGTACTCTTTAAGTATCTGTTCTGGCTGATGGGGGGGGGGGGCTGTCTCTGAGCACCCTTCCTGCAACTCCAAAGGGAGGCACAAGGAGATGAAGCTTGGGAAATGGAGACACTGAGAGGTCTTCCAGCATTCTCAAAGGATCTGTCCAGAATCCTTCCAAAGAGACCTGGTGGGCCTCTGAGGGGATCCCAATGAGTTGGAGAGCGAGCTGAAGTCTGGAGCGGCAGAAATGCACAGAGGAATGGCCTAGTAGAGCATGAAGTTCTGCAAGAGAGCAATCAGGGGCCTGAAAGGCACAGGGACGGAGGGAGGTGAACACCCTGCTAAGGCCAAGCACCTTGGTGGAGAGAGCACCACCCACGCCCGTTGGGCTTTGGTGCCTTGCCTGTCTGTCTCCCTATCTCCCTGGCATGGGGCCTGGTGAGGGCGAGAGCTCAATACATGTTTCCTGGGCCCTCGCCTGGGCAGGGAGGGAGCGTGCCACTGACATTGGTTGAGCACTTCCTCTGTGCCAGACTCGTGTCCTTGGCCAGGCCAAGGGCAGAGCAGTTGGAGCCATCTTTTTGAGACATATGTCAGATCATGTTACTTCTCGGCTCAAAGCCTGCCCTGGCTCCCTGGTCTCTTGGAGTCAAAGCAAAGTCCTTGTAATGGCGACCAGGCCCAATGGGACCTTGTCTCCGGTTCCCCTCTCTCTGCTCTCTCAGCCCTGCCGTGCTGGCCTTTTCCCTCCCTCCTCTGGAGCCTTGCAGAATAATATCACCTCCACGAGACAACCCCCCCATCCCCCTCCCTCATCTGTGTACCCTGCCCTATTTCTTTTCTTTTCACTTAGCCTTTTTTCCTTCTAACACACTATAAAACACACCATCTCTGTTTGCTGTTTATTAACTGTCTGCTCCCACAGAAATGTGAGCTCCCCCAGGGAAGGGAGTTTTATCTGCTTCCTTCACTTCTGTGCTCCCAGTGCGTGGATCAGAGCCTGGCACATAGTTGGTGCTCTGTAAATAGTTGTTGAATGAATGCCCTGCCACTCTCAACCTGCTGCATTTCCCAGCGTCTCTGGGAAGCTTCCCCAGGGCTCCTGCCCACCTCTGGTCTACCCCCTCGCTGGCCCCAGAGCTAGCACACTGCAGGCACTCAGTACACGCACCGGTGGGTGTCTGGACCTGGAGCCCCTGGGTGTCCGTCTCCTGAGATTGCCCTTTTTCCTGAAGACAAGGCTACTCCTTTGGCTAAGAAAATGAGAGTATTCAGGAAGAGAATCTAGATTCATCTCCTACTTGGGCCAGAGAGAAGGACACAGATCACGCTCCGCTTCTTGGATTGATCCCGCTGAGACTTATAAGCTGAGACAGAGCACATCCATTTCACAAAATAAATACTCTAAATGACTACTAAATCGAGACGGTCACAAGAACCTGTGTGCTGGATGTATTCTGACAGCCTGGCTGGGAGTCAGGCCACCTGAACCTCGGCCTGCCCAGGCGGGGCTGTGGCCCCAGGGAAGGTGCCCTGGCCTCCACTGCCCAGCCCAGGCCAGGTAAGATTCCTCCAACCAAGCCTCTGGACACAGGGAGCTGCTTCTTCCTGTGAAGGACGGAGAGGGGCTGCGGCTTGGGGTAGGGATTCTGAGGGAAAATGGAGGGGTTGTCTCTTCCCCCATGAAGACTCAGTGGATGGAGCCCTGTCTAACCCACCCAGAGGTGAGGCAGGGCAGCGGGCGACGGGCATGGTCTGTGAGGGGTAGGCACCGGCTGGGGAGGCAAGCTGCAAAAGCGTGCTCAGGGCCTGGCGTTTAAGCTTAGACTCTTTCACGTGGCAGTTTACTTCGAGCCAATATTGTAAGGCGTTAGAAGGCAGGGCTAACAGAGCACCGGGCACCGCCCCTGTCCCTGCACCCTGTACTCTGCTTTGCATAAGGCTCGCCCTCCTTCCAGATGCTTTCGGGGGGGGGGGGGTGATGGGCAGATAAAGGACTAGGGCAGGGGTGGGCTGGAGCAACCATTTTGCTAAGGAAACTCTGGCACATGGTATGTACTCAATCTCTGTGTGAGACCAGACATCTTGGCTTGTGACTGGACATCCGTGGCCAGCGGGAACTATGGTAGCACTGCGTTGCCTTCAGCCGGGGGAGACTGCACAGGTGCATAACCAGAGAAGTCTGGGCTTTAGCCCCTTGCTCCAAGGGTGGTGCACGTGGTGGCCTGGGAGGTTTTTAGAATGGCAGAGTCTCAGACCCACCCCAGGTCTGAATCAGAAATGCATTTTCGCAAGACCCGCCGGAGATGGTATGCACATTAAAGTTTGAGAAATTATGGTCTACAGCACAGATGAGAAAATGGACAACTCCCTGAACACCTGGGTCAGGGCAGATCATCAGAAACCTGTACTGGGCTGCCTTCACCCTCACTGGGTGGTTCTTTAATACCATCCCCTTTGCTTTCTCAAAGGTCCTTGTGAACCAAATAACCTGATTTCATGCACTTCTGAATTCTTATAAATATGAAGTAAATGACCTGTCCTTCACAATACTCAATGCCTATTATACAAAGCTCTGAGAAAAAAAAATATAAGACTAGTATGCTTATTCCTTTCCAATTGCTGATCTTATTTCCCTTTTTACCTTGGCGACTAGGATACTCAGACCCATATTCATGACTATATTATCCTTTTACTAAAGGTATGTAAGTTCTACTTTATTTTCCCCCAGCCCATGATTTTCTGTGTCTGGTTTACTATTAACTGTATTGTGAAGCTTTTCTTTATAAGGTGTTCTAAGTTGCTTTTGGAAAAAGCCAATTGTTTAAGCAAAATAAATAGGTAACATCTGTGTGCTACAGTGGCAAATTCTTTTCCCCTGGGTGGCCATTACCCTTTCATGGCAAGACCAGGGTCATTCCCGTCCTCTGCTGGATTTCTGAGAAGAGGACGGGGGGCTTGGAAGAAGGATGAGTCCATGGACTTCTGCCCGAAGTTACTGAGAAAAGAAAGCCCAGAAAGCTAGACGACCCGGGGGAGGTGGCAGTGGGGTATTGTGACACTCACCCTGTGCTCCCGCCTGCTCTCTCCCTGCCAGTCAGTTCCCAACTCACCTGATTGAGGGTGCAAGGTGCTGTCCTCCATGTCAGGCGACCTTTCCCAGCCCGGGGCCGGGGCCCTGCTCCCACCAGGGGCCCCAGCGGCAGGCTCTCTGTGTGCTACTCCTTCTGTTGCTATAGGCCCCCCGTTGGGTGGCCAGCGCTCACTCAGCATGGCGTGGGTGGGGCGTGGGGAGAGTCAGCTGAGGCTGCTCAAGGGCAGGAGGGTCAGAGCCCGGGCCAGCCCAGATGGGTGGCACTGACCTCAGGGTTATCTGCAAACACACTGTGGTCAGCAGCCCAGATAAGCCCTCCCTCCAGCCCTGGGGATGTTTTCAACCGGCATAATTCTCCGCTTCCTGGATCTTGGCTCCCAAGGGGAGGAGGGAAGTGACATTTTTGAAGACCCACCTTGAGCCAAGGACTGTGCCACGTTTAAATCACCTGCTTTACGCCCCATCCAGACGTTGTGAGGTGAAAGGCACCAGCCCCATTTTCAGATGAGGGAAGCATCCTGCAGTGGGGAAATGGCAGAGCTGGCACTCGAACCAGGTCTGCCTGACCACCGGGCAGTCCACCTCTGCCTCTCGAGGTGGACGGCTCCTGTGGGCAGCGGCCAGCACACCTTGTGCCAAGGACTGGGGCCAGCTTGGTGCGGGGCAAGAGCAGGGGCGGTCCATGCAGCGTGACCAAAGGGGAGACGAACCCGGGTCGCTCCCAAACGCTTGCAGCCCTGTCCCGCCTAGGTGAGAGCCTAGGAGCCACACCCTCTGGCCTCTCAGAGGTGACGGCTCCACCGATGTGTCTACCTGAGATTTGCACAGCCTGGAAGCAGGTCTGTGGAATGCGAGGTAGGATTTCAAGAGTCTGGTTCTTTCCAGTGTGCTGCCTGATTTCATTGACGGGCACAAGCGGGCCATCATTCCCAGTCATGTGTAGATGTTTGCTGGTCCCTGGTAGCACGTGAGAAGCCAGGTCCCTGCAGGACAAATCAGGGAGACAGTGGGCCAGATCTGGTACATGTGCCAAGGGCCACGGCCACAGTCAGCGAGGTACTGGGGCCTCCAGGGAGGAGAGGGAGCAGGCCTTGGTCTTTGGAGGCATCTGCAGGGCAGAGGAGCACATTGGCCTGGGTCCAAACGTGCTCTCTCCACTGAACCTTGGTTTCCTCAGCCGCGAGATGAGAGTATATACCTCCTCAGGTGGTTGTGAGAATGAGGTGATAAATTGCCAGGAAAGTGCCTGGCACTTAGCAGGTGCTCAATGAAAGTAGTCAGCCATTAAGAGGAAGAGGAAGAGTGAGAAGGCGAGACGGCTGAAAGAGCCATTTCCATAAGAGCTGCACTTACTGTC
Organism: Kogia breviceps; assembly: GCF_026419965.1. Taxonomy (NCBI): domain Eukaryota; kingdom Metazoa; phylum Chordata; class Mammalia; order Artiodactyla; family Physeteridae; genus Kogia; species Kogia breviceps. The sequence continues at coordinate 95,902,140 of NC_081311.1, forward strand.
AGGCCCCTCTCTTCCCCCTTCGAAGTCTTCTCCCTTCTGTGTCCCGATCTAAACTCTCCCTGCCTCTGAGAAGCCCTCAGGGAACTGGCACTCCTCTGACCCCATGTCCGGGACCCCCAGGGGGGCAATGAATGCCAGCCACGTCTGCCCCGTCCCCGTGGTCAGCGGGCACTTGGGCCCCCTAGTCAGCCTCCGGGCCGACTGTAGGATCTTCTTCCTGGGTCTTCCGCTCCTGCCAGCTCGAGGTGTCTGAAAACTTAGTGTCTGAAAGTTCCCCCACTGCCTTGAGAGTCCTGTGAACAGGCCCTGCCCTGTGCATGATCTGGGGGGTCTCTGAAAGGTGCTGCAGCAGATGGGGCTGGGGACGAAGGGGACAGATGAAGAGAGGCCTGGTTTGCCTTTGGGTGAAAATCGAGGCTTTATCCTGCTGGCCCTGGGGGCCAGGAAGGTTTGAAGAGGCATGAGTGCGTGTGATAATAATAGCTAACAGTTTTTGAGGCATCCTGTATACCAGGCACTGTTCTACGCATGTTAACTGTATTAACTCTTTTAATCCTTGTATGGTCAGGCCATTCAAGATGGCTGTTCTCTTGTTCTCTGTATATCCCCTCCTCAACCAGGCCCTGCTCCACTCACGTGGCTAACTAATCCTTTTAATTATGGGGCTTAATTAGCCCCTGGTAACTGATAAGCCCACCTGACTTCAATTCCCCTATAAATGGTAGCCTCCTTCTCCCCTGAGTAGCAAAGACTGCTGTCATGTCCCACCCACCATCTGCCACATGGGGTGGGGTGTCTCTCCCGAACCCTTCGTGTAAGATCCCCCTGTTCAATAAACTATTTTATTTTATTTATTTATTTAATTTTTTTGGCTGTATTGGGTCTTAGTTGCAGCACGTGGGGTCTTCGTTGAGGCGTGCGGTTTCTTTCATTGCAGCATGGGCTCTTCCTTGCGGTGCTAGGCTTCTCTCTAGTTGTGGCACGTGGGTTCCAGGGCGCATGGGCTCTGTAGTTGAGATGCTCGAGCTCAGTAGTTATGGCACACGGTCTTAGTTGCCCCATGGCATGTGGGATCTTAGTTCCCCGACCAGGGATCGAACCCATCTCCCCTTCATTGGAAGGCAGATTCTTTACCACTGGACCACCACAGACGTTGCTGTCCAATAAACTATTGATATCTCTGTTGCTGTCTCTGGGCTCTTTCTTTGGTCTCGAGGCTGGGCAGCTGCAAGGCTTGCAGGCCTGCAGGGTGTAGCCCAACCGTCTTCATGGTACGTTTTCCCCATTTTCAAATGAGGAAACAGGTATGGGGAGGTTAAGTCACCTGCTTAATGGGAAATAGATAGTGGTAGAGCTGGGATTGAAACGCCGTGGATGTGTTTTGGTGCCCACCCCCTACTACTATCTTCCTGATGTCCGGAAGCTGTTCATTTCCAAAGCTCCTCTCTCTCTGGCAGCCATGGGGCTGGATCATAAAAGGCACATGAGAGGCTCAGAGGGGCTGTGTTTTGAAGTCTGCTTAGCGGATACAATGTCTAGTAAATCTTGTGTGTTGGGAGCTCCTCATCCAGGCCTAAGGGCTGCACATTTAACCAGAGTTCAAAGCAACTGCACAAGTAGGCCTCTGGCCGGGGGTAAAAAAGGGGTTCAGAAAGGTCATTTAGCCAAGGTCAAATCTCTTGCCTTCAGGAGTCCAGGAAGGCAAGTGACTGCAGGACCCGTGGCCCACCTACTGACTTTGATACCTGGTGAGAACAAGGGTTTTGAAGTGACAAGAACCTAGGTTTGACTCCTGAGCCTCAGTTTTCTTATCTGTAAAATGGAGATGATGACAGCAGGGGAGTAAACCAAGTGCAGATGGTACAATTAGGCTTGAACACAGGTTAATTCCCCACCTCCCTTCACCTATACTCCTTGGTTCCTTATTCTCCTCTGCCTCAATCAATCCCCTGGGTTCCAGTGCCTGAGGGGATGGAAGGAGGATGCTAGGACCCAGGGTACACTCTGTCCCTTGGTCCTGGCCCAGTCCTGGCTGGAAGGCCTGAATTGGGTGGCTGCAAGGCCCAGTCTTCCCTCACCTCTCCCCTCACAATCTTTCCTGAAGTTCCAGGAACCCTCATTCTCCACGGGTGGGAAGCAGGGAGGGACCCCTCTTTCCCCTTTCTGCTCCAGGCTCATCTGGCTCCTCTGTTTCTGGAACTGCTCTGTGAAGCCTGGAGCCTCCTGGGCATGTTCTCCAGCTCTGCTGGAGTTGTTGAACCCAAGTTCATGTGCCCGACACACAGTGAGGCCGAGCAAATCAAAACGTTGGAGTTTGGAGCAGAGAGAGGTTTATGGCCGGGCCAAGCAAGGAGAACGGGCCACTCATGCTCAAAAGACCTGAACTCCCTGATTGTTTTCAGGGAAGGGTGTTTATAGGCAGCACTGGGGTGGGGGCTGCAGGGTGCACGACTTTCTTCTGATTGATTGGCGGTGAGGTAGCAGGGTGGTGTTCCAGAATCTTGTGCTCAGCATGGAGTCACCATCCTCCACATGGAGGCGGTGAGGGCTTAGTTCCTGTAGAACACTCAAAGATGTGTATCAGATTGTTATCCCTTGAGGAGGAACTAGGACTCTGCTTTATCACTGCACTGTTGTTTCTTGACTGCTTTTCCTCTGATTCTGCATTCCCTTAGTTCCCTAACCTGCCCTTTGGAACTCACAGAAGGTCTAGAAGGCTGAAGCCTTTTTCTACAAATAAGAAATGGAGGACACGGAAAGGCTTTTGTGGGGGAGAGGGCCCTGCACGGTCATGTTCAGTTTCAATCCTCCCTTTTCTTTGATACTCCTCCATCTCGAGGAGAACATGTGCAAGACAAGAAAGGGAATAAAGTCTTGGATCGAGAGGTTAATCATGAACTTGGTAGAGGAGCTGGGCTTTAGGGGGACTCAGTTTCAATGGGACCACAGGCATGCCAGCTCCTCTGGTTCTGGTTCCAGCTCTGCTGCAGCCACTGTGACCTTGGCTGAGACCCTTCCCCTCCTTGGGCCTCTGTTTGCCCAGATATAAAATGAGGGTGGGTTTCAAATGCTCTGAGGAGCCTGAAGTCCCTGCAGATGGCTCTGCGGGGTGAGAGACTAGTCCAAGGGTGGGACTCCAGGCTGCGCCCACCCCTCTTCTAAAGCAGGGCTACCATTACCTGTCTCTGTGTGAAATCAGGTTGAATGCCCTTGGATTAGACATCCGGAAAGTCCCCTCCACATTTAAGATTCTAATCTGGTTAAATTAGGGCTGCTGAGGAGTGGGGAATGATTGGAGTTGCCAAGACCTGCCTTTCCCAGGTACTGGGAACTTCTGGTGGTCACAGCTAAAGGCAGTGGGTAGTAGGCCCTGATGGGGGTTCGGGGCAGCAGGTAGGTGAGGGGGAGGAGGGGAAGTGCAGGCCCATGGGAGACATTTTCTGCTGCAGGTGGGGCAGAGACTCTGGGTGCCCTCTTGACATGAAGCCCAGGGGGCCACACCTCTGCTGGTGCCCTTTCCTGGAAAGCAGAGAGGCAGGAATGAAATAATTGGCTACAAGGCACAGGATATGGTGCTTATGCAAATTTATGCAAATAACATGCATATGAAGCTGGCCTTAGGCTGGGTTCCCTGGGATGGCAGCTGGTCTAGGATGGGGTGCTTCCCCTTTACTTCTGACTGTGCCTTAGGCCTCTGAGGACTTCACAGGGAGAGGCCCATAGCCTTCCCTTTGCACAATCCCTCTTCTCAGTGGGCTTAAGCCAAAGACAAACACCTATGGAGTGCCTACCGTGAGTAGGTGGTCCCACTGTGTAGGAAGGCACCAGGGCCACCGAGGGGCCACCAGAGAGGAAGATTCCAGACAGTCTGATTCGGGACAATGTCTTCATCTCATAACAAAGGACAGTGAGGCCTGGAGAGGTGAGGTGAATTTCCCCATCACCCAGCTAGAAGTGACAGAACTGGAATTCAGTCCAAGGCTGCCTGATTCTGACTCCCTGCCTCTTCACCATGACCACAGTCTACTATGCTGTGCTACCTGACAAATAAATACTATTCCATGTGTGCATACATGCGGGAATGGGGTCGCATAGAGCCTCCAGATCCCTGTACTGGGACCCAGGCCCGCCTAACGTGGTAGCCCTGGGCCATGTCCCCATTCCCAGACTCAGTGCCTAGAGCTTGGGAGGTGCTCGGTTAATGTTTTCAGGAATGCCTGAAAGCTCATCTTTAATGTAGGTACTTAAAGTCTAGTTCAGCTACTCAAAGTATTTGTTGCTCTTAAGTCAGCCTGGTCCAGGCCTGGCCGTACCATGAGGATAGCTGGGGGTGGGGTTTTCTTGCTGCTGAGAATGGATTTCTATTAGCTGGTCAGGTCATGGGCAAAGCAGCTGTGGGAAAGTAGGGGGCTTTAGAATTGGGCAAAGGAGGTCCGTCCCGGGGCTGGAGAGTGTTGACCTGAATGCTCAGAGAAGGAGGGGCAAGAGTTCCAGCCAGTGGGCGTTGGGTGGCAACTTCCCTGGTCCCCTCTCCAGCCCCTCCCCATTCCAACGTCAGTTCTAGGGGATCACACAGACATGGGCAAGAATTGAGTGGAGCTGTAAGGTCAGTCAACTGTAAGGTTATGAACTGAGTGTGGGTTGTAAGATCTGTGTGCGCTAAGAGTGCCGGACTTGGGTTAACTCCAAACTTTGGGGGATGTTTTGCTCAGACTCACGGCTGGGCCTAGTTGTGCTGTGGGCAATCAGGGATCCCATTCCTTCTCCAAAGCCAGTGGGGTCATCAGTGGTCCCCAGTGAGACAGCTGTGCCCACACAAGTGCACACATGGCCATCTCATACGGTCATCTGCAGCGTGGTGGTCAGACCAGAGGCTGGAGGAAGGGCCTCATGCAGGAGCCCTTGGAGGCGGCTTTCTGGGAAATACTCAGAAATAATGGGGGGCGACGGCAGGTATCCTTTGAGAGAGGCTAACTTTCTCGGTCGATGGTGGTAGGGGCTTGTGGTACAAAGAGTTCAGCCTAAAAAGCAAGGGTATTTTCTTTCTGGGGTCACAGGCTGATGGGCTCAGAAACCCTGTGGACTGGCGAGGCACAGCACGGATAAACACCCACGGAGGCCAGTGCGATGACGGCAGAAGGCGTGGCCAGAGCTGGCAGGGGCTGGGGAGTCCAGGCAGGACTGGTGGCAGCCGTGGGGTCCCTGGGCCCAGCATCCAGCCCCCTTTTCCTGCCAACCTCTGAGCACTGGGAGCTCCTCCCAAGCAGCATTTACTTCAGAATTTGACTGGTTACCCAAGTGAAATAAGACACAGCTTTTCACTTTCCCGGGCTTTTCATGCAGGGACCAGGTAAATTACTGGTAAAATAAGATGCCAAACCCCAAAGCAGGGGCTCAAGTCCTCGGCAGAGGGCAAACAGCAGTGGCTGGCAGAGTGGTGAGCCTGGCTTGGGGGCAGCGCTGGGCTTCTTGCCCAGGCGGGTCAGAGGTGAGGTACCTGAGCACTTAGGTAGGGTTGGAGGCCCAGTCCGTTTCCCAGACCATTAGCAAGGCGAGCGAGCGACTGTTGAACAATTAACCACAGGCCTAGGTAATGCACTTTGCAGAGGAACATCCCCTGAGGGGCTCAAATGCATCATGTCGGCCCGAGAGGCGGGCCAGTGATGGGCAGGGCTTTTGGAAGAGAAGAGACAGTGGAAAGACATGGATCCTGCGGCATAGAGCCTTCCCCAGGAGTGTGGTTGAGGCAGTGACCCTGAGCACTGGGGCATCTCTTTCATGGTCCCCACTTAAGACTCAGGTCTGGGAAGCCATCCTCGACCCTCCTCCAAGGCTCTGTTCTCTCACCTCGAGGGCGTTCCCCTGCGGCACGCTCTTAAGCAGGCTCACATTCCCCAGTCAGCCCCCAAAGGTGCTTTCTTAAGGCGGAAGCTGCCTGGCGCCGGGTCCCCTCACCTGCCAGCCGGCTCTCCGGCGCGTGTGCTGGCCGCTCCATTTTCATGATCTCTAACGTCTTCAGCACCCTTCTAGGCCGGCCCTGAGCATCTGCCCACGTCTCGAGCGAGAACACTGATCCTCCGGCAGTGAGAGCGGAAGAAGCCACGTGGCAGATGGTGCTACAAACAGGCAAGCTCAGGGCAGCACTGAGCGCGAATTCGGCCTCAGCCCTCTCCTTGCCGAGGGAGGCAGCGCCTGAGACCGGGGGTTTCTTCCAGGCTCAAGCTCTCCCCTTTTCAGTTGGCAGATTTCATACTGGAAAACTTTTGATGGGTGGTTGGTTTGTCAAATGGGTACAAGGCGATGACTTTCAGGCTCTTTCACAGGGTGTGGAATCCACCCAGTACATATATACTCAAATATAGGTTATAGATCCACACCTGAAGCAAAAGGGTTAGCAGACAGGGCTTCCCTGGTGGCGCAGTGGTTGGGAGTCCGCCTGCCAGGGCGGGGGACGCGGGTTCGATCCCTGGTCTGGGAGGATCCCACGTGCCTGGGAGTGGCTGGGCCGCGCGCGCCGCGGCTGCTGGGCCTGCGCCCTGGCGCCAGCCTGCGGCAACTGCCGAAGCCCCCACGCCTGGATGCCTGCGCTCCGCAAACAGGGGAGGCCACTTCAGGGAGAAGACCGCGTACCCCGGCGAGGAGTGTCCCCGGCTTGCTGCGACTGGAGAGGGCCCGGGTGCAGTAGCGAAGACCCAACGCAGCCAAAATGAATAAATAAATAATTTAATTAATTAATTTTCAGAAAAGTGTTAGGAGACAAAACTTAGCCTCACCACGTGGGATAAGACCTGATATTTAAACATTTATTCTCTTCCACTTCGTTAAAGAAAAAGCTTGTTGTACTTTTTGACCACCTAGAGGGGTGGGAGGGAGACTCAGGAGGGAGGAGATATGGGGACGTATGTCTATGTACAGCTGATTCACTTTGTTACCCAGCAGAAACTAGCACACCACTGTAAAGCAATTATACTGCAATAAAGAGGTTAAAAAATGTTTTTAAAAGTAAAAAAGTAAATAAACAGCTTGTTGACCCGCCCCTCTAATAAAGATGCAGACTGAAATCTGCAAACCCCGGCAGGCAGCCACACCCACCTGGCCAGGAAGTGGTGCCGCCTGCACGCTGTGGGGGCAGGTTGCGGCATTTCGGGACCCGTTCGCTGGGGCCTGTGTAAGTGAGACACACGTGGAAGACTGTCCTGGCCACGTGACTCTCGAGCTTGTACCCCAGGGGGTGCCTGGGCTCTGAGGCATCGCCTCTGCATCTTGCAGGGACCCAGCTTCCCTCACCTGCCTGCGTGCCTTTGACTTAGTCACTCTCTCTGTTCTCAGTTTCTTATCAGGGCACTGAGACAGCTGTGGCTGATAATACCCATGGGCTGTTCCAGCTTGGATGTTCTGGGATTGCCCCAACTTGAACTTGACTTTCTAGGCTGCGAAGTTCTGTCTAGTTAGAGGCTGGAGGCACTCAGGGAAGAGCCACCAGGGGCCGAGAGGGGCTGGCAGCACTGCAGGGGCAGTTGGGCAAAGGTGGAGGATGGGGAAGCAGGTAGGCCTGGGGGGGCTGGCAGCCAGGTCTGAGGCCTCCTGTTGTTGTTCTGGGCCCTCGGGAAGCATCGCAGGTGGGGGGTCAGGCTGCCCGATGCGCCCCTCTTTTCTGGGCCTCCTCCAGCCCTTCGGATGTTGGCACCCAGAGTGCAAGAATGTAGCCACGATTACTCACCCAGACGCCACAGCCAAGCTTCAGACCTGCTCACCCTGTTCTCAGAGCTCTTCACCACTTCCTGGGCAATTCCATCTCTTTTGTGTTAGAACAGGTGGATGTTTCTTTTTTCTTTTTTTTTTTTTTTTTTTGTGGTACGCGGGTCTCTCACTGTTGCGGCCTCTCCCGTTGCGGAGCACAGGCTCCGGACGCGCAGGCTCAGCGGCCATGGCTCACGGGTCCAGCCGCTCCGCGGCACATGGGATCTTCCCGGACCGGGGCACGAACCCGTGTCCCCTGCATCGGCAGGCGGACTCTCAACCACTGCGCCACCAGGGAAGCCCTGGATGTTTCTTTAATATGGAGGAGAAGTATATTATTTTTAAAGACAGGCTATAATCTGAGTGTCCTGGGCTGGGAGGAAGGCAGAATTTCTCTCGGGGAGGGAAAGAGAGAGAGGTCTGCTCCTTTGGGATGCCACCTTTGCCATGAAAGGCAAACTCCTCTCTAAGCCTTCACAGAGGGACCAGACTCATGGGAGGTACATTTTCTTGTATTTTAAATAACAGGAAGGGGCTTCCCTGGTGGCGCAGTGGTTGAGAACCCGCCTGCCGATGCAGGGGACACGGGTTCGTGCCCCGGTCCGGGAGGATCCCACATGCCGCGAAGCGGCTGGGCCTGTGAGCCAGGGCCGCTGAGCCAGCGTGTCTGGAGCCTGCACTCCCCAACAGGAGGACCACAATAGTGAGAAGTCCGCGTACCGCAAAAAAAAAAAAAAATAAATAACAGGAAGTTTGCCTTTTGGGCAACTTGGGAGACAGGGTGAAGAGCCAGAGCTCAAAGTCAGGCAGGAGGAAGACCTAGAGAGAAAAGGGTCCCTGAAACAGGGTGGAATCTAGGAGCTTCTTTCTGGAGACTGTGCTGTGGGACATTCTGCTCAAAGTTTCCCGCGGCCTGTGTTCTGAGAGTTCGGTGAGCGCCTGTCTTGAACACCTGCGTGTAGTTTGCACGCTCCGGGGACTGAGGAAAGGGGGGCAGGCTGTGTCCGTGCCAGGCGCCTGGGACATGGAAGCCGGAGCTGTGGAGGCCCCGCTGACGGCTGGGCGCAGGCCGCTGTGCCGACTGGCCAGGACAACACGGGCCCCTGAACATTCGAGATGCTCTGGTCCCGGAACGTTTGGGTCTCATGGCCGTCTCTCCCGCCAGCCCTGCAGAGCGCTCGTGCCCCGTGCAGCGCCCTCCAGACTAGCCCGCCACCGTCCTTTGCTGGCTGTCTGCGAACTCTGACTACATATTTTTCTTTAAGCTGGGAAATCAGTAAGGAAAAGCCAAGATCCCCTAAAGGAATCACTTACTGTCCTATTTTGCCTTTAGGGTCCTTTTTTTCTTAAGAGACAAGTAATGAGAGGTCACATTCACAGAACCCTTACAGGTGCCAGACTCTGTCATATATATGTCCTGACATACAATATTTCATCAAGTCTTATGGGCAACCCATGAATTGGGCTCCATGACTATCACCCTCATTTTATACATGAGGAAACTGAGGCACTCCCCGGTGCCATAGACATAACCACTCTCTCTAGTGAGTAGCTCTCAAACTGGAGTCTGTTTCTTGAATCATTTCTGATTAACTCAGTGGTTCTCATCTGGGCCAATTTTACTCCCTCCCCCTCCCCCACCCCCCCAGACAACACTTGGCAGTGTCTGGAGACATCTTTGGCTGTCATGGCTGGGAGGGGGCTACTGGCATCTAGTGGGTAGAGGCCAGAGAGGCTGCGGTACATAAGACAGCCACTCCACAACAAAACACTGTCCAGCCCAAGAAGGCAAGAAATTGAAAAACCCTGGATAAACCAAAGGCTCTCTGAACCTGTCTGAGAAATCCTCTTGTTTGGTTGTTTTTGTCTTGGAGTTTCTCCTCCTTCCTCGTGTCCCATCCCCTCTCTCCTGCCCAAGATCCTACGCCACATCCAGGAAGCCTCATTGGCTGCAGCCCACAGCCCTCCTGCTCTCTGGCTCTGGCTCAGATCCCTGGGGCATGTCTCAGCCTGGAGTCCCACCCAGGGCAGAGCCCCAGGCCAGTGTGCATGTGGTGTATTTGGGGGGGAGGGCTCAGGGAGCAGGAGGAAGGGCTGAGAGAGTGAAATGGACAAGGAGGAAAAGCCAAGGCAAGGGTATGTTGTTTGACACGCTCTCCATCCTGCTGCACGCTTCTGGGGAAGTTTATGTTCTTCTGCAGACGCCCCAGCCTCACGGCCACTGAGAGCTGTTCCAAGGATCCTTAGCTGTCCTGCACTTCTGAGCTGGGGGCAGACTGGGCACCGCTGTGGTCAGAGGGGAGGTTAAGGGAGTGTGAGATGGGGCACTAGAGGTACAGCAAGGGACAGACGCAGTGGGCCAGAACTGAGACCCCCATCACACCATCCACAGGCACTGACACACATACCTGGTGAATGTTGGCTTTTGCCCTGCCTTCAGGCTCATCATTGTCTGGCTGGGGACGAAAGACAGGAGCCTTCCAAACAGCTGGTGAGGCCAGGACTTTACATAATCCAGTTTCACAACGAGAGAGCAACAGATGACAATGTCAGAACTGGAAGAAGCTTCAAAGAGCCCCTTGTTAATTCGAGTTCAACCTTCTCACTTACAGGGAAAATTGAGGTTCATGTATTCATTTGTTCAACAACTATGCCCATTTTATTCCTGTAAAATGAGAGCGAAGTTATGTGTCTTCAGAAGGCAGCCTATGCGTTGAGGGATTCACCATGAAGTCCTAGAGAGCCGGGTGGGGTAGGGGGTAGGGGGTGAGGGCCAGCTCGCAGTGCCTCTACTGACTTACTACACCGCCTGCAGGGTGAGTCCCCGTTATTTTGGACACGTCAAGGAAGACCTGGCCTTTGGTGGAGTCTTAGCTCATCTCCCCCAATTGTTAATGGGTATTGATCCTCCAACAAAGTCTTAAGTGCAAGACATGAGGGCTCTGTTTAAAGAGCAAGCATCAGTTCTTATAGAATTTGGAGTCCTACAGTAATATGGATTCTCCTTTCTGTGTCTGTACTTCTGGTTCTGTTTAACCTTGGGCAATTCATCCTTCCTCTCTGTGAGCCTAAATTTCCCCATGTTTTTAACCCAGTAGAGATTTTCCAGAAAGGCATGCTTTGTTGAATGCATGAACCAACTCATAAAACAATCAGTGGAAGCAGCCTTGGAGATAATCTTACCCCATCTCTTGTTTAAAGATAGGGAAACTAAGGAGACCTTCAAGATGGCAGAGGAGTAAGATGCAGAGATCACCTTCCTCCTCACAAATACATCAAAAATACATATACACGTGGAACAACTCCTACAGAACACTTACTGAACGTTGGCAGAGACCTCACACTTCTCAAAAGGCAAGAAACTCCCCACGTACCTGGGTAGTTCAAAAGAAAAAAGGAAGAAAAAGAGACAAAGGAATAAGGATGGGTCTTGCACCTCTGGGAGGGAGCTGTGAAGGAGGAAAGTTTCCACACACTAGGAAACCCCTTCACTGGCAGAGACAGGGGGTGGGGAGCTTCGGAGCCACGGAGGAGAGCGCAGCCACAGGGGTGCAGAGAGCAAAGCGGAGAGATTCCCGCACAGAGGATCGGTGCCGATCAGCACTCACCAGCCCGAGAGGCTTGTCTGCTCATCCGCTGGGGCGGGCGGGGGCTGGGAGCTGAGGCTCAGGCTTTGGAGGTCAGACCCCAGGGAGAGGACCGGAGTTGGCGGTTTGAAGACAGCCTGAAGGGGGCTAGTGCGCCACTGCTAGCTGGGAGGGAGTCTGGGAAAAATTCTGGACCTGCTGGAGAGACAAGAGACCATTGTTTCAGGGCACACAAGGAGAAGGGCTTCCTGTACCGTGTGCCCAGACAGCAGAGCACCACCTAAGCAAGCTCCAGAGATGGCCGCGAGCCACGGCTATCGTCTTGGACACCGGAGGCGGGCACACACTGCTACGGGAGCCACCGCTGCCACCAAGAGTCCCGTGTGCAAATACAGGTCACTACCCACCCCCGGAAGCCTGTGCCACAATCCAGGGCCAACTTCCCCCAGAGAACACACGGCACGTCTCAGGCTGTTGCAACTACACGCTGACCTCTGCTGATGCAGGCATTCCCCGCAGACCAATTATGACTACTGTACCCCTCCCTCTCCCCGGCCTGAGTGAGCAAGAGAGCCCTAATCAGCCGCTGCTTTAACCCCCTCCTGTCTGGGTGGAGAACAGACGGCTGAGGACGACCTACACGCAGAGGCGGGGCCAAAACCGAAGCTGAACCCCGGGAGCTGTGCGAACAAAGACGAGAAAAGGAAGTCTCTCCGTGCAGCCTCAGGAGCAGCGGATTAAATCCCCGCAATGGGCTTGGCAAACCCTGCATCTGTGGAATCCCTGAATAGACAGTAAGTTTTCCCAAAACTGAGGTGGTGGACTTTGGGGGCAACTTTGACCGTGGGGTTTGGTTTCTGCTTCTGATTTGTTTTTGGTTTTATGTTAATCTTAGTTTAGTTGTTTTTTTTTCAATTTATTTATTTTTGGCTGTGTTGGGTCCTCGTTGCTGCACGCGGGCTTTCTCTAGTTGCGGTGAGCGGGGGCTACTCTTTATTAGGGTGTGTGGGCTTCTCATTGCAGTGGCTTCTCTTGTTGTGGAGCATGGGATCTAGGTGTGTGGGCTTCAGTAGTTGTGGCACGTGGGCTCAGTAGTTGTGGCTCGCGGGCTCTAGAGCTCAGGCTCAGTAGTTGTGGCTCACGGGCTTAGTCACTCCGCGGCATGTGGGATTTTCCCAGATGAGGGATCGAACCCGTGTCCCCTGCATTGGCAGGTGGATTCTAACCACTGTGCCACCAGGGAAGTCCTTAGTTTAATTTTTAGTGTTTGTTTTCATTTGTGGGTTTGTTTATTGGTATGGTTACTCTCTTCCTTTTTTTTTTTCTCTTTTTGTGAGAGGGTGTGTTTCTTTGTGTGATTTTGTCTGTTTAGTTTTGCTTTTATCATTTGTCTTGTGGTTCTGTCTGTTTTGTTTGCTTTGTTTGGTGTTTGTTTGTTTGTTTTTTATTTTCTTCCATGCCACACAGCTGGCAGGATCTTGGTGTTCCAGCTGGGTGTCGGGCCTGAGCCTCTGAGGTGGGAAAGCCAAGTCCAGGACACTGGACCACCAGAGACCTCCTGGCCCCATGTAATATTAATCAGCAAGAGCTCTCCCAGAGATCTTGGTCTCAACACTAAGACCCAGCTCCACCTAACGGCCAGCAAGCTCCAGTGCTAGACACCCCATGTCAAACAACTAGCAAGACAGGAACACAACCCCACACATTAACAGACAGGCTGCCTAAAGTCATACTAAGTTCACAGACACCCCAAAGCACACCACTGGACACAGCCCTGCCCACCAGAGGGACAAGATACAGCCCCACCCACAAGAACACAGGCACCAGTCCCCCCAGCCAAGAAGCCTACACAAGCCACTGAACCAACCTCACCCACTGGGGGCAGACACCAGAACTAAGAGGAACTATGAACCCACAGCCTGCAGAAAGGAGACCCCAAACACAGTCAGTTCAACAAAATGAGAAGACAGAGAAACACACAGCAGATGAAGGAGCAAGGTAAAAACCCACCAGACCTAACAAATGAAGAGGAAATAAGCAATCTACCTGAAAAAGAATTCAGAGTAATGATAGTAAAGATGATCCAAAATCTTGGAAATAGAATGGAGAAAATACAAGAAATGTATAACAAGGACCTAGAAGAATTAAAGAACAAATAAACAATCGAGCCTGTGCTCTGCAACGGGAGAGGCCACAACAGTGAGAGGCCCGCATACAGCAAAAAAAATAAAAAAATAAAAATCTTCCAACAAACTAAAGCCCAGGACCAGATGGCTTCACAGGCGAATTCTATCAAACATTTAGAGAAGAGATAACACCTATCCTTCTCAAACTCTTCCAAAAGATAGCAGAGGGAGGAACACTTCCAAACTCATTCTATGAGGCCACCATCACCCTGATACCAAAACCAGACAAAGACATCACAAACAAAGAAAATGACAGGCCAATATCATTGATGAACATAGACGCAAAAATCCTCAACAAAATACTAGCAAATAGAATCCAACAGCACATTAAAATGATCATACACCACGATCAAGTGGGGTTTATTCCAGGAATGCAAGCATTCTTCAATATATGCAAATCAGTGTGATAAACCATACTAACAAACTGAAGGAGAAAAACCATATGATCATCTCAATAGATGCAGAAAAAGCTTTCGACAAAATTCAACACCCATTTATGATAAAAACCCTCCAGAAAGTAGCCATAGAAGGAACTTACCTCAACATAATAAAGACCATATATGACAAACCCACAGCCAAGATCATTCTCAATGGTGAAAAACTGAAACCATTTCCACTAAGATCAGGAACAAGACAAGTTTGCCCACTCTCAGCACTATTATTCAACATATTTTGGAAGTTTTAGCCACAGCAATCAGAGAAGAGAAATAAATAAAAGGAATCCAAATTGGAAAAGAAGAAGTAAAACTGTCACTGTTTGCAGATGACATGTTACAATACATCCTAGAGATGCTACCAGAAAACTACTAGAGGTCATCAATACATTTCATAAAGTAGAAGAATCCAAAATTAATACACAGAAATCTCTTGAATCCCTATACACTAACAATGAAAAATCTGAAAGAGAAATTAAGGAAACACTCCCATTTACCATTGCAACAGAAGGAATAAAATACCTAGAAATAAACCTACCTAAGGAGACAAAAGACCTGTATGTAGAAAACTATAAGACACCAATGAAAGAAATTAAAGATGATACAAACAGATGGAGAGAATTACCATGTTCTTGGATTGGAAGAATCGACATTGTGAAAATGACTACACTACCCAAAGCAATCTACATAGTCAATGCAATCCCTTTCAAACTACCAATGGCATTTTTCACAGAACTACAACAAGAAATTGCACAATTTGTATGGAAACACAAAAGACCCTGAATAGCCAAAGCTATCTTGAGAAAGAAAAACAGAGCTGGAGGAATCAGGCTCCCTGACTTCAGACTATACTACAAAGCTACAGTCATCAAGACAGTATGGTACTGGCACAAGAACAGAAATATAGATCAATGAAACAGGATAGAAAGCCCAGAGATAAAGCCATGCACATATGTTCACCTCATCTTTGATAAAGGAAGCAAGAATATACAATGGAGAAAAGACAGCCTCTTCAATAAGTGGTGCTGGGAAAACTGGACAGCTACATGTAAAAGAATGAAATTAGAACACTCCCTAACACCATACACAAAAATAAACTCAAAATGGATTAAAGACCTAAATGTAAGGCCAGACACTATAAAACTCTTAGAGGAAAATGTAGGTAGAACACTCTATGACATAAATCACAGCAAGATCCTTTTTGACCCACCTCCTAGAGAAATGGAAATAAAAACAAAAATTAACAAATGGGATCTAATGAAGCTTAAAAGCTTTTGCACAGCAAAGGAAACCATAAACAAGATGAAAAGACAGCCCTCAGCATGAGAGAAAATATTTGCAAATGAAGAAACTGACAAAGGATTAATCTCCAAAATATACAAGCAGCTCATGCAGCTCAATATCAAAAAACCAAACAACCCAATCCACAAATGGACCGAAGACCTAAAGAGACATTTCTCCATAGAAGATATATAGATCATCAACAAACACATGAAAGGATGCTCAACATCACTAATCATTAGAGAAATGCAAATCAAAACTACAGTGAGGTATCACCTCATGCCCATCTTAAAAAAATCTACAAACAATAAATGCTGGCAAGGGTGTGGAGAAAAGGGAACCCTCCTACACTATTGGTTGGAATGTAAATTGATACAGTCACTATGGAGAACAGTATGCATGTTCCTTAAAAAAGTAAAAATAGAACTACCATATGACCCAGGAATCCCACTACTAGGCATATACCTTGAGAAAACCCTAATTCAAAAAGAGTCATGTACCACAAGGTTCATTGCAACTCTATTTACAGTAGCCAGGACATGGAAACAACCTAAGTGTCCGTCGACAGATGAATGGATAAAGAAGACGTGGCACATATATACAATGGAATATTACTCAGCCACAAAAAGAAATGAAATTGTGTTATTTGTAGTGAGGTGGATGGACCTAGAGTCTGTCATATGGAGTGAAGTAAGTCAGAAAGAGAAAAACAAATACCGTATGCTAACACATATATAGGGAATCTAAAAAAACCCCACAAATGATTCTTAAGAACCTATGGGGATGACAGGAATAAAGACACAAATGTAGAGAATGGACTTAAGGACACAGGGAGGGGGAAGGGTAAGCTGGGACGAAGTGAGAGAGTGGCAGTGACATATACACACTACCAAAGGTAAAACAGATAGCTAGTGGGAAGCAACTACATAGCACAGGGAGATGAGCTCTGTGCTTTGTGACCACCTAGAGGGGTGGGATAGGGAGGGAGATGCAAGAGGGAGGAGATATGGGGATATATGTATATGTATAGCTGATTCACTTTGTTATACAGCAGAAACTAACACAACATTGTACAGCAACTATACTCCAATAAAGATGTAAACATAAATAAATAAATAAATGGAAACTGAGTCCCAGGGAGAGAAAGTTTAAATTGCTGTCCAAACACCTATAAGCAAATGAAGGAGGCAGATGTGTAACTAGCACAAGGTGACAAGCATTAGAGCAGGGGTATGTGCCTGGAGCCCACGCACAATGAAAGGCCTGATGAAGTCTCTTTAGGCTTCTGGGAGATGGGCTGGACAAAGCCTTAAATTCCCCCAGATGCCACAGGGGGTCTGCTAGCATCATCTTCTTTCTTCCCTCCCTCTCTGTCTATGTCCCTCCCTCCCTTCTGTGACCATGAGGGCTCCGGGTTGCCCACAACAGACCTGGGCTCTGACCCTCTGCAGCAAGATGTGGGCACTCAGAGGATCTAGGGAGGCACAAGGGAAATGAGCTGGAACCACAGGCTGCCAGAAAGACAGCTGAGGTCATGTGACAGGACACTGGGCCATCAGTGTGGACACCAGTTGTCACTACTGGCTCTGCTTCTCCTGCAGCTGGGGGTGGCACTGCCACCCTGGCCAGCAGTACTGCTTTTTAAAAAATTTTTATTTATTTTATTTTTGGCTGCGGTGGGTCTTCACTGCTGCGCGTGGGCTTTCTCTAATTGCAGCGAGCGGGGGCTACTCTTTGTTGTGGTGCACGGGCTTCTTACTGTGGTGGCCTCTCTTGTTGCGGAGCACAGGCTCAGTAGTTGTGGTGCACAGGGCTTAGTTGCTCTGCAGCATGTGGGATCTTTGCGGACCAAAGCTCAAACCCGTGTCTCCTGCATTGGCAGACGGATTCTTAACCACTGCGCCACCAGGGAAGCCCCAGCCAGTACTTGTGACCTGCCCTGCTTCTAGGTGTCACTCACTCTAACCTAAATACCTGATGGGGAATCCCATCTTCTGAACTTCAGGCACCTGCCGTTGTTGGCTGCCCAGGTTAAAGAGAGCAAGTCAGGGCCTTTTAAGCTTTCCTGGAGCAGGCAGGGCTAACCCTCTCCAAGACTCACTCAGTGGCTCATTCCTGAAACATGGGGAAGTGGTCCAGATATTGTGTCCCTCCTACTCTGTAATCTCCTGGCCTCCCTGTACACACCCTGTGTAGGATGTTTTCCAGGCCTCAAAGAGCTCATGGTCTGTGAGAAGGCAGCTTGAGACTGAGCCTCCACAACACCCCAGGCTGGGCCCAGGGCTGGCCTCTTGCATTTCAGGGGTGCTGGAAAGGTGAGTCTGGCTCGGTACAGCCCAGCATCTCCAGAGACCGTCTTAGTGGGCATTCTGACCTTTGTGCTCTGAGGCATCCCACAGATGTCAGGACCAAAAAGATCTTGATCAGGAGAGAAGGGCACTTCTGCAAAATGGTGGGTACTCTCTCCACCCCCAGACTCTGCAGTGGGCGGCTAAGGATCCCAAGGCTACAAGAGGACCTGAATTAGTGCATTCTCCTCCCTTTCCTCTCCCTCCATAAGCTGCACTCAAGAAGTGACAACACAAGGCATCCCCTCCCTTCACTCTATCCTAGATAAGACCATCACACAAAACTAGTGATGCACACAGAACTGCACTTTGTTTTTCCCTCCTTAGCAATATATCCTGGAGCTTGCTCCATAGCAGAGCATGTAGAAGTCTCATTGTGATGGCTGCAGAATATGCCTTATTTATTTACCCAGTCCCCATTGGATGGAGAGTTTGATGGTTTCCAAGCTTTGCTTTTGCAGTGTTTATTTTTGTTTGTTTGTTTTTTGGGGTTTTTTTGGTGTGTGTGTATGTGACTGTATTTACAGGACAAATTCCTAGGAGTAGAATGCCTGGATTAAACAGTATGCACATTTTAAATGTTATCAGATATTGCCAAATTGCTGTCGAGTAGAGGCTGTATCAAAGTGCATTCCCAAGAGAAATGTATGAAAATGGGTGCTGGTTCCACACCTTGGGGTATCCGGAACGTGGGGAGGCAGGGAATGCCACATGAGTTTGCCAGTTCTCGTCAGAACCCACCAAGATGGCATTGCCCAGTTCTTGGCTGGGAAGATATTTTCATAGTTCTCTGGCTGTGTTATAAATGTTAGTTTCCTGAATGCAAAGCGTTTTGTCAGGGCTTTTCCTTTCTGATGATGGAATTAGTCTCAAGGACCTCTGTTAGCCTTCAGGGCAATGGCTGTCAGGGTGAAGGAGAGACAGCAGAACTTTCCTCTGGCCATGCACTCCCTTGCATTTCAAGCTGATTGGCCCTGTGGCATGTTCATTGCTCAGCCAACAGGAAAAGGCAGTGTCCCAAATAGATCACTCTGCAGCAAGCATTCCTTCACTTTCTCACCAGCCCCATCTGTCAGTCCTTCCATCCATCCATCCATCCATCCATCCATCCACTCGTCCATCCATCCACCCATCCATCCATCCATCCATCCACCCGTCCGTCCATCCATCCATCCATCCACCCATCCATCCGTCCATCCATCCACCCATCCATCCATCCGTCCATCCACCCGTCCGTCCATCCATCCATCCACCCACCCGTCTGTCCATCCATCCATCCATCCATCCATCCACCCATCCACCCGTCCGTCCATCCATCCATCCATCCATCCATCCATCCATCCATCCATCCATTCATCCACCCATCCATCCATCCATCCATCCACCCGTCCATCCATCCATCCATCCATCCATCCATCCACCCATCCATCCATCCGTCCATCCGTCCATCCACCCGTCCGTCCATCCATCCATCCACCCACCCGTCTGTCCATCCATCCATCCATCCATCCATCCATCCGTCCATCCATCCACCCATCCGTCCATCCATCCATACATCCACCCGTCTGTCCATCCATCCATCCATCCATCCATCCACCCACCCGTCTGTCCATCCATCCATCCATCCATCCACCAGTCTGTCCATCCATCCATCCATCCATCCATCCATCCATCCATCCATCCATCCATCCATCCATCCACCTGTCCCTCCATCCCTTCCTTAGGCAGAGCAGGCACTCATTTATGAGTGCAGGCACTTAGTTAATGCCTACTCTGTTCTATGTGCTTGGAGAGCTATGAGTTGATGGAAAGGCGGGAGGGATGTAGGAATGGAAACGACCGACAATACCATGATGTATTCTGTGCTGACGTAGAGGAAGGTTGGTTACAAAAGATCCCACTTACCACAGAGCCGTACTGTGCTGGGCCCTTGTACCTGGGATGCAGAAATGGTGGGGAAACCATCAACTCTCCCCTAAGGAAATTAAGTTCCTTCCCCAGCAGGTGTGGCTTCTCTGCCTCTAGGTGGACTGAAGCTGGAGATCTTTACTAGGTGGGAATCTCAGGATTTAAGGTCAGCTTCCCTAGGCACCTCCTCTGTGAGGTCTGCTATCAGCTTGGGAAGGTGTTCAGGTGAAGGCATGGGTTCCTGCCATCTCAGAGACCCCGCTTCCAGAGTTTCTAAATTTCAATGCTGAGGGCTTGGGGAAGACTAAATCCTTCTTTCTCCCTGGATTCCAACCTTGCCAAACTTTGGTGTCCCTTCCTTCTAGGAAAATCAGTTCTATCAACTTTCTGAGCACAGACTTTGAAAACAAAAGCCTGCTGGGCATTGTCTCCCTGGGTGCCTGGGTGGCTTCTGATCTCAGCTGGCTGAGCGACACAGAACAGGGAATGGCCCAGGGAATCAGAGGCCTGGTCTCTGCTCTGCATGGGGAGGCAGACGTCCCTACAACAGCGTAGAGGACGCTGCTCTGACCCCCTCGGATCTATTTACTTGTGTCTGTGCACCCAGCCCCCAGGGTCTGAAGCCATGTCGCCTAATGCCCTGCACCTGCGACTCTCTTTAGCCTTTGGGCTGCTGGAGCCACCTCTCAGGTACATGTGCATAGACGCCTGGGTGCCAGGCTAGTGCTGGGCCGTGGAAACCCAGCCACCCTGCCTCAAGTGGTATAACTGACATTGAGCTGAGGTTAGGATTTTGCCCAAAGCACAATCTTCTTCCCTTTTTCGCTTCTTCTCCCCCCACTCCCTTCCTGGTGTCTCTCTTAACCAGTTACACGAACCCCCATTTCAGGGTCTTCTTCTGAAGAACGGACCCATGACAACCAGTGAGGATGAAACACAAATACGGTCTGTTCCTGAGGCTCCCCTCATGAATGCAGCGAATGTGTTCGTTCAAAGCAGAGTTTCACAGCAGAAGGGACCCCTGAACCCACTCAGTCTCCCTTGTCTCAGTTGGGTAGACCGAATGACCAGCACAGGCCAGGGAGAGGTGGCTTGCTAGGACACAGGTGAGAACAACCTAAGGCTTTATTGCTGACCACAGGCACAGGCCGCCATCCTGGGGGTGGGGTGTCAGCAAAGCCAGGGTCCAGAATAAAGGAAGTGAAATCCCACTTAAACCGGCAAGGCCACAGGGCTGCATGGAACCTCCTAGATGACTTGTCCTTGATGGTGAAGGGGCTAGAAACCAAGGTGTGTGGCTCCAGGGCAGCTTACTCTCTGCAGGCTGGGTGCAAGGACCTGATCTTCCTAAGAGGAATGAAGAAGGCTTTACAGAGCAAGTGGAGATTGAGCTTTGAAGGATGAAAGAAGGTCACTAGTGAGAAAGGCTGAGGGAACCCTCTCTTACTTACTGTGTGACCTTGGGCAAGTCGTTTTACCTCTCTAAGCCTGGCTTTCCTTTTGTGTAGGATGAGGGCAGCAACAGTTCTTAATTTGCAGAGTACTGTAAAGATTAACTAAGCTGTGCAGGTGAAGAGCTTAGCACAGGGCCTGACACATAGCAAATGCAGAGAAAACATTAGCCATTATTGTCATGTTTGTATGAGGAAGAGCTGTGGAACTGAAGATGTTTGGATTGTCTACTTGACAAAGACTTATATGTGTATTTCAAGACCCAGACCAAATAGGAAAATCTCCTACTGTCCTCTTATTTCTTCTCCTTTCAACTTAGAATTGACCATCCCCTCCTTAGGCATCCTTGTGTGTGCCCTGGAGTGGATGCTGTGCTGTGTTACCCAGACATCACTTCTGGACAAGGCACTTGTTTTCCCAGATGCCTGGAGTATTGGCTGCAATGGCAGGATGGCTGCAGCCCTTTCTGGGAGTTGTCTTCAGCTGGAGGCAGATGCCCTGTCCAAGCCCACACCCTTGCTGGGAGCAGCCTACACTCCAGGGGATGGGAGCAGGGTAAAGGCCAGTCTTCTTGCCTCAATTTGAGGCAACTCTGAAGGGCCATCCAGCTCAGAGTTCCTCATAGGATTGGCCGAGGACTATTGTGACCGCAGCTCAGTATGTCTGCCCTCTGTCCAGTCACGTGTTAACCTCCTGCACGCAGAACTAAGACACACCTTGTGCATTTTCTTTATGTCTGTTTGTTTCCTCCAATAATACTGGTTCCATTTGGGTCCCCAGCACCTAGCACGGAAAAACCATGTGTTAAGGTTAGTCCAGGTGCTATCAGAGTCCAGAGGAGAAAGTGCCCAGTTAAGAGGGGTAGCTTCCACGTGGAGGTGACTTCTGAGCCAAGTCCAGTGCTAGCCCTGTGTGTGCCAACTTGACTGGCAAGAAAGGCACAGAGTTCTCGGCTCAGATGAGGTGTTCTAGGACTGGTACCCATCAGTAGAATGCAGGTTCCTGAAGAGGGTGGAGGTTACAAGCTCCCAATGGCTTCCAAGGGACACCTAAGCTTCAAGATGAAGGATGAGAATTCACAGGGAGAGAAATGTGGGCAGCCCATTTCATTAGTGCAGAGTATGGCAAGATGGAGGGAGGCAAAGCTGACCCTCGAGTCTCAAGCCCACGTGGGCAGGAAGAAGGCGGCCCAGGTATCTCTGACACAGCTTCTGGCAAAGAGAGTATGGGGAGGAAGGGTGAATCCTTTGCAAACACACATATAGAGCTGAGAAGTTTGGGGAGAGCTCTTCACACAGATTGGACAGGCATTTGGTAGAGATAAGAGTTGGAGCCCGGAGCCAACTGGGTAAAGTAGAGGGAGAAGAGAAGAAGGCCAAAGATCTGACCTGGGGTGGGGGAGGGAAGGGATGGGGCACTGATGGCCAAGAGGGGAGGGTCGAGGGGAAGAGACACGGAGGAGGACAGCAAAGGAGATCTCAGAAGTCAGAGGAGTCAAATGTTACTTGAACGTCAAGGAGGTTGAGGCCAAGGGGAGCCACAGGTTGGTTTGGGGAGGCCCCTGGTGGCCTTCGGGGGCCTGGTTAGGGCACTGATTGAGAGCACAGGTTTTAGAATCAGAGCTGGGTTCAGGTTGTAGCTCTTTTACTTCCTGCCTGTGTGACCTCGGGCAAATCACTTAACATCTCTGGTCTCTGTATCCAGATCTGTAAAATGTGGTTGTCACAGGGACTAACGGACACAGTAGTTAGAAAAGCACTTGGCACAGTGCCTTGCCATGGACAGTGCCCGTCACCGGCAGCTTCTGTGCAAAGTGAGGGCAAGGAGGTGAGGGTGCTTAAGAGAGAGCCAGGGTGAGAAGGGCTTTGTAAGGCTGGGGGTGGGGTTTGCTGCTTCGTGGACAGACCCAGGAGTGGACAGGGCAAGGGTAGCTGCTCCTGGAGGCGTGGCAGGTGCCCAGGTGCAGAGAAGGAGGAGGAAGGCCTCCAGGCTCTCAGGAGGCAGGCCCCTCATTGGCAGTGACATGAAGCCAGTGCCCCTTGTCATGGGTCTGCTCATGGCCATAAAAATATGGGATGACACTAGATTTGGTCATCAAGTAAATGGGATAAAGAAATAATTGGAAAATGGATCCCTGCCCAGAAGGAGTGGAATTTTTCCTGCTCTATTGTTGTCTGTGCCCTGCTCTCTGGGTGATCTGCAGAGCCAGCAGGCAAGTAAATATGTCAGGCTTAGGTGTGATGAGAAAGTCTGCCTTGTAAAGAGCCTGAAATTACCTGTGACAGTGGAAGAGCCTTTGTCTCCTGAAGGGAAGGAGGAAGAAAGACCCTGAGTGTTCCCTGGGGGTGGGAGGGGAGGGAAGGAAGGAGCCCCTGAATGTTAAACGGGCACCATGGTGCCTCCCCTGGTCAGGCAAGGCTCACAGCCCCACCTGGGGAGGGGCCGGGGGCCTGGGATGCGGGGACGCTCAGGCTTGGTGGAGGAGGTGGCCGCTATGAGGTGCACACGCTTTTGCTTGCAGGCCAATTCATCCGTCTCTTGGCCCCTGCAACTGAGGTCCTCATACTGGACCCTTGGCGCACGCCGCAACCCAAAGCTCTTCCTTGGGCTCTTGGGAGGTTAGAGAGGTGGGGTGACGATTATCCAAGACAGCCCCAGGAGGAAGAGCTGGCTTTCTAGTGGACGGGGTATGCAGAGGATAGGTGGGAACCCTCCCTTCCCAGACCCCCAAATCTTTTACAAAGAACCCAAAGTGTTGTATGGAAATGCCACTCTGATGTGCCTCTCTGTGGCTTCAGACCTGGTCTCCAGCCGCCCCTGATCCCACCACACCCAGGGGCTCACAGCCCAGACCCCCATTCACCCCTCCCACGGTCCATTGTCAAAGGCGCCCAAGTAGAAACCATGCTTTCTTCTTCCGTTATGCCTTCTGGGCAGCAAGCGCTGTATTAGACGCCGCTGGTGTTTAAACCTTTTTCTCTTCCTGCCTCCAAAACGAGTCAGCAGCATCCCCACACAGGGCGCCCCAACTTCAGTCAAACACGCAGGACAGGACCGCAATTTTTCCATCTCTAGATGAGAACGGTGTGGCCCACAGGCTGGTGGACGTCGATAGCATCAGTCTCACTTCCGGCACTTGTTCAAAATACAGAGTCCTGGGCCTCGCTCCAGAGCCACAGAGCCAGAACCTCAGAATCAGAAAACCCAGATACCTGACGTGAAGGAAAAAGTCTCTACTTAGAGCGTCATATTCCCAGCTAAAGACAGATTGCCTTACATGAAATGGTCAAATGCCAAAATGCTACAAAACAGTCCTTGGCTTTACAAAAAATGGAAAACATTGAAATTCTCCAAATAAGATATGCAAGGATTTGTTGCTGCTTAACATGGAGAGCAAAAAAACTTACTAGAAGATGAAGATAAAAGTAGAATGAGCAATTCGGTAATGAAGCAAGGAGGGATTTTTACAAAATCCATTTTTCATCTGCATTTGATGTCCGTGAGAACGAATCATTGGCCGTGTAGCAAAAAGTAAAAAAATAAAAATGCAATACACTTGTGCACATGCATTAGTGGCTTTATGTGCAATAAAGGAAATGGAAGGGGAGAGAAAACTGGATTAGAGTCATCAGGATGTGGTAGATCCCTCCTGCCTGCTGCTAGAGCAAATAATTCTATGTCCACCCTCCCTCGACAATCGTCTGAGCTGTGTCTCTTTTGCTGGCATTGCCCATCGAGTTTGCATCTGTGCTCATGAAAGCTTTTACTGGGTTTTACTCTTCACTGAAAACCTCACCGTAGGAGCATCCCACCCTGCCCTTGTCACATTAATGTGACAGTTGTTCTTAGCGCTGACCCCATCCTTTGGCTTCTCAGGGCGCATGGCCAGTTTGGGGACCTCCCCAACTGCCCTCACAAAAGAGGTACCCACTTTGCACCTGGGAGCACGTAGGCAGCACTGTCTGTCTAATGCATTCTCCAAATGATTCTCATACACATCAAGTGGGGGAAGGCATGGACGAGACGTCTGAGATCTGTGGCAGTCTTTTAGTTTCCATTGCCTTGCTGGTTGGAGCCCACCTGTTCCTTGTCCATCCCTAGCCCTCTACCCAGTGCTCCTGCAGAGGCTGCTCCATCACATTATCTCTAACCATCACTCTAACCCCAGTTCGAAATCCAGCTACAGCCGTGACCCAGCCCCTGCCCCACCGCAGCCAGGTTCCATATTCCCTTTTTTAAATTACAGGAAAATTCACACTTTATTGGTGTCTGAATTTTAGCAAATGCGTGTAGTCGTGTAATCATCCCATAATCAAGATACAGAGCAGTTCCAATTCGCCCCAGGATGACCTCGCGCTGTCCCTTTGTAGTCATTTTCTCCCTTAGCCTCTAGCCCCTGACAACTGCTGATTTGTTCCTATAATTTGGCCTTTTCAGAATGTCATCATGTCTATGACATTTTCCAAACTGCCATAGCATCATACAGCGTGTACCCCTTTGAGTCTGGCTTCTTTTCCTCAGCATAGGGCACTGAATTTCATCATGGTGTTGAATCTATCAGTTGTTCATTTCTCTTGATCGCTTTGTAGTATTTCACTGTGTGGATGGACCACAAGGAGCTCATTCCTTCCTCAGATGAAAGACATGTTGGGCTGTTTCCAGTTTGGGGTGATTATATATAAAGCCGCTATAAACAGTTGTGTGTAAGGTTTTGCGTTCCATTTCTTATGTTACCTAGGAGTGGGATTGCTGAGTCATGTGATAAGTTTGTGTTTAATTTTATAACAAACTGCCAATTTCTTTTCCAAAATGGCTGTACCGGGCTTCCCTGGTGGCGCAGTGGTTGAGGGTCCGCCTGCCGATGCAGGGGATGCGGGTTTGAGCCCCGGTCCGGGAGGATCCCACGTGCCGCGGAGCGGCTGGGCCCGTGAGCCATGGCCGCTGAGCCTGCGCGTCCGGAGCCTGTGCTCCGCAACGGGAGAGGCCACAACGGTGAGAGGCCCGCGTACCGGACAAAAAACAACAACAACTACAAAAACCCAAAATGGCTGTACCGTTTTGTATGTATGTATACATAAGCAACATGTGAGAGTTTGTATGCATGTGTGTATGTATACATACACATATATGTTTGTATTTGTATATACACACACACACACAAAGCAATGAGAGAGTCATTTTGTTTGCATGTGTGTGTGTATACACAAGTATTTATGTATATAACACATATATTTGTACTCGTGTGTTTATACACACAGCAATGTACCAGAGTTGCAGTTCCTCCCCAGCAGTTGTATATATTTTTTTTAAGTCATTCTATTAGGGCATAGCCATCTTCCATTGTGGCCTTGGTCTTGCATTTCCCTAAGGACTAATGATGTTAAGCATCTTTTTATATGCTTACTTGCCATCCATATATTTTCTTTCATGAAGTATCCAAATCTTTTGCCTATATAAAATTGGATTGTTTGTTTTCTTACACTGAGTTTTGAGTTCTTTTTATATTCTGAAACAAAAGATTTTTCAGAAATGTGTTTTGCAAACATTTTCTCATATTCTGGATTTGTTCTTTCATTCTCTGAACAGTGTCTTTCACTGAGCAGAGGTTCTTAATTTTAATGATGTCTGATTTATCAAAACAAATTTTTTTTGGATGAAACATGTTTTGGTTGTCATATTAAGAAATCTTCACTAACCCAGGGTCACGCATATTTTCTCTCATGTTTTCTTCTAGAAATTTTATAGTTTTAGTCATTATATTTAGGCCTCTGTTCCATTTTCCTTGAGATGTTCTATGTAGACAGTCATGTCATCTGACAATAAGACTATAACACAGTAAGTTCTCTTTCAACTTTTCCAATCTCTATGCCTTTTATTTCTTTATCTCACCTTATTGCACTGGCTAGGAACTCCAAACAATGTTAAATAAGAGTGGTGAGAGTGGACATCTTTTCCCTGTTATTAACCTCAGAGGAAAGCTTCCCATTTTTCACCTTTCAGCAAGATGTTTGTTTTTTGTAGATGTCCTTAATCAGGCTAAGGATATCCCTTTCTGTTCCTAGTTTGCCGAGAGTTTTCTTTTTATTATGAATGGATATTGAAATTTGTTACATGCTTGTCCTGCATATATTTTGATTATCATACTTGTTTTCTTCTTTAGTCTCTTGATTTAGTGAATAACTTTGATTGATTTTTTGAATACTGAACAAACCTTGCATTCCTGGGATAAATCCCAAATGGTATAGTATAGTATCCTCTTAATATTGTGTTGAATTCACTGTGTTATTGGAGGATTTTTGCATCTATGCTCATTTTTTCATTCCTGATATTGGAAATTTCTGTCTTTTATTCTCTTGGTCAGTTTGGCTAGAGATTTATCAATTTTATTGATCTTCTCAAAGAAATAGCTTTTGGTTTAATCAATTCTGTTATTTTCAATTTGTTGTTTCAGTGAAACAATTTGATTGTTTTCTGATTTTATCTTTATTATTTTCTTCTTTCTACTTGCTATGGGTTTAATTTTCTCCAGTTTTTCTAGGTTCTTACGGTGGAAGCTTAGATTATTTATTTGAGACTTTTTTTCTAATATAACCATTTAATACTATAAATTTCCCTAGAAAGTTTACTTTTGCTGCATCTCATAAGTTTTGAAATATTATGTTTTCATGAAATTAAAAATATTTTCAAATTTCCTTAGTGATATCATCTATGACCTATAAATTGCTTTCGAAGTACATTGTTTAATTTCCAAATATTTAGGGTTTTCCTAGATATTTTTCTGTTATTGATTTCTAATTTAATTTTGTTAGGACAGAGAAAATACTTTGTATAATTTCAATTCTTTTAAAAATCTTAAGCTTTTTTCCTCCCAAATAGTCCAGAATATGTTTTATTGTGATAAGTGTTCCATGTGAAAACAAAAAGAATGTATATTATGCTGTTGTTGGATCAATTAAGTCAAGCTTTTTAATAGTGTTATTCAGGTCTTCCCTGTCCTTACTAATTTTCTGTCTACTTTTTCTATTAATTACTGTGAGAGCAGTGTGAAGTCTTCAAGTATAATTGTGTATTTCTCTGTTCAGTCCAATCAGTTTTCCCTGCATGTGTTTTGAAGCTTTGTTGTTAGGTACATACATATTTAAGGTTTAATTGATCCTTTTATCATTATATTATGTCATGCTTTATGCATGATAATATTCTTTGTTCTGAAGAGTACTTTGATATTAATGTAATCATTCCAGTTTTCTTTTGATTAATATTTGCATGGCATATCTTTTTCCATTCTTTTCCATTCTTTTTTTTTTTTTTTTTCCTGTGGCCTCTCCCGCTGTGGAGCACAGGCTCCGGATGCACAGGCTCAGTGGCCATGGCTCACGGGCCCAGCCGCTCCACAGCACGTGGGATCCTCCCAGACCAGGGCACGAACCCGTGTCCCCTGCATTGGCAGGCGGACTCCCAACCACTGCGCCACCAGGGAAGCCCTATTCTTTTACTTTCAACATACTTATGTCCTTTAGCTAAAGTATTTTTTTTCTTGAAGACAGTATATGGTTGGGTCTTTAAAAAAAATTCAATCTGACAACCTCTGCTATTTAACTGGGATTTAGATCATTCATATTTAGTGTCATGCTTGACATGGTTAGATTTAGTTCTACCGTTGTATTATTTGTTTTCTGTTTGTATCTCTTTTTCCCTTCCCTACTTTCTGCATTCTTTTGATTATTTGAATATTTTTTAGTATTCAATTTTAACATATTGGCTTTTTACCTATATCTGTATTTTTTTTCCCTCTTCTTTTGGTGGTTGCTCTAGAGAAAATAATGCACATAACTGTATTAGTTTCCTGGGGCTTCTGTAACAAAGTAGTGCAATCTGGGTAGTTTTAACAACAGAGATGTATCTTCCCACAGTTCTGTAGGCTTGACGTCCAAGATCAAGGTGTTGGCAGGGCCATGCTCCCTCTGAAAGCAGTATGGAAGGATCTGTTCCAGCCTCTCTCTCAGCTTGGTGGTTCCTGGGCTCTAGGCAGCACAACTCTGATCTTTACATGGCATTCTCCCTGTGTCTGTCTTTGTGTCCAAATTTCTACTTTTTTTTTTAAGGACACAGTCAGATTAGGACCCAGCCTAATGCCCTCATTTTAACTTGATTACCTCTATAAAGATCTTATCTCTAAATAGGGTCACATCTGAGGACTTCATACAAATTCTAGAGAGACACAGTTCAACCCACAACAATCACTAACCCTTTGTAGTTTATTGAGAGTTAATATTTTACCACTTCAAACAAAATGTAGAAGTAACTATACAGGTCATTTACCCTCCCCCACTGGCCTTCATGTCATAATTGTCATATGTTTTACATGTTTTACATGAAAACTGCTCCAGATACCATTGTATTTTTTGCTTTGAGCAGTCATAAATATTTTAAAGAACTTAAGAGGGGAAAATATTTTATATTTATACAGACATTTGCATTTGTTTTGCTCTTCCTTCATTCCTGAAGTCCTCAGTTTCTCTTTGGTATCATTTGCTTTCAGACCAAAGAACTTCCTTTATCATTTCCTTTAAAGCAGGGCTGCTGGTGATAAATTCTCTTAGTTTTCCATTATCTGAGAATATCTTTATTTTGCCTTCATTCCTTAAGGGTATTTTCACTGAATATAGAATTCTGGGTTGGAAGGTCTTTGCACTTTAAAGATGTTGTCTTACTGTCCTGTGACTTCTGTGATCATTCAAATCATTGTTCTCCTGTAAATAATGTGTAATCTTTTTCTGACTACTTTCAAGATTTTTTCTTAGTCTTTGACTTTTATTAGTAGTTTTAGTTTGATGTGTCTGGGATGGTTTTCTTTGAGTTTATCCAGTTTATGTGCTTCTTTTCATTTATGTCTTTTCCCAATTTGAGACATTTTGACCATTATTCCTTTAAATTTGTTGTGCACTAACTTGTTTCTCCTCTTCTTCTAGGACTTCAATGACACGAACATTAGATCTTTAATATTGTTCCTCAGGTCCTTAAGGTTCTGTTTATCTTTTCTATCTTTTTTCCCCTTTTCTGTTCTTCAGAGAGTATAATTTTTATTGACATTTTCAAGTTCATTAACTTCTTCCTCTATCACTTCCATCTTGCTTATTGAAATTTGTCCAGTGAGTGTTTTACGTCTGATATCACATTTTAATTTTTTATAGTCTCTATTTCTCTGATGAGCATTTTTCCATTAATTTTAAGTGTGTTTACCACTCAGTGTTGTTATTATACTTGCCTTAATATCTTTGTCTGATAATCCAATATGTGCATCATCTATTGCCTCACTCCAAACAGGGCAGCATAGAACTCACCTCATTATCCTCACCATCCCCAATTCCAGAAGTTTTCCAGTCTTTAAAAAAGGTTTTAGCAGCCCAAGTCTCAGCCCCAGTCAGAGAGGTCTTATCAACAGCTTCCCACAGAGCTGACTCAATGCCCCGTACCGTCATTGTCTGGCCCTTAGCTCTGTAAATATCGTTGTCCAGGAAGGCTCTGTTCTTGTTCTGAAGCTCCTGTTCCAACTTCTCCATATTCTGGGCCTTTCTCAAGGTCTGAGAGAGTCTTACCAAGATGGCCAGTGGCTAGGTTGAAAACAGCTCTGCCTGGCATCAGGGCACATGAGCGAATTCTCCTGGCAGTGTGGACTGGAAGACCTCAGGCAGCCACATCCTGTCCAGCCCTTGCCTGTCACCCCTTCGCTCTCTGAGAGTCCAGCCTCCCAAGTTCAGGCCCCACTTCAGCCAGATCCGTTTCTTCTTCTCCGCGTCACCCTCAGCCTCCTTCCTGGCAGCTTCTGTTTTCCTCAGAACAGCCAGAGAGGTTGCCGCCTCACATTTTAACTTGCAGAGAGATCACAACATTTGCCCTGATGCCTCGCTCTGTGAAGCCAGGAGATCTGGCTCTCTGCCCTCCCTGGAACTCAGTCCCAGCTTAGTTAGACCGTATCTCAGCAGCCGAGGAGACTGTGAAACTTTCTTCCTCTATGCCTGTGAGAGCCCAGCAGAGATGAAAGGGGCTGCTGAGGAACCAGGTGAGAGATGGATCTAGGTCTAGTGGGCTTGGCTCTGGGAAGTCTGCTCACCCCCTTCTTCAATGGTAACCGCGCTCTTGTGAGCAGAGAGCCACATGCTGGCACATCCATGAGGAAAGCCAAGCGAGTCACGTGGATATATTCACAATACCCTGACTCTCTGAGGACCCTGGGACCCTCAGCTTCTGAGTCACCCTTCTGCTGTTATCTTCTATTTTCCAGGGTAAGGCGGGAGGTAGCAGGTGGCTTCTTCCTTGAGCTGCTTTCTGAAACCTGAGATATTGTCAGAGATTTTGGGGGGAGTCAAAGCAATGTCTTGTGATGAGCTCTGTGTAGAGCCCACCCACCTGGGACCCTCTCCCTCCTGGAAGCCCGTTCCCAACCTTTGCAATGCCCAGTTGCTGCTTACTTCCCATGCCAATTCAGTCCCGCACTCACACGGCAGCTTCAGAGCCAGGCCCTCGGTGCAGAGGGCAGTCAGTCTTGGTCCCTGCCCTCAGGGAGCACACACCCTGACTCACTCTGGTGATGGCCCTCAGGTGACTCTGTGCTTCCAGCTTTCTGTCTGGAGCAGTGGTTCTCAGAGTGTTCTCCCAGGACCAGCAGTATCAGCATCACCTGGACACTTGGCAGAAATGCAAATTCTTGGGCTCGACCCCAGACCTAGGGATAAGGAAGTCACGGGGCAGAGCGCAGCAAGCTGTGTTTTAACAAGCCCTCCAGGTGAAGCACTGCTCAAGGACTGGAGAGAAGGTGCAGGGACAGAACTAGGAGATGGCTGGGGGAGAGGCCTCAGGGCAAAGTGTGTCAACTGGAAGGGCTCCATCTCATAATGCCATCCTGTGTCTCTGCACATGAACTGCTGCACAGTTAAGGTACATTCACTACAGGTCCCCCCTGGAGCCTCGTCTCCCTGCCTATAGCCTGGGTCTAGGGATAAATCAGGACTTCTATGCTCTATGTACTGCACTTCTCACCTCTGAAGCCCAGATCTGTTCCCCATGGCCTGTCAGGTATGAAAGACCTAGATCTCCTGGTCCAAACATCCAGAGAAGGAAAGGCAGTTAGTCCTGGCCTCACGGCAGTTTCATGATTCAGCTGCCTAGAGAGTCCTAATCTTCTCTCTTGTCTCGAACTCACCCCCTTAAGTGAGGACATCCTGGAGCCTCTGGATCCAAGTCCTTCTGCATAATCTGGGGGTTGAGAATCTAGGCAAGGAGAGTGAATGGGGGTGGGGAGGGATGGTGAGAAGGAAGACAGGGAAGGTGACATGGGGGAACTTATAATCACTGGGCCAGCCCCCCCTGGGACCATCTCAGTCTGTGTGGATAGTCCAGCCTTGAGGCTCAGAGAGCAGGTTAAGGTAAAATCTGATGCAACCTGGAGTCCAAAGCCTGCCAGGGAGTCTCAGTGGCTTAGGCCGTGACTGGGTGATGTCTTGGAGAAACCTGGGCAGACTGAAGACAGCTTGAGAGGTTGGAACCTACAAAGGATTGGGGGAATCATCAGATCTGAGCACAGAGAACTGAAGGACAGATCCCACAGAGCAGAAATGTGGGGGGTCAGGGAGGAAGAATTCCTGGGTTCTGAGTCCCAGAGCTCCTCTGCTAGAAGTTGAGCAGCTTGCTGAGGGTGTTGAACTGGAAGTTGGCCTTCCTGTCTTGCCCCAGATCCATGGAGCCCTGTGTCCATCAGGAGCATAGCCACCTACACAGACAGCTAGGAACTATGCTTGAACTCTGATTCAAATACAGCCAATCAGGGGCTCTGATCATCATTACATAGCTGTGTTATTTCCCAGAATTGATACATTATCAGACAACAATAAAGAACTTGAACTTTGGTTAACTTTGAGAACTTATTGTGGACACGGTCTCCATTTAGCTTCCTGAAATGTTGAAAATAACCCGCGGACATTCCCTCACTGGCGTCTTGGAGCTCTACGTACTGGAAACTGCTACAGTAAGGGAGAAGTCAGGAATGACTCGAAGGTTCCTAGTCTGGAAGACAGACTCGTGCCCTGAGAGACGGGTGTAGGGTGCAGACAGGGCTGGGGAAGTGCTGAGTTTAGCTTTAGACATGGAAAAGTAGAGATAAAGGGGGAACCTTCAGAAGGAAGCCTACAGGAGGCAATTGGGAAAGATTCTTATCTTCTAAAATCTAAGTGGCTAGGTTTGCGAGATGATATCGGGCCGGGAAATAGAGATTATGGAGTCATTGCGTGCAGGTGGAGCCCTTAAAAATGGGTGAACTCCCCAGGGCAGTTTGGGAAGCCTTCTAGGAACTGGTGGCGGCAGGGGTACGCCAATGTTGAAAATGAAAGAGTTGTTCGTTTTCTCAGTCCAGGCCTCCATCCAAATTGACCTGGGTGCCAAGAAGATGAATATTAAAAAATTTGGAGAGTGTTATGGGTTGAATCGTATTCTCTCAAAAGATACATTAAAGCGATAAACCCTGGTACCTGTTAATGTGACCTTATTTGAAAATAGGGTCTTTTGTAGATGAAATCAAGTTCAGATGAGATCATTAGAATGGGTCCTGATCCAACATTATTGGTGTCCTTGAAAGAAGAGAGAAATTTGGGGAGTTACCTGGTGGTCCAGTGGGTAAGATGCGGAGCTCCTAATGCAGGGGGCCTGGGTTGGGGAACTAGATCCCATATGCCACAACTAAGAGTTTGCATGCCGTAACTAAGAGTCCACATGCCGCAACTAAGCAGCCTGCAAGCTGCAATGAAAGATCCCGCATGCTGCAACTAAGACCAGGCACAGCCAAAATAAATAAAGAAATAAATATTTTTTTAAAAGAGGAAGAAGAGAGCAATTTGGACACAGATACACAGGGAGAATGCCATGTAACGATGGAGGCAGAGATTGAAGTGATGCTGCAAGCCAAGAAACGACAACCAGAAACTAGGAAGAAGCAAAGAAGATTCTCCCCTACAGGTTTCAGATGGAGTATGTCCTTGACAACACTTTGATGTTGGACTTCTAGCCTCCAGAACTGTGAGATAATAAATTTTTGTTGGTTTAAGCCACCCAGTTTGTGGTACTTGGTTATGATAGTCTTAAAAATCTATTATAGAAAGAGGGACTTCCTTTTTCTGAAAAGTGCTCTAGTCTGCCCCCGTGCAGAATGAAATAACAATGGCTAACATTTATTGATCGCTTAGAATGCACTAGGCACTGTTCTGAGCATTTCACATGATTAACTCAATCCTATGATGAGACTATTCTTATTATCCCCACTTTACAGATGTTAAATGTAAGTGGCTTGCCTAAGGTCACCCAGCTAGTACCTGGAAGAGCTGGAGCTTGAACTTAGTTCCCTGTGGTTCCAAAACCCTTGTTGTTTCTAGACCAGACTGGCTTTCCATTAGTCCCAGCCTGCCTTTAATCCCTGGACATTATGCTTGACCCTGTATCAGCTCAGTTCCAGTGTGGGAACAACCTTGAGCAAGCAGGATAGTAAAAGCCAGAGGAAAGACGCAAAATAGAAGTAAGGGGAAGATGAAGGAGGAAGGAGAGGGAAAAAAGAGAGGGGGGAACAGAACCTCTCACCCAGCTTCCTCAGAATCAGAAAAAAAAAACCCATCAAGGAGTGCTTGGAGACTGACTCGGAAAAACAAAATCAAGGGGGCATGGTGGAGCATACCTGTGAATCCTGAAGCAGGGATAGGAAGAAGAGCTGAGAAGAGAAGGACCAGCTCAGCAGGAGAGGGCACAGGAAGAAGAAAATTCTTAGGTGATGGAGAGAAGGGCGAGAACTGTCCCCAAGCCCTCATTCTCTCTAGATAGTTTGAAGTCTATCCCAGTCTTTACAGGTGGCAAGTTATCTTCTCTACAAAGTCCAATAAACATTCACTGATATATTCAACAAACACCTGCATTTGTTGTTCCTGAGACCTGACTGATGAGGTAAGAACAGATCTCACATTGGTCCCTTGAGGTTTCTCTAGAGTAGGAGTCTCCAAGGGTTAGACTGTGTCTGTGACAGCTCCCTATATGCCTGTTTCTTCTGTCCTCTTTAGTTCCAGACTGCTGCGGCAATGGTCCTAGTGTTGCTCAGGATAAATCTCTGCTTCCCGATCTACTGAAGCCACCTCTTGCTGGAAGTGTGCTGTTGACACTAGGAACTCCAGTGGCCAAGTTAAAGGCATTCAGTTCTCCACTGCCTGGACCACCATTGCTTCCAGTCAGGATAATAATATCCTCTATCACTACTATGAACGAATATTGTTCAAATAACGCAATAAGACACAGAATAAAGGAATACGAGAATAAAGAAATAAAAAAACACAAAGAATTATAATCTGTAGGTGATCTTATCATCTTCACAAGATTCACAACAAATATAGGGTTTAAGATTAACAGAATGACCAGATATAAGATCAACATACAAAAACCAATAGCATTTCTATATACCAGCAATAATCAGTTAATAATACAATAGGAAAGAAGACAATCAAATCTATAGTAAAAAAAAAAAGCAAACATCAAATAACAAACAAAAACTGAAATGTATCTTGGAGTTAACCTAGCCAAAAATGTATAATAAATGTATGTAAAAATTTAAAAAAAATTATTGAAGACATTGAAAGAAGATTCAAATAAATGAATTAGCCCAATTAGCCCAATATTGTAAAAAATAATTATTATTCCCAAATTAATATATAAATTTAATGTAATGCTAATGACATTGCCCACAAAATTTTTAATGCAACTTGGCAAATGGATATTGAAATTAATCTGGAAGTCTAAGTGGGCAAGAAGCATTAAGATAATTCTGAAAAATAAGAATAATGAGGAAAAGCAACTGTATCAGATCAGAAGACATGTTACAAAGTTATTTAACTCTAAAAGTACAGTATTGAGCAGATTTTGGTAAATGGATAAATGGAATAGGATAGAGAACAGATGTATACATGGGAATTTATTATATGTTGGAGCTTGGCATCATAAATCAATGAGGTAAAGATAGAGTCCTAATAAATGATATTGGGATAATTGACTAGCCATATGGAAAAAAATTAAATTAGATTTTAACTTCATACTGTAAAGAAACAAAACATTCCAAGTAGATTAAGGACTTAATTGTAAAATAATAATATTAATTAGAAATGGTGGAATGGGTAACGGGAGTCAAAAGGTATAAACTTCTGGTTATAAAATAAATAAGTCATGGGGATGTAATGTACAGCATGGCAAATATATAATAATACTGTATTGCATATTTGATAGTTGCTAATAGAGTAGATCTTGAAAGTTCTCATCACAATAAAAAAATTCTGTAACTATGTATGGTAATGGTGATGGATGTTAACTAGACATTATGGTAATCATTTTGTAATATATGCAAATACCAAATCATTATATTATACGCTTGAAACTAATATAATGTTATATGTCAATTATATTGCAATAAAAATATTAGAAAATAATACAGGAAAATATTTTTATGGTTTAGGGCAGGGGTCCCCAACCCCCAGCCCACAGACCGGTACTGGTCCGTAGCCTGTTTGGAACTGGGCTGCACAGCCAGAGGTGAGCTGAGGAAGAGCGAGCGAAGCTTCATCTGTATTTACAGCCGCTCCCCATCGCTCGCATTACCTCCTGAGCTCCGTCTCCTCTCAGATCAGTGGCGGCATTAGATTGTGAACCCTACTGTGAACTGCGCATGTGAGGGACCTATGTTGCACACTCCTTATGAGAATCTAATGCCTGATGATCTGAAGTGGAGCTGAGGTGCTGATGTTAGCGCTGGGGAGTGGCTGCAGATACAGGTTATCATTAGCAGAGAGGGTTGACTGCACAGAGGTCATAATAAATCATTTGCTTGCAGACTCATATCAAAACCCTATCAGTGAGTGGCAAGTGACAATTAAGCTGCATCTTACGGAGTAGACTGGACATGAGCAATACACTTTGGATGTCACTGTCTCCCATCACCCCCGGATGGGACCATCTAGCTGCAGGGAAACAAGCTCAGGGCTCCCACTGATTCTGCATTATGGTGAGTTGTATAATTATTTCATTATAAATTACAATGTAATAATAATAGAAATAAAGTGCATGATAAATGTAATGTTCTTGAATCATCCTTAAACCATCCCCCCAGCCCCAGTCTGTGGAAAAATTGTCTTCCACAAAACAGGCCCCTGGTGCTGAAAAGGTTGGAGACCTCTGGTTTAGGGGTGGGAAAGACTTTTAAACAAAACACATGGAGAAAAATTTACAGGAATAAACTGATAAATTTGACATGAAAATGAACAACTTTGCCATGCCAAAATAAAAAATAAAATTAAAAGACATGTAACGAAGTGCAAAAGCATATTGGCAACAGATATAACAATGATTTAATATACAAAATATATGTCGGACCCCCACAAACCAAGAAGAAAAAAGACCCAATTCAATAGAAAAATGAGCACTGGATACAAACAAGCAATAATAAAATAAAAAGTACAAATGGCCAATAATCATATAAAAAGATGACCAACCTCACTAGCAATCAGGGAAATCCAAAGAAAAATAATGGTGAGAGAAATTTTCAACCATTGTATTGGTTAAGATCAAAGTTGGACTAGTATAAGTGTTAGTGAGAGAGGGTATGAAGAAATGTGTTCTTTGTATACAGATACAGGAAACAAATTGTACAGGCAAGTACAGAAGACAATTTCACTTTTATAACTAAAAATGCTCATTTCTGTGACTCTGCATTCTATTTCTACGGCTCTACCATAGAGGAACATGCACAAGGAATACCCATGCACAAGGAGCAGCTCCAGAGGTGTTTATACAGCATTCTTGGGACAGAAGACAACTGAAGTAGCCTAACTGTTCATCAGGAAGAGAATGGATAAAGTCAATAGGGCACATACACTAGTAGAAGGCATTCATTGAACTTAGAAGTTAAAAGCAGTGAAGTAGACCAGTGGGTCTCAAACTTTTGGGCTCAGGACCCCTTTGCCATTTTAAAAATTATTGAGAACCTCAAAAAGCTTTTTTTAAATGTGGTTTATATCTACTAATATTTACAACATCAGAAACTCAAGGCTGAGAAATTTTAAAAATATTTATATATCAATTTATTAAAAAATAAACCCATTACATGTTAACATAATACTTATAATAATATAAACAACATTTTAATGAAAAATAGTTATATTTTCCAAAACAAAAAAGCTTAGTGAGAAGAATGATATGGGGAAGCAGGAAAGCCAATACAGGGGTGTGTCATTAAGCCAATGACGGCTTTGGGCAATTGGGGATCAGGTTAATTGGGGACCCCCTGAGAAACCACGTAGAAGATACCATAAAATCGTGTGCTGGAGACCTGCAAGTGTGGAATATTGATCCACTGGCTCCCGTCTCCCATTGGTCAAGGATTGCCCCGGGGAGAGTTAGCTCCTTGGTGCTTCTAGGTTTACCAGCACACCAGAATGCCTGGGACAGAAAGGAAGACATATGAGGTGTAACTGAGGCAAAGCTGTCAGGCTACACCTGGGAGCTGCTGTTTGCCACAGCAACTGTTGTGGAGAATGCTGGCCAAGACAATGTGAGATGGGGCCTCAAAGACTCAAAGACGTCGAACACATTGCATGGGAAAACCAGGCTGCAGAATAATGCATACAGCAAGATACCATTTGTGTAAATAACAAAACCACCAAAAGAATAGTATATATTTTCTGGGGATATAATATATTCTTTAAAATAGATTTACACATATATGTGTGTATGTGCATATGTGTGTATAAGTATGTGTTACATACATATATATAAGTGTAGACTACTAAAAAGTGTTGGATTTATATGTACCTACTTCCAAGGGAAGAGATCTGGATTGGAGATGGGGTTGTCTAAGAGAATGTTACTTTTTTCTATAATTTGCTAACCTTTCTTTCTCCCCCAAGCTTTAAAAACAGAAGAATAGAAACTTAAAAAGAGTTAATGCATAGAATTTGTCTGCTGCTTTTCTCCCTGTGGGACAAGATTAGGGGTTCATGCCCAAGCCAAGCTAAGGGGCTCCAAGCGGACAGTTCATGGAGTTTGGGGTGCTTACAAGGAGAGAATGGCATTTATCCTTTAGCTGAATACTCATCATCTCAGAGCCCCAGAGTGACTGGCCAATGAGAAATTTCCAGAAAGGCATGGCAAGGGTCCCTGAAAGTTTGGGATGAAAGCTGAGTAGAGTACTCTTGCTTCCTTTGTGGAGAATTCTTAAGGTGGGAGACTGCCTTGGAGGAGCTGTGGTGGCAGGTGAGCAGAGAGAGCCAGTGTTTGGAAGCTACACTTATTCTCTCGGGCAAGACAAAGACATGCTGTTTCTCAGGAACTAAATGGGTCGCCTGGAAGCTGGGCTAAGCTGCCTTCAAAGAAGCCCACTTGTGAGTAAGACCTGCTGGGTGGAGGGGTTCCCCAGGAAAAGGCTGTGAGAGTAAACCAAAGATTAGCCAGAGAGCACATAGCTCACTTCGTTGAACTTCTTATGGAGGGCTCACACCCCATGGGGAGGGGGCTCCTCAAAATCAGCTTGGAGGCCCAAGACTGAATTGATAGGGGGACAGATCACCCACCACCAGTCCTTCAAGACTGCCCCCTCCCTCTCACCTCCTTCTCCCTGACCCTGAACTTGGAAGAGTCAGACTCAGGAAGGGAGGGAGATAGAGAGGGTGTGAGAGAGCAGGTCCACCCCTCCCCCTGCACCACAGGGGTGGTCTGAGCTGGGGGAAGGAAGAAACTGATGCCAGCCTGAGTCCTAATGTAGACAAGGATGTGCTTTCCATGCTTCAAAACACTACACAAGTTATGATAGCTTGACATGACTGAAAAGCCGTGGGACTGCCCGAGCTGTCATCCTGGGACTAGGAAAGTTGTGTTGACAGAGCAGAAAAATAGCAATGGGAGAAAAAGTAAAGTCATTTCTTGTCTATGCCCGTTGAGTTCTGCCAATTCAGTAAATCAGATATTCTTCTTTGTATTAAAAAATATGTATATATGGTCAATGCTGGAAGCAAATATGTCCAGATATTACCTGTGATTAGCAGACTACTGATTACCTGTTCAACCTCCAGTCACTTTCTGTGCTTCCTACAGATCCCCAATTTTGTTCTGGTATAGCCCAGCTCTGTGAGGTTACATGGATCAGGAGAGCTGGTTGGTCTAAGCCAAGGAGGCGGTATCATTCCCTGAGTGTGTTCTCGAAATTGGTGTTGGCTTTTATGTTGGGAAGGAGGACCCTGTTGTAGACATTGAATGAGTGGGGTCTAGGAATGCCAAATATCCTACAGTGTATGGGACAGTCCTTCTGGACAGAATGGCCCCATAGCCCATGGGACACTTCGATGTCCCATGAGACATTCATGCATGTGAAAAACCCATTTCCAAGCCTAAAACTTCATCCATTTGACATATACACACTCCAAACATTTTTTGCATATTTTTAAACATAACCTGACTTCCTTAGGAATGTAACTACTGTATAAATCAAGGGATGATTGCACTGCGTTTTGTCTGAAACGTTATCAAGGTTGTTCACCATTTTAGAAAATCGTTCTGTCAGTGGCAGTGGCCTTGTGCTTGTTGAGTCATTTCCTGCATCTGTCTGCATTTGTGTCTGTCCCTGCCTTGGCATTTCCATGTGTAGCTGCAAGCATCTCACAGCTTCATCACGACCTGTTTGATAGGACTGCTGCCTGCACATTTGCTTATTAAAAGACATATTCATTTATTATAAATTATTGTACTTTTAATGTCTCTTTTACATTACAAGCATTGTTTTGAATCCCTTTAAAAATATATATATATTTAGCAGGGGTTCCCTGGTGGCCTAGTGGTTAGGATTCTGGGCTTTCACTGCAGTGGCCCTGGTTCAATCCTTGGTCGGGGAACTGAGATCCTGCAAACTGGGTGGTGTGGCAAAAAATATATATATATGTGAGTGTGTGTGTGTAAATTATATTATCTACTACATTTGTTTCTGGATTGAAGGATGGCTGTTAAAAGAATAATTGTTTTCATGAGGGCTACTTGAGTCTAAGATGTTTGAGATGGTCCCTTTTCCTCGCAGTGACATGGAACACTGTTAATGTGGGCCTCCAGTGCTTTGGCCAAAAGCTTTACAAGTTGAAGGAAAAGCCCTCAATCAAAGAGGGAAGAGGGGTTGATGAGCTCGTATGTAAAGAAGTTGATGGAGGACACCAATAAGCTGGTCAACAGTACATTTGATGAAATGAGATGTCTCTTGAATATCCTTTGATCAAAGTGATTCCTGGCATAGAGCTCTCAAACCCCTGCAGTACTCTGAAATTTGTATGCTCACTAGGACTGAGGGTGGAGGAGCTTAGGTAGCTTCACATGAAGAACTTGTATCACCTATGTAGTATGTTAAAAACAAAACAAAATAAAACCAGTGACTGGTTTTGAAACAGGAGGGAAGCGAGCAGGGCACGACCTTTAAAAGAATGACGTAAACGTAGGACATGACAAAAACTAGTAAAAACCAACTAGGTCCAAGATGGTGGAAGATTTGACTTCCAGTGGACCTTGAGCCTCATTATGCACTCATTGTAATACATTAGCATAAGCAAAGTGACACACCCACCAGCACCATGACAGCTATGAAGCCGACCATCAAAGATCAAAAAGTGGGTGGTGGCCCAATTCCTGGAAATCCTTCCTGCCAATTCCTGCCCCTTCCCCAAAATAGTTGGACTAATCCTCCTGCTTATTAGCCTATGAAATTACCCAGCCCATAAAAACTAACCACACCATATTTCAGAGCTCTCCTGCCTTCTGAGATGGCCCACAATCTGTCTGTGGAGTGTTTCTCTCTAAATAAATCCACTTCTTAACCTATCACTCTGTCTCTCACTGAATTCTTTCTGGGACAAGACATCACGAACCTGAGTTTCATTAAGTCTTGAGACCAGGTGTGTGATCTCAGTTGAAAGACCGTGGGTTCAAGTCTTAGTCTGGGTTTTGACTGGGTTCAAGTCCCGGCACGTGGGTTCAAGTCCCAACCTGAGTTGCACGGTTTCAGTTTGGGTGTGGACATGTCATGTAATTTGGCTAGTGAGATATGTGGGTACGTCTGCTGGGGAGTTTTAGGGAAAGGTTTCTTTACTCCTAAAAAGAGAACCAAGGAAGAGATGGCCTCTCTCCTACCTTGGGGAATTGTCCTCTTTTATCATACGCCTGGCTCTCGCAGCCATGAGGTTAGAAAGTCTGAGGACTAAGTCTACACACTTAGGGAGCAGAATAGTAGGATGGAAAGGACCTGGCCTTTGCTTCTATAGTTGAGCCATTAACTAGCCAAGCCTGGGCATTTAATCTCCTAGTAAATCTGCTGATACGAGGTGGGACTATGACTAAATTTCATTGCTATTTTTTTGTTGTTGATGATAAAATTTGCCTTCCCAGACAAAACAAAACAAACAAAACCAAAATCTCTTCCAAAGGAAAAATGTAGTAATGCACATGACAGAAAATCCAAACACTACAAAAGTGTTTATAATGAAAAGTCAGCCTCATTCTACCAGTCTTCCCTCTCCCTCCACCAGCCTGCACACCTCCATTGCAGAGGCAACAAATGTCACGTTTCTTGTGCATTCTTCTAGAAATGTTCTATGTGCATATGAGTGTATATGTGTACGTTCACACACACACACACACACACACACACACTTCCTTTTCAAAAGCATCATCATATGTTGTAAATCTTTTCCTTTTTTCTTGTCATGTGGTTATAGAATTAGGACAATAATTTATCTTTGATATTTCCCTACTCAGAGGCTAATTAGAGAAGTCATCTTGGCATGGAAAAGTGGAAAACTCTGTGTAAATAATTTTTTCAACCCATTTTGACTTTTTAAAATTTTCTTATGCTGTCATTTTACTTTCAAAATTTCAGGGTGTAATGTCCTTTATAGAAATAGTTCAGGTCTTTTAATAATCTGAAGTGAAGTTTCTTGGTAGAGGGGGAAGTGGGCAATGTTGTTGCTGGGAGCACAAAGCAGCATTGCTCACTTCCCCAGTATCCACCTCCACCCTGACCTGGGGCACCCAGAGCGTCTGCAGGGGTGATGAGCCCTGGTATGGAGCAGCTTCACCCCTCAGAGCCTCAGTTTCCTCCTCTATAGATCTCTATGGCCTCCTGCCTCCCTCCCCTACTCTCCATTTTAAATAAAATCAAACAAAACTTGGGGGCGGGGAGGATAAATCAGGAGCTTGGGAGGAACACACACACACACACACACACACACACACACACACACACACACACACTACTATGTATAAAACAGGTAACCAACAAGGACCTACTGTATAGCACAGGGAACTCTACTCAGTATTCTGGGATGACCTATATGAGAAAAAAATCTAAAAAAGAATGAATATATGTATATGTATAACTGAATCACTTTGCTGGACACCTGAAACTGATACAACATTGTTAATCAGCTATATGCCAATAAAATTTTTAAAAAAGAAAGTAAATAAATAAAATCAAAACAACACACTTTGCTTTGGTTACTGAAATTACTCTCATTCCTTCCTTAACCAGCCAAGTTTCTTAAAACATTCCATCTCCATTATATGTCTCCCTTAAGTAATATTCCATTATGTGTATACACCACATCTTGTTTATCCACTTATCTGTTGATGTGCACTTAGATTGCTTCCATATCTTGGCTCTTGTAAATAATGCTGCAATGAACATAGGGGTACATATATCTTTTCAAAGTAGCATTTCAATTTCTTTGGCTAACCATCCAGAAGTGGAATTGCTGGATCATATGGGAGTTCTATTTTTAAATTTT
Organism: Kogia breviceps; assembly: GCF_026419965.1. NCBI lineage: Eukaryota > Metazoa > Chordata > Mammalia > Artiodactyla > Physeteridae > Kogia > Kogia breviceps. The sequence goes on from NC_081311.1 coordinate 95,945,953, forward strand.
CAAGGAACCTCCATATCATTTTCCATAGTGGCTGTACCAATTTACATTTCCCACTAACAGTGAATGAAGGTTCCTTTTTCTTTACAACCTCTTCAACACTTGTTATTTCTTTTTGAAAATAGCCCTTCTGATAGGTGTGAGGTGGTATCTCATTATGGTTTTGATTAGCATTTTCCTGATAGTTAGTGATGTTGAGCACATTTTCATGTGCCTGTTGGCCATCTGCATGTCTTCCTTGGAAAAATGTCCATGGAGACACTTTGCCTATTTTTTAATCAGGTTGTTTGGGGTTTTTTTGCTACTAAGTTGTATGAGTTGATATTAACTCCTTATCAGATATATGGTTTGCAAATATTTTCTCCCAATCTGTAGGTTGCTTCTTCTTTTTGTTGACTGTTTCCTTTGTTGTTAGAAACTTTAAAAAAAAAATTATATATATATTTATTTATTTGGCTGCGCCGGGTCTTCGTTGTGGCATGTGGGATCTTCACTGCGGTGTGCGAGATCTTCCTTGCACCATGTGAGATCTTCGCTGAAGCACGCAGGATCTTTAGTTGCAGCACGAGGGAATCTTTTAGTTGTGACATGCAGGATTTAGTTCCCTGACCAGGGATCGAACCCTGGCCCCCTGCATTGGGAGCGCAGAGTCTTAACCACTGGACCACCAGGGAAGTCCCTGCTGTTAGAACCTTTTAACTTTAATGTGGTCTTCACTTGTCTACTTTTGCTTTTTGTTGCCGTATCCAAGAAATCATTGCCAAACCTAATCTTCTGGAATTTTCCCCTGTGTTTTTCTTTTAAGAGTTTTGTAGTTTTAGGTCTTACATTTAGGTCTTTAATCCATTTTCAGTTAATTTTTGTATATGACATAAGGTAAGGGTCCGAATTCATTCTTATGCATGTGGATATTCAGTTTTCCCAACACCATTTATTGAAGAGACTGTCCTTTCCCCATTGTGTGGTCTTGACGCCCTTGTTGAAGATGATTTGACAATGTATGCAAGGGTTTATCTCTGAGCTCTCTATTTTGTTCCATTGATCTATATGTCTCTCTTTATACCAGTACCATACCATTTTGATTATTGTTGCTTTGTAGTATAGGAAGTGTGAGATCTCCAACTTTGTTCTTTTTAGGATTGTTTTGACCATTTGTTATCCCTTGAGATTCCATATGAATTTTAGGATTTTTTTTCCCTAAAAATTGCCATTGGGATTTTAGGTATGGGTTATGGGCATTTTAACAATATTAAGTCTACTAATCCTGGAAAAAGCATTCAGATTTTTAGTCTAATCTTTCAAGTGTGGCTTGATGGGTGGTGTTGTGGGTCACTGGTCCCGCAGCATGAGTGCCTGGGATGATGTGTCTTTTCTTGAAAGGAATCTTGGGGGTCAGTATGCAATGGATCTGGATTCACAGAGCTGCCTGCAGCCTCCAAATGGTCCAAGAATGGGGCAGAGAGTGGGTATGGGGACAATTTTATGGAGTGCTAGAGAACGACCCTGACAGTGGGTGCTTGCCTCCGTACAACATGGCTTAGCCTCCCTGTGTGAAGATGTTTCTACGTTTCAGGAGCTGGTGAAGAGCAAGGATATGCTGCCATCTCTATGGGTCACCTCCTCCTCCTATTGCCCAGCAGTGTACCTAGCACAGAGCAGAGTGCCTGAGACATTCTAGGAGCCCAGTCACACAGACGGCCCGGGAGAGGGCAGCCCAGCACCTAGTCAGTAAGTGACGGTACCTCTTGTCCTTTGCCCTCTCTCTGGAGTTCAACCCCTGGGGGGAGAGAAGAACTTAGCATAGAGAAGGCAGGGGAGTGAAATGCAGAGCCCATGTGCCCACCTTTGTGCAGGGCCCAGAGGCCTGGCCTGGGCAGGCCAAGGGCAGAGGAAATAGTGATTAAGTGGACTAAAGCTTTTAACAGGACTGGACTGGCCACTTGCCTGAGATGTCCTTCAGGAACAGAGCCTGAGTGAAGGCAGGGACGGGTAAAGCCATTTCATGCTTTACCCAGTGCAGTTTAGTCTGTTTAAGAAACTCGTTCCTGGACAGCCCTAGTTTTAGAGGGACCAGGACAACAAGACACAGAGCTGTGGAGACACCTCCCCGAGCCCACGAGGCTAGTAAGTGCTGCCTCAGAGCCGGCTCCAGCGACCCTCGCCCCGGCATTCACCCACATGACGTCTCTTCACACAGACCAGAAGTGGCCTGCGGGCCAACAGAACGTGGCAAAAGGGACAGCGTGTGACTTCCCAGACTGGGTCAGGAAAGGCCTTGTTGGCTCTGCCTTGGCCCTTTTCATCCTTCACTCTAGAGGAAGCCACCACCAGGCCCTGAGGTCTCTCAAAGAGCCCGTGGTGAGGAAGCAAGACCCCAAGTGGACCAGCTTGCCAGCCATGAGTGCAAGGGAGGCATGGGGGAGGCAGGGACCCCGCCCCTGGCCCAGGCCCTGATGAGTACAGTCCCAGCTGACATCTGACCGCACCTCACAGCAGACCCTGAGTCAGAGATGCCTGGCCCAGCCACTCCCAAATGCCTGACCCACAGAACCTGGGAGATAATCCAGGATTATGGTCGTTCTAAGACACTTAGATTTGGGATAATGGGTTACACAGCATTGGAAAACAAATACAGTGGTGGAGCTTGGATTTGAACCCAGCTAATCCAATTCTAGAGTCTGACCTTTTAGTTACTTCACTAGTGGGGCGTATGATCTGGGATGTGTGTGTAAAAACTCCTTGGGGCATGTGAAGATAATATTAGACCTTTTATTTCTATGTATTAAAAAAAACTGAAATAAGAATAGTTTCTTGAGTATTTCCTGTACGGATTGACCAGACACCCCCGGCCAGGGTGCTGGGTGTTGTGTGGCGTGCATAGCTCTCTTTGCCAGGTGTCCCTGGGAAAGGGGCTCCCCAGGCTGGGGGCAGAGTGGAGAGCTCACCAGGACTCATGCCGTTTACACACGCACGTGCCCAGCTATGCAAGTTCACCCAACAAACCTCCCAAATTGGAGACAAGCTTGGAAAGGTGCCGGTCAAGTCACCAAGGGCGGCCAGGGCACTGATGAGGACAGCACGGGTGAACAAAGGGAAAGAGGCAGAGGTGATGCCCGACTCCTACGAGGAGCTCTTCATCAGACACAGGAGGGGAAAAGAAGTGACTCCCTAATCAGACCCTACATGTAACAGTGACAGACCTTGCTGTCACTAACAATACTGTTGTTATTTGTTTTTTTTGTTTGTGTGTGGTACGCGGGCCTCTCACCGTTGTGGCCTCTCCCGTTGCGGAGCACAGGCTCCGGAGGCACAGGCTCAGTGACCACGGCTCACGGGCCCAGCCGCTCTGCGGCACGTGGGATCTTCCCGGACCGGGGCACGAACCCGCGTCCCCCGCCTCGGTAGGCGGACCCCCAACCACTGCGCCACCAGGGAAACCCCTACTGTTGTTATTAATGTCATTTAACGAGAACATGGGAAAGGCTTTTACTGGGTACCATTAATGAGTCAAATTAAAACATTACCTTAAACTATTGATTTTACCATTGTATCTTCCTCTTTAATATATAATTTTTGCAGGTGCTTTATAATGTCTACAATTTATTAATCCTCTAGTCCATATACAGAAAAGTAAGTGATGTGCTACGGAGTGTGCCTAAGTATGAAAGGCTAGGACTCGGGACCTCGTTCTGGCTCTGCCTCCTGCAGGAAGGAGCGGGGTCCAACCACCCTCCCGGAGAGAGGCACTTTCGCGGGGACATGCAGCTGAATATCTGGGACGAGGCAGAGTAGAGCTTCCTGCCTGAGCCCCCGGGGTGCTGGGAGGCTCTGGCAGATGAGACGTTAGTTCCCTCTGACCTTGGAGGAGGAGCAGGTCACCTCCAGGTGACCTCGTCCTCTGATCCCAATGTGCCTTGAGATGTGAAGGGTGGAGCACTGTCCAGAGACTTGAGGGTCTGGATGAGTGCATGGGTTTGGTTTACCTACAAGTCCTGGGACCTTGGCAGGAGCCATTTCCGTGGTATCAAGGGCGGGAGTCACAGAGTGGGCTGAGGTGAGGAGACCATCCACAGCACTGGGTGAGTTGGAGCCTTCACCATTCTGGAGGCGGGCGGCAGATATGGGCTGAGCTGGGGATGGCGGAGGGCAGCCCAACAGAAGCCTCCCAAAGGGTCCTTGCCCCGAATTGAAAGTGAGCAGATGTCAGAGAAATCGGGCAAGTTTTGGAAATTACATCAGAGGAAGCGGAGATAACCAGGGGGTTAGATCACGAAGCTAAGAAGCTTCAAGTGGGCTCGAAGAAGGCTCGATGGGGAGTGAGAGGTCGGTGGTTTCTGGTGGTGCAGAGAGAGCGCAGGGGTGTTCCACGTGGAGGCTGGTGATGGCTGAGGCATCACGCCTTGTACCAAGCCTGGTGTTTTCCTCCTTCATTCGCATCCAAGAGAAACGCTGATGGCCCATTAGACCTGGACTGGAAACCACAAATCCCCCGTTTCCTCTCTACTCCTCACCTTTCCTTCCTTTCTCTGTATACAAAGAGTTCTGGGTTTAGGAATGGAGAGGAACTTTTCTTGTTTTGACTTCTTGCAGAGAGGATCCAGTATGTCTACCATTTTGAGGCATGAGCTTTCTTGCACCTTTATTGACTCTTTAGAAGAAGGTGTTCTGTTACAGGTGTGGAAACTGAGGCTTGAGAAGTCAACATCTGCTTCTTGGTGGTGAACCCCCAGTCTGATGAATTCCAAAGCCCCTCCCTGTACTTCCTAGTTAATGAGCATTCCCAAAGGATGGTGCCCGAGCCACTGGTGGTAAGTGAGAAGATTAAGGCAGAACGTTTTTTTCTTTTGATAGTTATGCATTAGTTTCCCATTTATGAAAGGTATTTTTGAAAAAGTGAAAGTATTTAATTAAAAGGGAGTTGATGTAAACATTAAGTGAACACTGGTACAAGTGCTCTAAGGACATGGCAAAAACTGGGATACTTCCAGAAGAACCCTGCACTGCTCTCCTGTCACCTTTCCTTTCCAGGACATCTGGCCTGGTGTTAGCCCGCCCCCATCATTTCAGGATTTACCCTTCCGTCACTGGATTTCCTTGCTCCTCTCATAGTGAAGGGAGCCCCCATCACCTGGAAGTTGGGAAGGAGGTGGTCCATTCGTGGAGGACATATCCTAGCTGCCCAGATCTGTCCTCTGACGGCCCAGATAGGTTAGATGTCCCCTTCCCCGATGACAAAGATGACCTCAGAGACAGGAGGGTTTTCCTCGGCTTCTCATTCCAATGCTTGGCCTGGGCTCTGAAAACACAGCAGAGAGATGTGCCTAGGCTGGGGGAGGGGAAGGGCATGTAAAGATGCCTCATCACGGCAGAAAAGGAAACTCTGGTGGAGCAAAGACCATACCCATGTAAGATCACCACTCTAAAACAACTGCTTTCATTTCCCACAACTTTCCGGCTCTTGTTCACATGCACGTCTTTAAAGATTTTTAATTCAGTTATATACCATTTTGTATTCTGTTCATTCCCTCGACCTCCGCAGACCACACCCTAGCCCGTTTCCCTGTTGCTTTGTCATTTTCGTGAAAACCATTGGGCTTCTGTACAGGGCTCCCTCCAGTGGGTCTTCAGTCATGGACTAAATCTCCCCCGGATGACTAGACACTTAGACGGATACAATTTTTCATAATTATATACAAGGTTGCAAGGCACTGCTTTAGCAAATGTTGCTTTTAAGAATTTTTTAACCTGTTTTTACTGTAACTATTTGCTGCCCTGCTTACTGCCTCATCCTCAGCCCCTCTTGATTTTCCTTGCCTCTTTTCTGGAATCTTCCTCCCCTTCTGCCCTCTCCGATGGCCCTCTCTCTTCTCTCTGCCTGTCCTGTCTCCTGCCCCACCATCCACACGGCTTGATGAAAAAAGCACTGGATGTGGAGTCAGAAGAGATGAATTCAAGGTAGGATTTGCCACTTTCTAGGTGTGTAATCCCCAGGCAAGTCACTTGATCTTCCTAGCTCTTGTTTTATTTCTATCTCTAAAAATAAGAAAAACATAGGCAGAGCACAGAGAATTTTTAGGGCAGTGAAAATGCTGTCTGTTACTCTAATGGTGGATAACAGTCATTATCCACTCGTCCAGACTCATAAGATATACAACACCAAGAGTGGACCTTCATGTAAACTATGGGCGCTGGAGGATAATGACGTGTCAGTTGTAGGCTCGTCAGTTGTAAGAAGCACATAACTCTGGTGGAGGATGTTAATAATGTGGGAGGCTGTGCACATGTGGGGCGGGGGCACCTGAGAAATCTCTGTACCTTCCTCTCAATTTTACTGGGAACCTAAAACTGCTCTAAAAATAAAGTCTTTAAAAAATATGTAAGAAGAATAATACCAGCCCGAAATATCTCCACAGCATTGTTTATAAAAGTAAGCTTAGAAATAAACCAAAAACCCATCAATAGAAGACTACATGAATTAAGTGGTAAATATAACTAAAACATATACAAATGGCTTCATATGCTGTGCCTTCGCTAAAACGAGTAAGATGGAGCTGTGTGCACACGATATGGTACAGGTAACTGAATTAGCACATAGGTTTGCAAACCGCATGCACAGCACAATCTCCCTTTTCAGTAATTATTTCTCCAAATATTCATGTGCTGAGGAAGGGTACACAACAAAAGCCTAAGTTATTATAAAAGGATAAAATCCCTGGGGATTGAGAATAAGGGAGAGAAATATTTGGAGGTTCTTTTTACTCTTATTGAAATGTTTTTTAAACAAACACATGTGATTTTCAAATATAAATAATGTGTGGAAGAAACAAACCCATTTGCCCTTTTCCCGGAGTGCTGACTATCCGGTGACACACAGAGGAGAAAGCCCTCCGTACCACACGACACGTGTGGTTATCAACTCTACCCCTCCTGTCGGGACTCCTTTCTCCTCTCCAGTTCCTGTCCCCCTTTCCAGCCTTTCTCGTCTTGTAGATGGTATGTGACAGAGGTGACAGGGTGGAGGAGGCAGATGAGCCTTAGACCCAGTCCTGTTCTCTGGTCCCCTCCCCCCCACCCCGGCTGCACGTTCTACCCCGATAAGGACACAGCTGGGCGATGCATAGACAAGTTCCCGGGGGCTGCCCTCTCCACCCCTCACCCCCTCGCCGTCTCCCGGGGCCACATCTGCAAGTCCCTGGATGCTATCGGGTTGCCCTGGCTCCCAGCCATAGCCCTTCACTCACTGGGATGCCGTGTCCAGCGCCCCTAGCTCCCTACAGGTACTACAAAGACCCCACTTCCCTAGAGCAGGATAGGAGCAGCGCTGGACCAAAGCCCTCAAGATCTGCTACGTGGTGTTACCTCAGAGCTGACAGATCGAGTCATATGGGCAAACTAATTATATTTTTCATTTTTTTCCCTGAGCATTTGTGAGTCTGCAGGACTTTCTTTATGTATTAATTACACCTCAGAGCCCAATGCGGGGGCTGGAGTGCCTCAGACAGCCTTTGCATTTTATTAGGAAACATTGCATACACGTTCGGCTCCATAGGGAAACAGCCACGAAAACTTCCTTCCGGGGCGTGTGGCGGCTTGGGGGAGCAGAACCCTCTGGGCGATGCAGGTGGAGCTCAGTGGAGCCCTTTGCGGCAGCCTTCCATTTGGCCAGCGGCTGACTTTGAACCGTGTGATTAACCCGCCCACCTTCTCCGCTGCAGGGAAACAGCCCCTCACTGCACCGCGCAGCCCCAGTGGCTGCTGCGTGGGTCCCTCCTCATCAGGTGTGGGGTCCTTGTACTGCTCTGAGCAGCTGTCTCCTTGCTGCGGTCCAGCAGGGAGGCCCTCAGCCTGTTGCTAGAGGCTGGGGCTTCCGGAAGAAAGTTACCCCTGTAGAGTCCTCACCAGTGAACCATATATGTGAGGCTGGGTTTGCGTAGGTAGAAGGAGAGAGTGGCTGGCTTTCTCATCCTGAATCTGGACTTGGGTTGGCGGGGGGTGTCTGGTAGTTTTGGTGTGGGAGCTCAGCCAGTGCCCTTACGATGGCCAAGAAGTTAGCAGGAAAGATTCGGAAGCCAACCTAAGTGTCCATCAATAGATGAATGCATAAAGAAGACGTGGTACATATATTCAATGGAATATTACTCAGCCACAAGAAAGAATGAAGTAATGTCATTTGCAGCAACTTGGATGGACTTGGAGGGCATTACACTAAGAAAATAAGTCAGAGAAAGGCAAATACTGTATGACATCACCTATATGTGGGATCTGAAAAATACAACAAACTAGTGAATATAACAAAAAAGAAGTAGACTCACAGATATAGAGAACAAATTAGTGGTTACCAGTGGGTGGGGAGGTGACAGTGTAGGGGTAGGGGATTAAGAGGTACAAACTATTGGTGTAAGATAGGCTACAAGGATGCATCGTACAACACTGGGAATATAGCCAATATTTTGTAGTAACTGTTAAAAAAAAAAAAAGAAGCTGTTAGGAAGAAAGCCATGTTTTTGTAGCAAGACCATCAGGGCTCCCAGCTCCTTAATCCCCCTTTCTTGTCTTCAGGTATTTTCCCAGGTCTTTCCAGAAGCTCCTAGTGTTGCTATCCTATGTTATGGGGGTAGGAGTTTGGAGAGAAGGTCCTGAGTGTACCCTTTGGCCAGTTTTCACAGGGAAGCAGCACTAAGGCCTCGTGGCGGGGGTGGGGTGGGGATTGTTAATATCAAAGTGATCACCAAGGGAAAGAGTAGAAGTAAAGCCTTTCTTACCTCAAAGCCGCAGGCAGGGTCAACCTTGGAGGTTCTACAGCTGAGGAAAGCACTTCTTAAAAGAGCTAAAGGAAGGCCCCAAGGTTCTCTAGGGACTAAGGGCTGACAGGCAGGTGCGGGCCCTGAACACTGAGTTAAGCGACCTAACTGTTGTGTCCTGCCACTAACCTGGTGGTAGGCCTGCCATCTGCACCCATCTCACACCCTCTCCTGTTGCTCTGGTTCCTTTATAAGTCAGCAGAGGGCAGACCTACTTCATGCAGGATGTGGAGGCTTGTTGTCAGACTGAGAGGTGACCCTCAATGGTAAGTTTGGAGGCGTTTTGGTATTTGTGAGTACCTTATGAAGAGGAAGGAGCGGTTTGGGGCACTCACACCCACTCTGATGTGAGCCCTCTGAGGGCAGGAATTGTTGCCTGCTTTGTTCACTATATTCCAAGAGCCTAGAAAAATGCCAGGCACAGAGCAGTGGTCATTAAAAGAACACCTAGGGTGTGGTGTTAGGAAGGTTGGCTACAGCTGCTCCCAAATCATCTTTTGGGCAAAGGAGATGAACAGGAGGCAGATGAGTCTCAGAGCAGCTCTGGCACCTGCCCAAAGTCACATAGCTAATTAGAGGCCAGGCCAGGCCAGGAATCATGGCCAGGAGTGATTCTAATGATAGCCTAATTTTCATTCTCTAACCTGTTTCTTAGTCAGCTTGGGCCGCAATAACAAAATACTGTAAACTGGGTGGTTATAAACAACAGAAGGCATTTTTCAGAATTCTAGAGGCTGGGAAGTCCGAGTTCAAGGTGATGGTGAGAGCTCTTCTAGGTTGCAGATGGCCAAGTTCTTATATCCTCACATGGCACAGCAGAGAGCAGAAGCAAGCTCTCCCGTGACTCTTATAAGGGCACTAATCTCATTCATGAGGGCTCCACCCTCATGACCTCACCCAATCCCAACCACCTCCCCAAGTCCCCACATCCTAACACCATCGCATTGGGGGATAGGGTTCCAACTCATGAGTTTTGGGGGGGGACACAAACATTCAGTCCATGAGGACCCACCTGTTATTCAGACCCTGTGGCTACCACATTCATGGCTGTGGCCTCTAGCTGCCTGAGCTAACAACAAATCCGCTTTGCCTGATGCATGGGTGACGCTCAGATTTTTTGTGCCTCCAGGATGGTCCAATGCATGGAAATTCTTGTTAGTGGGATTCCATCACCTCAGTGAAGTATTTGATTCTTGCATTTATCAGGGGAAGGCTGGGGAAGACTGGGATGAGGGATGACTGCTCACAGGGGCGCTGACAGGTGGAGGGCTGGTGAGGGGCTCAGCTTTGTGGAATTGCCCACTGCAAGCTCACCCCGGGGTGGGGGGGCTCAGAGGCTTGTGGGTTTCATTCCTGCTTACTCCATCCAGGGTACCCGCTACCCGCTGCCATGCCAGCTGGTCTGTGCAGGAAGTGTGTGGGGTCTGAGGGGGGTTGGGGAGAGTAGGAGCCTCCGCAGGAAGCAAGCTAGAGCCCTCACAGCGAGGGGTATGTGTTTGCCTAGTCATCTGCCCTCCTCCATCCACCCGACTGGCAGCGTCTCAGGCAGGGACAAACCCAGGCTGGGGCTTGTGCTGCAATCATCTCAGAATCAGGTGCCTGATCAGTCTCCACCTGGGGCAGAAGGTGCTGCCTGGGTCTCTCCACAAGGGCCTGGATGTAGCACCTCTCCCTCAAGGGCCCTCAGCTTGCAGTCACCTGCTTCCACTGTTTCCTTTCTAGAGCCCCAGGCTGGGGTGCCAGCTTTCACAAGACAGGATGGATGGAGCCTGCATGATCTTTCCAGGGAGGGCGCCGCCGGAGAGGTGGCCAGCATGTCTGACAGATAGTGCTCCGGATTCGGGCTGTCTGAACGCATTTGTCTCATCCCCCCCGAATCCAGCCAGCCTGGGAGACAAGTCTAACCTTTCCTGACAGAATCAGTTCAGGCTTGTCCTCTGAGCAGGGCCCAGCGTGGGCAGGGGGCTGGCTGGGGCCAGCTGGGCTCTCTGACCATAGCTGCCAGGGGCCTGCTGGCCAGGGGAGGACACATGGGGAGCCCGGATGGGCCCAGTGGACAGGCTCCAGCCCAGTTCACGGAGCAAGAGCCGGCAGAAGGGGAGAGGGTTCCCTGCCTCTGTGTCTTCTTCCAACCCCGGGGCAAAAGTAGGGACGTAGGGACGGGGGCAGCGAGAGAGGCCTGTTTTTTTTTTCCTTCCGTCCTGTCCGTGTTCCTATTCTGAGGCCCAACGCTTATGAAAAGCCCGTGTTTTGGGGGATCAGACTAGCCTGGATTTGAATCTTGGGGTAAAGGCTGGAGGAGAGGGGTTGTCTGGGCTCCTTTGAGAGCACAGGTGCAGCATCTCCACAGCAAGTCAGACCTGCCCAAACCAAAGGGGCCTGGCCTCGGGCAGAATACTGTCTCCTGTACATCCGAGTGATGCCCTGTGTGTCCTGCTGCCTGAAACCCGAATTCGTGGTCCACGCCCCTGGCGTAAGCTCCACTGTCTCCAGCCTCTTTAAGAAATTGCCAGGTCACTGTATCTGTGAAATGTTATCTTTTCTTGGAAGGGCAGAGGCGGGGACCCCGGACTGTGGATGCCGCCTGGGAGTGCCTGGGAGTCTGGGGTGGGAGTAGGAAGTGGGGTTGCATGGTTCAAGAGAAGGAGGCTGTGCAGGAAAGGAAGGCAGCCCCTGTGCCCAGCATTCTCAGCCTCTCTGGTTTCTAGACTGTGGGAAGGGGGATACGGGGCTGTGGAAGGACTCACGTCTAGTCTGGATGCCAGACGGCAGGGACAGGGGGCTGAGGAGTGTCGCGTCCTAGCCAGGAGCCGGAGCCAGTGATTTTTTCCTGCTCCCAACCCCACTTCGGCACAGGGGCCGAATGACAGACCAGGGAGCCGGGTGAGGGTGCGGAGTTCCACTTCTGGCCATCAGAAGAAGGGACGCTGAGAGCCTGAGACATCTCCGGAGGCTCAAAGAGAGGCAGGCAGAAGCCGGGGACCTGCCACACCCTTGGGGGATAGAGAAGAGGAGATGCACATTTCCAACCCAAAAGTACCATAAAATAAAACTCCCTCACAACTGCCCACAGAATAGCAAGCCGTGGAGGTACAGGTGTGAGCTCACGTAGCTCTCCACTGCGAGGAAGCAGAGCCAGAGACAGGAGCACAGGTCCGGGCACTCACTTGGGAGGTGAGGCCAGGAGACACCGGGAGGGGTGGGGAGAAGCATGATGGGGATGGGACAGGCGGGCAGCATGCGCCTTGGAGTTCCCCTCTTCAAAGGAGCGTGTACACACCCCTCCCTCTGGCTGCTCGTTAAGGGCTGCCCCAGTGAGTCTCTGAGGGCAGAGTTCACCGGCCGCCTGGACCAGGAATCGGAGTGCAGCGTTCTGGCAGCCAGTCAGCCCTTTCGGCACCGCAGGCACAGAGATGCAGCTGCTGGCCGCTGGGAGGGTGGCCCGCGTGTGCCAAGGTGGCCTGGGCTCGGGATGTCTGCAACAGCGCTGTCAGTCCCACTGTCTGGATGATGAAACTGAGGTCCATGGGTGTCTGTTGTCCAAGCTCTCGTGGCTGGTGATAGCTATGCTGGGATCTGACTCCTTTCCAGGCCCCAGTCTTATGTGTCAAACGGAGATCATAGCCAAGACGGCAAGGCTCTCCATCTACTAGGGGGCTTGTGAGGACCGACTGTTACGGCAATTGCAAACTTGCTTCTGAATATCCAAACCCTGCTGGAAGGCAGCAAAAAGATGTGAGGGCTAATCAACTGTACTCCGATAAAAAGGTAAAAAAAAGATGTGAAGGTTATTATGTAGAGCTGGGTTCAAATACCACTGGGGCTACTTAACTGCAGTGTGATCTCGGGGAAGTTGCTTAACCTCTGAGCTTTAGTTTCCTCAGCTGTAAAATGGGGCTGATGACATATTTCTGGAGGAGTTGTTATGAGGATTACATAAAAAAACAGGTGACAGGGCTGGTGTCCCCAGAGGGTTGTGTACATGCCTTGTACTCTCCTCACCTGTTCCCCTTTGCACCTTTAACAGAAAGATTTTGCAGAAAGGTGTGGAGTTTAAATCCTCTGATTCCCCTCTGGGTGGTAATGTTAAGGGGGTGGAGGTCTCCTCGTTACTGGGAATAGGTCGTGCTTCCTTGCCCACTTCCTTTTTGGTCCCAGGAGGCCTTCTGTTACTGGTGAGCTGGGTTCTTTCTGCCTGAGGCCACTTTATGAGTCATATAAAGAAGGACCCCGCAGGGGTTATTTAGAACGAAGGTTTTCACGGCCTTTAGAGGACCTGACTCTGCAGTCTCCACACTAAGGAGGGCCCGGACTGACCCAGGATTTGGCAAAGGCCGGTTCCCGCGTTCAGCATTGTCACCAGTCTCTCTCATTCTTCGCATTCCCACTTTATTTCTACCAGTCGGAAGTAACCCCCTCCTCTGTCTGCCTTTCCACATTTCACCAGGCTGCAGGGTTCAAGATCCCCTCTCCTTAATGCCCCCACGCCTTTGCATGTGGTTTCCTGACGCCCAGATTCGATGTCCCCTTTTCTCCCATAAACCTTCCTTGGCCTCCCCAGACGGAAGCATCCCTTACTGCTGCTGAGCCTTAAATCTAGGTGAACCTGGGCAAGAAGGGATTAGGTTAATAACCACGCTCTGCCACCAGGGGGCAGCCTTGCAGAAAGAGTCAAGGGCTGCACAACTTCCGACCTCCAACAGGAAGTGAGCCTGCTTCAGTGTGCATAGAACCCGGGACCACGGGGACAGCAGTCAGAATGTCAGTAGGCACTGTCCTCAGGTAAAGAGGCATCTGCAGCAGTCCACAGAGTATCAGATAGAGACTCAGGGCTTCCTGCTTCCCTTCCCTGAAGAGGCGCCGAGGCAAAAATGGGCCCAGTGAGGAGCTTGTCCAAGATTCTCAGCAGTGATGCTTAAAGCACACTTTGGCTTATTCATAAAGTCCCTAGCTAAGGGGCTGAGGGGAAGGTCTACCCGGCAGTTAGAATCAAGATTCTGGTCCAGAGTGGGCTAAACCAGACCAGCAGACCCCTCCCTCAATTCCATCCGGAAGAGGCTCTTGTCTCTCTGAGTGAAGACTGCACCTGCTGTGTACTTCCGGGGGGCTCTTGTCCCCTAGTTGTCTGTCCCCCTCACCAGGAGGGGGCCCTCAAGGGATGACTTCCTTTGCTCACCTTGGTGTCCCAGGTGAGGCCTGGACCAAGTTTCCCTCCTATAAATGCTGTACTGAGCTGCTCAGAGGTCACTGCCTTTTCTGTGGGCACCTGGAGGGATCCAGACGTCCCACACAAGAGAGGCGAGGGGGCAGCACGGTGGCAAGTCTCTGAATGAGAGATGGAGCGGGCCTCATGGAGCACTGGTCCATATTTACCCCCTCCCTCCAGCTGAAACTCCCTGGGACCTCCCTGTCCTCTTCCTGGGTGGTGTGTGGCCAGTCTTATGTAACAGCTTGGCTTGGCTGTAGTCCTCAGTTATTCAATCAAACACTAATCTAGGTGTTGCTGTGAAGGCGTTTTTTAAATTAAAAAAAATTTTTTAAAGATGTGATTAATGTCTACCGTCAGTTGGCCTTAAATAGAGTGAGCCCGAGTCAATCAGGTGAAATACCCTAGGAAGAGAGCCAAGGCTTCTCTGAGAAGAAGAAACTCCTCCTCTGGATAGACAGCAGCTTCAATCCGTGCCAGAGAGTTCCAGCCTGCCCTTCCTGGTGGCCTGCCCCATGGATTCTGGATTTGCCCATCCGGCCCTCACAATTAGATAAGCCAATTCCTTGCAACAAATCCCTTAATATATATCTCCAATTGGTTCTGTTTTTCTGGTGGAATTCTACCTGTTACAGGTGGGCTAGGTAAACTCCCTGTGCCAGGGGAGGAGAGGATGAATCAGGGTGATAGAACCGTTTGGGTATCAGGGCACTCACTGTATAGAAGTCAGTGTGCTAAGACTTTGATCACATTTAACACTCTAAGCATCATATGTCATAAGTACTATTATTATCCTTATTTTATAGATGAGGCAACCGAGGCACAGAAGAGTAGAGTTAAGTGCTCAAGGTCACACAGGATGCTGCAGGCCAGGATCAGAGACTCCTGACTCTAGAGCACAAGTTCCTAACCTTTTTGTACCAGCAACCCCTTTTCCAGCCTGGTGAGGCTGTGGATTTCTCCTGTGAAATATTATTTCTTATGCATAAAATAAAATGCACAAGGTTACAAAGGAAGTCATTAAAAATAATTATCAAAATAATTTACAGCACAAATTTATGATGTGGTAATACATGTGCTTTCCTACGAATGCACTCCGTTAACTAGACTAGTGAGGGTCTACATGTCATGTGACTGCATCATAATATCTGTGATTGCTGTGCTATGCCATGAGAATACATGTGATGCTTCTTGGTGACAAGCATGGCTAACACTACTTGTGGCTCCTTGTTTGCTTTCCTAATGGAAGGAAATGCTAAACTTCACTTAGGGTGATACTTAAGCTGTGTTTTCTGCCCATGCAAGTTCACAGATCCCCGGAATGCTCTGTGATTGGAGGGTAGACTTCACCACCCCACTGGGTGCCTGCTCTGCAGAGATGGCAGTGGAACAGGTTCATGGACACGAGGGAAGCCCTGTTACATGGCAGGCACACAGCAGACATGCCTTGCCTCTCTCCACTCCAAGAGTCAGATGGGCAAGAAGAGCCAGGGTCCCAGGGGAGGACGCAGCCAGCGGGAATGGCTTCTGTGCCAAGCTCAGCCCGTACAACCCCTGAGGGCCGGCGTGCCCTCACACTGGCACTGGTGACCCGCAGGCCCAGGCCCACTCCCATTCCCCACACATCCGTGGTGTCGTGGGGACGCCCAGCCCTGAAGCTCCCTCACCGTTCCTCTCGGAGACAGAGGCCATGGCCACCTGTGCTTCCCGCAGACCCTTCTCGTGTTTGTGTCAACGTGGGCCGCACTCAGCCAGCTGACTCACCCTCCTGCGTGTAGAGTAGCTTTGCCAGTCTGTGACGGAGGAGGCCCAGGCAGAGCTTTTCCGGGTGGAGAGCCAGGAAGGAAGGAAGGGCGAGAGGTAGGCTACCCACCTCCCTTGCATCTCCCGAGAGGGGAGCCTGATGAGCAGTGGCCGGAGAGGCCCTCCCCCCCATGTCTACCTCCCCGCTTTGACCACCAGGCCAGCCCTGATGAAACTAACCTCCCACCATGACAGCCGGTTTCAGCCTGAGCCTCAATCCTACCTCTACCCCTTTCCCTCTTCATGTCACTTCTCTCACTGTGAGAAGGCAGTAGAGGGGGACCTAAAATGCCCTAGTGTTCACCAAGTGTCAGGCACTTTGAATACACGATCTCATTTGTTCTCTCTGGCACGCTGTGAAGTGCTGCTGAGACGCCCGTTTGATGGGTGAGGACGCCCAGGCTCAGAGGGGTGTTGCCCAGCAGTAAGAGGCCGGGATCCGAACCCAGCTCTGGCACCAAGATCCACTCTTTCCATGTCACAGGCTGCTTTCCCCTGGTCAACCTTTACCGATTCCTGCCTGGTACCCAGCTCCCAGGCTGCGCGGCATCTTCTATTGTTCAGAAAGCCTCTGCCATAGAAATTCAGACTCAAGTGTTAGAGACTCAATAGGTTACCCTCCCGTAGGGTATCTGCATTTTAAGAGGGCTTCAAGGAGGTAACTGTGCTCAGTTCTCAGAGAATGCTCTTTTGTGTAGCACAGGGGTTGACTAGGATTGGGGGGTTAAGGGGATAAAGAAAGGTGTGCAAGGCCTGGGTTGGAGTGGGATGGAGCTGAGAGCTTGGAGATATGTGTGTGCATGTGGGCAGAGTTGACATTTACCTCTAATCCTTAAACCCCAAGGGTTAAGGGGTATTGCTAACTTTTTAAGATGAGGAACAGGTTTAGGGAAGAGAAGTGACTTGCTCAAGATCACACAGCTGATAAGTGGACGAGGCATGAGCCATTCATGCTTTTCACGTTCCTGTGCTCGTAAGCGGTAGAGGACTTCATGTGTCACCCTTTGGAGGCAACGCGCAAGCATTCACAATTAAGTAATTATGCCTATGATGAACACCAAGTGTGCCCCAGGCATTATGCTATGCAATGGAGCCCTAAAGGTAAACGGAATGTAGTTCTTGCCCTTGAAGAGCTCATGGACCACTGGGGGAGAAAGACACAAAAAGTAATCATTTCAATTTACTGTGACAAATTCTCTGAGCAAAGGCAACTCCAAGCCAAAATGCTGCTTTAAGATTTTAGAGAGTGACTAGCTTTCTTACTAGATTCACAGAAGGCTTCTCCTAGAAGGAGACTCTTGATTTAGGTTTTGAAGGCTAAAAGGAATTCATCAGAAGTTTGAAGAAGTGAGGACATTCCAGGTGGAGAAAATGAAACAGCTTGTGCAAAAGGCTGTGTGCCACTTCTGTGGGAACCTTCCATAGACAATGCCTTTACCTAGCATTTCCCAGATTGGGTTTCACAAATATCAGTGCCCCTGGTAATAATAATGGTAAGCAATGGTTTTCTAGGGCTTACTACATGCCAGGCGCTCTTCTAAGAGCTCTCCCTGTATTAACTCATTTAACTTTCACAACAACACTGAGGTAAGTGTTATTATCTCCATTTCACAGATGAGGAGACAGTGACACAGAGAGATTAAGGAACTCGCTCAAGGTAACACAGTCAATGGCAGAGCCAAGATTGGAACTCAAGCAAGAATGTTCTAGAATCTATGCTTCAGTGAGTACATAAAATCTGGTCAAGGGAAAATAGCAATAATGAATATTGGCCTAGTGAAAGTTCTAGAAAGTGCATCAGCTAAACAAACATACACATGCAAATTTTTCCACTCAGAGCTTTCCAAATCAATTTTATACAGGAATACTTTTTTTTTTTCTTTCAAGAATGAGTTCATGGAAAACCCTTTGAGAATTGTTGCCTTATCCCTAAGAGTGACTCCAATAGAGGCTGAACCCTTTGGCAGGGGCCTGGGGGCTGGTGGATTTTTCCGGTTCCTGATGACCCCCCATCAGGCCTGCCAGGTGACCGTCTTCTCACAGTGCTGCAGCTCTCCCTGAATGAATCTTCCAAGACCCTGTGCTTCTTCCAGATACTTTACAATGCAAGAAAAGAAAAACTGTTAGAGTCTGGAGGAAGCCCTTTTGGTAGTGTCACAGCTGCATTTTTTTTTTTTTTTTGCGGTACGTGGGCCTCTCACTGCTGTGGCCTCTCCCGTTGTGGAGCACAGGCTCCGGACGCGCAGGCTCAGCCGCCACGGCTCACGGGCCAAGCTGCTCCGCGGCATGTGGGATCCTCCCGGACCAGGACACGAACCCGCGTCCCCTGCATCGGCCCGCGGACTCTCAACCACTGCGCCACCAGGGAAGCCCACAGCTGCATTTTTAATCTTATGCTTGTTTTCTTTCTCTCCTGGCTGAGAGGAAAAGTGATTGTTGGAGAGGGTTAGTGGTTGCCTCATTTACTGTCATGTTTCATGGTGTGTGTGTGTGTGTGTGTGTGTGTGTGTGTGTGTGTGTGTGTGTGAGAGAGAGAGAGAGAGAGAGAGAGAGAGAGAGAGAGAGAGAGAGAGAGAGAGAGCGTGGGCACACAGAGTGAATAGCCAAGAGGAAGGAAAGTAGGGAACCAGAGAGGAAAAAACAGTTCCTCTCAGCTACCCAACCTCTTTCCCAGCCAGAGGGGAAGTCTCCTGTGCAGAGGTGAGGTTTGGAGAGAGAGGGAATGTGTGGAGGGTCTAATATTTCCACACAGAGCTATGGCTTCCCATCCAAGTCTGGGAACATGAGTTAATTCTTGGATTTCTGAAACCTGATCCCTTCCTGACAAGGGAAGTCTGGTAGCTGCAGCCATTAGCACCACGGGCAGCAGCAGGCCTGCCACATGCACCCTGGAGAAGGGCTGGACTTCCCTTGCTCAAGAAGCAGATAGGCATGGGTGGGTCTGAATTTTAATAGGATCACAGGGTATTTTTGCACTGTGAGATGGGGTGTTAGCTGGACTTGCTGTCATCCACACACCCCACTCCCACCCTCATGTCAAATCAATGAACACAGGGTCCTAGAGAAAAGAAATGCTTGCCGGGGACTCAGAAGATGGTGATAAGGGAGGTCACTGGAAGATGGCACTGGAAGAACACCCACGTGCTCCAGGAGTTCACAGAGATGGATGAGGTCCCAGGAACACTGTGGCAGTGTATTGTTTGATGCCCTGCCTTGCCTGTGTTTTCAGGGCCAAGAAGTATCTTCAGTGCTGAGCTTGGGGTAGCTGCCCCGTTAATGTCGGTGCAGAGGGGGGAGGGCCCTGCTCCATGGCCAAGCTCTACATCTGCCTAAACAAAGAGCTGAGTCTCCCTCTAGGGGAAACCCTTATGGTCTCAGATGAACTTCGGAATCAAAAGCCTGCTTCCGTTGGCAGTCCATAGGCATGTTTTCAGGACATGGAAACTCTCTTTATTAACAGCACAAGGTACACACAAGCTTGCAAAAAAAAAAAAAAAAAAAAAAAAAAACCAACCCACAGACAAGACAGCACACTTCTCTGGTGGCCTCTGGGGCTGTTGGTGGCTTGCTGTGCTGCCCAGAGAAAAACACTCGCAACATTGGATCTCCTGTCTCATCTGCACCATCCCACAAATGCATGCTGAGGGGCCAGTCCCAGGGCCAGCCGTGTGGGGATGGGGAGACTCAATGGCGGGGTCTTTGCCTGAAGAACATACAGGCTCCCAGAGGGGAAAAGTCACTCAGAGAAGCAGGATACCGCAAAGGCCAACGGAGACGGTCACTTGTCTCGTGTGTTGCCCCAGGCATAGACGGCCTGAGTGAGGCAAGGTCCATATTAGTGGATGTTATCAGGACGGCAAGAGAGGAGGTTGGAAAAGTAACCTGTGTAAATGTACTCAGTCAGCAATGGCGGGATGTTTCTGATTTCCGCTGTATCCCCCATATCTTGCACATAGTAAGTGCTCAACGAATACTTGCTGCATGGATGAATAATTGGGGTGCCTGCTGAAGCACTGAGAGAGGAAGGGTGGGCAGCGTGGCTTGAATGGCTGGTACAGTGTTGCTTAGTGGGGGAGTTCCCAGCTAAACTCACTATCCCCTGGGGTTTGGGACAGAGCTGTCTTTGGCAGTTGGGCGTGTTGCAGGGGACTTGGGCCCTGGAGAAGGCAGGCGAGGGACAGCTACAGACCCACAGCTCTGTGAAGACACAGCCAAGGCCAGCTCCTCGAAGCAGGGATAATCCGGGCTCCAGCCGCAGTCTCTGAGAGATGCAGGCGAGGACTTTCGGGGGCTGGCTGGCCCTCTTTTGACTCCAATGTGTTGCTGCTGCTTCTAGGCTAATGGGCCTGCCGGGCACTTCCTCACTGGCCACCGAGTAGGGTTGTCGGAATATCTGCAGAGGCTGAGGCTGGAGTGCTTGTCCTCCTCCCTGTTCAGCGTCGCGGGAGCTGGAAATGGAAACAGAGCCCTCGGGTCACCGTGGCCCAGCCTCTCAGAACAGCGGGAACCTGTGCGCTCAGCTGCACGCACCCTCTGGCCTGCGACTGTGGGCCTCTGTTCCTGCCTCAAATGACTGGGAGACGCTGTGGTACCCATACCTGAAAGAACACCTAGCCCAGGGCCCAGCAGACAGTAGAAAATGTTATTTCCCTTATCTGTCTTTCAAAGCCATCACTCAATAAACACAGTGAAAGACTCGGGGGGGTGGGGAGGACTGGGGACTAGATATATAAAGAGAGGCACAGGGCAATGCCTACAATAATATCCCCAGAAAGTCCATAAAGAAAATGGAGCTATAGGGCAGAGTAATCAATATTTGTGGGAAGTGGGGGCTTGCTGGGAAAGGTAGCATGTGCAGCTTACTGTCCACATCAGCCCTGCACGGTCGCCTCTGCTCTGTATAGACCAGCCTCGTCACTGTTCCCCAAATACCCCTTAGAAGACTCCACCTCCATTATCCAGCCAGATCGCTGATCAGTTCAAATCTCACCTGTCCTTTCAGGTTATTCTCTGTCTCTTCTTCCTGGGACAGACTTCCTCAAGGGCCATGGCCACAATGCCTTGATTTTAGCAGCCTTTTCCTGTCTATACCCTTGTCTACCCCACCTAAATGATGTCTTACATGGCTGCTTGGGTGCTTTCTATTTGTTAGTCCCTCCAACTAGTCTGTAAGCTCTTTAGCAAGGACCTCATCTTGAATCCTCTCTTCCATGCTTCCACCCACTCCACTCCACTCCACTCCAGCACAGCGCAGCATTCTGTATATAGTAGGTGCTCAATAAAATTCTTACCGAGAGAATGAATGAGCAAATAAATGAATGAATAAGGAAAGAAGAAAGGAAGGAAGGGAGAGAAGGAGGGAGGTAAGGAGAGAGGAAGGAAGGAAGGAAGGAAGGAAGGAAGGAAAGGAGGGAGAAAAACCACTCTGGTTTTTGCAGACGCTAACGGGAACTTGTGTGGCTGACACAGTTGGTGCTCCTTCTTTGCCCTCCTTTCATACTTTTCCATCATAAAGAGTTTCTTTTTAAAAATTTTACTCCTTTTGCAAATCATGACATGAGCTAACATAAGTGACATTTTCAAGCAATATAAAATAATGAAAATTATGAATGTTTACTGAACACTTACTGTGTCCTCATGAGAGTTCCTGCCCTTGAGAGGCTTACAGTTTAGTTGGGAGGTAAAAGTAACACACATAAATTCTTTAGCCAGAGTGACCCAGTGCTGGTTGGTGCTCCAGATCTGGAGATACATGTCTTGTATTCCAACATGACCTGGAGCAATTGTTGGGAAAATGACATACCCTAATGATATTTGTCAATATATAGATTCACCCTCCCCCCATTTCCTCAGCTGTAAAACAGGGGCACATATCTCACAGAACATTACAAGAATTAATATGCCTAAAATTCTTGACAGAGAGCCTGGCCATAGTGTTCAATCAATATTACCTGTTATTATTATTGTTAGAGATATAAAATTTTTATTGAACTCCTCTAATGAGTCAGTTACTAAGAACTTCGGGCATTGGATTATCCCAGCTTTCTCTTGATTGTTGGTTTCCCCCTTCATACTGTACCATTTTCATTAGCAAATAAACATGCTCAAGTGTCTCCCATCTTTAACCTTAAGATCTTGTGTGATGTGGCCCCAGCCTACCTCTCTGAATTCATATCATAATGCCCTTCCCCTTGGGGATGGAGACAAAAGATTGGCCAGTGTATTCAAGATGATGTTTCTAAAGAGCTTACAGTCCAGTATGCTCACAAGTCTAATTCAAAGAAAGCATGCCAACGCACAGCCATGCCAATAGCAGCTCTTTAGATGCAAACTCAGATGACACAAGTAGAAAGAGGTGGATGGGGTTAAGGAAGTCTTGCAGGACAGCAAGAATGGAAGAGACCACACCTGTATTGTTCTCCACTGCACGCTCAGCACACAGCACCTTGCCTGGCATACAATAGGGGTCAATAAATATTTGTGAGAGTAATGAATGACACAGTGCATGAATTAATAAATGGTGTGATTTCTACCCTACTGGAGCCCACCCCCTGGTTGCAGAGGCTAACAAGTAAACACACGTTTGATTGCACGATACATGATGGTAGGAGTATATACATTCTAGGTAATTTAAGGGTACATGGGCAAGAATTGTCAATTCTGCTTGGGGAGAGGTTGGGGGAGACTTCAGACAAGGGCCTTAGCTTATCTTTGGACAGGGGACTTAGCTGGGACTTGAGTCCAGGGATGAGTCCAGACGGATGAGGGGAGACAGGCATCCCAGGTTGATGACACTGTAGTGCAGATGAATGAAGAGTGGGGCTCATTGTCTGTGGGAGTCATTAAAGTAGCAGGTAAGACAGTGTGTGATCAAGTGTCAAACTCTATGTCACAGACCACAGGGGCTTTGTGACGTGAGAAGGTGGAGGTGACTGGTTGGCACATAGTAAACTGTCAATGGGTGTTGGTGGAAGGAACGCAGACTGGATCACTAAGGGCAATTTGGGGGCAGATCTGAGTCATTACTGGACCTTGAAATGTAAAACTACGGTCTAAATGGAAGGCAATATGCTAATAAAGGTCATAATGAATATTAATGAGAAGACAGTCACCAATGATGACGTGCATCCCTCTGTGGGGGGGCAGAAGCCAGGCAGATGAGGAGGTGTGTCTGGCTACTCTGTCTGGCTCTGCCACATGGAAGGGAGGGAGGGAGAGCAGGGGAAGGACTTCATCATGACTCACGTGACTGGAGGGGAGGAGGCTGCCAGCTCTCCACCTGCTCGAGCTGCCACGGTCCCTGCCCTTGGTGGAGGGCTGGCCTTGGGAAGTAGCCCTCCTCCCTGCAAGTCCATAGTTGCTCCCAGAATGCTGATCCCCTGGAAAGGTTGCTTTGCCTGAGGTCTGTGAAAGTAAAAGCCTGAGCAGCAGATTTTGCCCCTCCTTGTTTTTCCCCTGCCCAGATTCTGCAGGGGCAAAAGCACTGGCATTGGGGGATGGTGGTCTGCAGGGCTGAGGAATTCAAAGTGAATGCATGCCTGGAAAATACTTGTCTAGGTGGAGCTGGTGACTAAAAACACTGGGCAGTCTTGATAGAGGGCAGGAGGCCAGAGCAGGGCAGTCTGAGGGGAATGTGGGATGGATGGTGTGGTCCCCCTTCTCTGCTTCTGAGAAGGACAGGATGTGTGGATGCTCTTTTGGTCTCTCTGCGGTTTAAATAAATCCACTTTCCCCACCCCCACATGTGCTTACTGCCCACGTATATCACTTTAGTGGCCGTCTTAGGCATGATGGTGGAGGTCCAAAGTATCAATAGCTAACAATAATAGTGAACCTTTACTGAGCCACCTATTGTTCTAAGGCCTTTGTATCAATTAACTCATTTAACCTCTCGATAACTTGGAAGTGACCTCTGTCACCCCCATTCTGCACACGTGGAGACTGAGGCTGAAGGAGGTGAGCGATTTGCCCAAGGCCACGCGGACATGAAGTTGCAGAGCCAGGACTGGAACCAGGCAGTGTGGCTCCTGGAATCACTGTGGCTCCTAGTTCTAGAGGTGGCCCCAGGCAAAGGAAGGGAGGGCTCCCAGGACCCAGCAAATAAGTGAAGAACGTGGCCAGAAGCTAGTGGCCGGAGCTATGTTCACTGCCAGGTTCTCAGAGCCCCTGGTCTGGGTGGGAGGAGGAGTCCAGCTGTGTTATATGGTGGAGGACACCGGGCAAGCACCTCACACTTGCAAAGCCTTTGTCTTCTCATCCGAATTATGGCAGAAGGATTGCTAAGCCATAGGACTGTAGGGAGGGGTATGTGAAGCAGCAGCTACAAAGTGCCTGATTATCACAGCAGGTGCCCAATCAACGAGTCCCTGCTTCCCCTTATCTCCTGGGTCAAGTTTGCCTCAAGCTAGGTTTAGTCACCTTTTCCAGGAATCTGCACGGAGGGCCTGTCTGGTGCCAGATATTCTGCTATACCCTGGGAGAGACACCAACAAAGGAAGAAGCTGGACCAATGTGCAGTGGGGAAGGGAAATGACCCAGAGTAACCAGAGAGAAATGAGATGAATTTTTTTTTTTTTTTTTTTTTTTTTTTTTTTTGCGGTACGCGGGCCTCTCACTGCTGTGGCCTCTCCCGTTGCAGAGCACAGGCTCCGGACGCGCAGGCCCAGCGGCCACGGCTCACGGGCCCAGCCGCTCCGCGGCATGTGGGATCTTCCCGGACCGGGGCACGAACCCGCGTCCCCTGCATCGGCAGGCTGACTCTCAACCACTGTGCCACCAGGGAAGCCCAAGATAAATTTTTAAGTAACCCATGAGAACACAATACCTGATAAATGAAATGTTCTCCTCAAAGCAATAGCCTTAGGAAGGAGCACAGCTGTTCCAGAGACACTGATGCTCTGCCAAACACTGACATCAGCCACTGACTCTCCTCCCGGGCCTGGCCTGGTGCATTCCCCTGTCAGGGAGGACTGGGACAAGAGCTTGCCTTTGAGGAAAACGGAGCCTTGGAGAAGGGAACGACCCACCCAAAGTCACAGACAACGCAAGAGCAGAACCAGAAGACAGGGCTTTTTTTTTTTTTCCTGGATCATATGGCATTTAATTGTAAATTTTTTAACATCTTTATTGGAGTATAATTGCTTTACAATGGTGTGTTAGTTTCTGCTGTATAACAAAGTGAATCAGTTATACATATACATATATCCCTCCCTCTTGCATCTCCTTCCCTCCCACCCTCTCTATCCCACCCCTCTACGTGGTCACAAAGCACCGAGCTGATCTCCCTGTACTATGCGGCTGCTTCCCACTAGCTATCTATTTTACATTTGGTAGTGAACATATGTCCATGCCACTCTCTCACTTTGTCCCAGCTTAAACTTCCCCCTCCCTGTGTCCTCAAGTCCATTCTCTACATCTGTGTCTTTATTCCTGTCCTACCCCTAGGTTCTTCAGAACCCTTTTTTTTTTTTTTTTTTAGATTCCATATATATGTGTTAGCATACAGTATTTGTTTTTCTTTTTCTGACTTACTTCATTCTGTATGACAGACTCTAGGTCCATCCACCTCACTACAAATAACTCAATTTCATTTCTTTTTATGGCTGAGTAATATTCCATTGTATATATGTGCCACATCTTCTTTATCCATTCATCTGTCGATGGGCACTTAGGTTGCTTCCATGTCCTGGCTATTGTAAATAGAGCTGCAATGAACATTGTGGTACATGACTCTTTTTGAATTACGTTTTTCTCAGGGCATATGCCCAGTAGTGGGATTGCTGGGTCGTATGGTAGTTCTATTTTTAATTTTTTAAGGAACCTCCATACTGTTCTCCATAGTGACTGTATCAATTTACATTCCCACCAACCGTGCAAGAGGGTTCCCTTTTCTCCACACCCTCTCCAGCATTTATTGTTTGTAGGTATTTTGATGATGGCCATTCTGACTGGTGTGCGGTGATACATCACTGTAGTTTCGATTTGCATTTCTCTAATGATTAGTGATGTTGAGCATCCTTTCATGTGTCTGTTGGCAATCTGTACTTCTTTGGAGAAATGTCTATTTAGGTCTTCTGCCCATTTTTGGATTGGGTTGTTTGTTTTTTTGTTATTGAGCTGCATGAGTTGCTTATAAATTTTGGAGATTAATCCTTTGTCAGTTGCTTCATTTGCAACTATTTTCTCCCATTCTGAGGGTTGTCTTTTGGTCTTGTTTATGGTATCCTTTGCTGTGCAAAAGCTTTTAAGTTTCATTAGATCCCATTTGTTTATTTTTGTTTTTATTTCCATTTCTCTAGGAGGTGGGTCAAAAAGGATCTTGCTGTGATTTATGTCATAGAGTGTTCTGCCTATGTTTTCCTCTAAGAGGTTTATAGTGTCTGGCCTTACATTTAGGGAAGACAGGGCTTTTTGATGTCTAAGGTTTTACCTATACACAGAAGCACCTCCCATCCTTGCTTTATTTTCACAAACTGCATTAGAGATGGATAATTCTTCTCTAAATCAGTTGCCACAGCTTTGGCTCAGAATGGCTTTGGACTATTTTTTAAATAACTAAACCCACATCAGTAGGAGGGAGCTGGGGAAGTCCAGCTGGGAACCTGTCTGTGGATCTGCGGGTAGTGGCTGGCTGGGAGTGTTAGCTGAGTGCATCAAGGTCACCGCCAAGTGCTGGGTGTCAGGGACCTGGATTTAAATGAACTTTGCGAGGACCAGACCTTCTTTGGGTAGAAGAAAGGGGCTAAGGCTAGTAGACTCTTGTTTTCGGGGCTTTGGGCTTTTCAAAGAGTCATTCAAAGAGTTGGTGGGCTGCTCTTCTGGAGCCTATTTGATAGCTTGGAGTCCTCAGGCTAGGTGTGTGAAAGACCATCCAGAAGCGAGATTTATTCCATTCTGAAGAGGTAACTCAGAAGGGCTTTCAGAAAGTTCTTCTCTCCTGGGGATTATGGGACTGAGGTTCTCCTTGCCTGGGGGGTTTAAGTCTAGTCCTGCTTGCAGGCAGGGGGTGGATTAGGCGACCCCCGAAGGACCTTGCTGGCGTCGGGACTCCGGGTGCCTTCGTGGCCATGTAGAGGTGCCTGTGTGCGCCGGTGAGTGTGCCCGAGGAGCTGGGCCCGGGCTGCGCCCGCTGCGCCCACTTGTGGCTCCCAGGCGCCGCCAGGAGGAACCGCACCCTCGCCGTCTCTGCCGAGGGAGCCGCCGGAGAGGAGGAGGAGGAGGACCGAAGGCTGATGACACGAGGGCGCCGTCTCCCAAGTGATGGCAGCGCGCGCTGCTTCCTCGCCGCCTCCGCAGCTCAGCCCCGGACTCCTTACGTCAGGGTAGCTGGGTCCCCCCTCCGCGCGAGAGCCAGCGAGCAGCTGGAGAGCAGAGCAGAGCGGAGCGCGCCGCGGAGCCCCAGCGCCCTCCCCGCGCGCGGATCCCCGCCGAGTCCAGGCGAGCCGGGCCGGAGGCAGCGCGGCCGAGCCCTCGCGGGACGCCGCCTTCGCACCCGGCTCTCCCCGGCCGCAGCCGCTGGGACCCGCGGGGCGCCGGGCTCGTCCTGTGCGCCCCCGGCCATGCGCGCCGGGCTCCGCCGTTCTCCGAAGCAGCCAGAGCGCGGTGCGCACCCGCGCCTGGGCCAGGGCGCCTCTTGCTGAAGTAGTTGGGCGCCCAGAGCAGGGGGTCGCCACGTCGGGGGCGCGGCAGGGACCCGCGGAGTCCGCCCCCGAGCGCGGGGAGCGGGGCCGCCTGAGCCGCCCGACCATTCCCTCCCCGGGCGGCAAGGAGGAGCTGGTGGCGGTCGCCTCCCGGCTGTGGCAGCGGCGGCGGCGCGCCTGCCTGGCGGCCGTCGGCGTGCTCCTGGCCATGGCGCTGGGGCTGCTGATCGCCTTGCCGTTGCTGCTGCAGGCGGCGCCCCCCGGGGCGGCGCACTACGAGATGATGGGCACCTGCCGCATGATCTGCGACCCGTACAGCGCGGTACCCGGCGGGGCCCCTGCGGGCGCCAAGGCTCCACCGCCCGGACCCAGCACTACCGCCCTGGAAGCCATGCAGGACCTGAGCGTCAACCCTCCGCCCCCTTTCATCCAGGGACCCAAGGGCGACCCGGGGCGACCCGGCAAGCCGGGGCCGCGGGGACCCCCTGGAGAGCCGGGCCCACCTGGACCCAGGGGTCCCCCGGGGGAGAAGGGCGACTCGGGGCGGCCCGGGCTGCCTGGGCTGCAGCTGACGACGGGCGCGGCAGGCGGTGTCGGGGTGTCGGGTGGCGGAACCGGGGGCGGCGGCGACTCTGAGGGCGAAGTGACCGGCGCGCTGAACGCCGCCTTCAGCGGTCCTAAGATCGCCTTCTATGTGGGTCTGAAGAGCCCCCATGAGGGCTACGAGGTGCTCAGATTCGACGACGTGGTCACCAATCTCGGCAATCACTACGACCCCACTACTGGCAAGTTCAGCTGCCAGGTGCGGGGCATCTACTTCTTCACCTACCACATCCTCATGCGCGGCGGCGACGGCACTAGCATGTGGGCGGACCTCTGCAAGAACGGGCAGGTCAGTGACACCCCTACTCCCATCTCCGCCCCCGCAGATCCCCGCGGACCCTCGTTCCCACCCTGAGCCCCGAACCGCCTGGGAACCCAGCCTCCCTTCTCCCCACTCGCCAGCGCCCGAGCTCGCCCAGGCAGGGAGCGCGCGACAGCATCCCGTTTCCAGGTGCGCCCTGGTCGCAGTTATCCCCGAGGTTGCGTTCCCAGAGCTCCGAGACCCCGCTCCCCGAATTGCACTCTCCCCGCTACTTGCATACCCGCCTGAAGCCCCGTGGGGTCCTCGGAAGCCTCACTCTTCTTTAGCTCTCTGTGCGCCCCATTCTCCCCTGTGCCCTCCCGTCTCCTTTCTTCTCGGCCCCGGCCCCTGCTTCCCGCCCGTCCCCGCTGGGTCAGTGTCCACGGAGCCCTCTCTCTCCCTCCTTCCCGGACTTGGAAACTGCGGAGCATAGGGGACTGGGAAGGAGTTGCTTAAGTTGGAGACAGAGCGTGGAGCTTGGGGGCGGGCGTGGGGGGGAGCGTGGAGCCTGGGGCTGCAGGCGCAAGGCCGGCCAGGGCGCACGCCACGTGGGGGACAGGCAAGGGCCCAAGCGTAGGTGCCCGGGCCCACCCGCTGTGGCCGCTCGCCCCCCAGGTCCGGGCCAGCGCCATCGCACAGGACGCCGACCAGAACTACGACTACGCCAGTAACAGCGTGGTGCTGCACCTTGATTCAGGGGACGAGGTGTACGTGAAGCTGGACGGAGGGAAGGCTCATGGAGGCAACAACAACAAGTACAGCACGTTCTCGGGCTTTCTTCTGTACCCGGATTAGAGGCGCCCAGAGCGCGAGGTGGGGTGCCTTCCGGCCGCCCTACACCAGTGGGAGCGCTCTGTTCCCCGGCGAGGACCACTCTCGCTTCCCGACGCTTCCGGACATCGCTGGAAAAGACACATCCCTGCTGCCCTTCCTGCCCCGCTTCCGACCTCAGTGTGTCTGCGACTCGCCACGCTCTGGACCGTGTTCCTGGTCCCTGGCCCCAACCTAGGGCGGGAGAGGGGGACGCCAGAGTGGAGAAGCGAGCGTGAATGTGAACCCCGGCGAGGCGGCGGCGCAGACTGCAAACGTGATTGGACTGGACTGGCCCGGAGGGACGCCGGCCCTCCTCCAGTCCCCCTCCTCCTAGGAGCGCCCTGAGACTGAGGGCTCCCAGCCAGGGCCACCCGAGGGAGGCCACAGTGAGAACGAGCTCCCCGGGGCGTCCTTCTCTGTGACCCGAAATACTTGTGCGAATGTCCCTGTCTATAAGCCAAAATCCCACCCTCAGCAGAATCCCAGCAAACGGAAACTCCATCCTGCCTCCGACCCACCGCAACGCATTAAATTATGTTTTTAGGCTATGGATTCCAATGTCTCTATCAGCGTGGCGCCAGGACCAGGCCTCCAGATGTTCCCCTTGACATAAAGAGCTAAACTAGGCCCTGAATAGCTCCATCTATACCCTGGTTGCCAGCCACTGCCTTGTCCCTGCCACCTGGGATGGGTGAAAAGAGGTGGGGAGATGGGAGGGCAGCATCTCACCCTTTGCGAGGGGTCTCCCCTGGGCTGGGCTGCTGCCTTAAATTGGAGGGGCCCAGAGGAGGGTGGGAGGGAGATTTTGAGGGTGACAGGAGAGGGAGCTTTGGATCTTCAGGCTTCCAGCCTTGTGGGAGGAGGTCAAAGTCCAGGAGTTTCTGGAGAAAGAAAGGGGGAGAGGAGGCATTTCTGCAAAATGAGAGGCATGAATGAGGTATTTGCCGTCTAGTGATGTCTGAGATCTCCTAAAAGGATGTACAGAGATCCCTGAGGAAACACACCCACTCAGGCACATAGTACACTCAGCTCTACAGTTAATGTCCATTAATTTATGGGTCCGTAACTCTCCAAGGAACTGGTCAACTGAGGCAATTCTGTGGACTGTCCAGCTTGCTGAAGTCACCCAGAGCTGTGTGGTAACTGAGATAGACTCTATCCCTGGCAGTGGGACACCCCGTTTTGCGGGTCTTCCCGTGTGCACAGTGGTGTGGGGACACCTGCTCTGAACCTGACCGTGTTCGTTTGGTCCCCCTCTTTCCTTCCTTTCACCATTCCACACACACACGCCACGTGGTGTTGATTTCTTTTCTTTTCACTCTTTTATTCTGTGTTTCGGTTGAGTTCCGATAAACAGTACGTTATCTACAAAATAACTAGTTAGCAACCTGTTAGTATTTACGGAGCTCGTTTTGACCAGTTGTTTGAAGAGAAATGTGAATGTGTACACAGAGGCAACCCCAGAGTGTGCTACCTATGTAAAACTGGATACACACACACACACACACACACACACACACACACACACCCCATGTGGATATAATGTTGTGGCTGTCATCGCTAATCCATGTTACACACATGCACACATATACGTATTCATGGAGTCATGTCAGTGTGGTGTGTGACATGTTCATGGCTACATGTCTGCCCCCAAATTGCATCGTGCTCAGCTTTAATTCCTGGAGGACGCTGAGAACCGTGATTCCCATTTAAAAGACAGTTATACTCCCCGCCTCGAGTCCTGTGTCTGTCGCTCTTTCTCTTTATGCTCTTATTTTATCTGCTCTTATTTTATTTGTTTTAGCGTCATTCACTTGAATATTAGCAATGATTGCATCTGTTTCGAATCCAGGGATAAAGTGCTCAAAGGGAGCGAGGGAAAAAACAACATCCAGGGCTTCCCTGGTGGCGCAGTGGTTGGGAGTTCGCCTGCCGATGCGGGGGACACGGGTTCGTGCCCCGGTCCGGGAAGATCCCACGTGCCGCGGAGCGGCTGGGCCCGTGAGCCATGGCCACTGAGCCTGCACGTCTGGAGCCTGCGCTCCACAAAGGGAGAGGCCACAACAGTGAGAGGCCCGCATACAGAGAAAAAAAAAACAAAACAAAACAACATCCATGTGCAAACCGCCATCTCTCCAGTTTCAGACCCAAATGAGTCCCAATCCCTCCCACCCCCCCACCCCCAGGGACTGTGGAGCCCAAACCCAGCTGAGCCCAGGAACTGGGGAGGGCAGAGCCAACCCCGTCTACCGTCTACCGTTGCATACGTATCAATTTCTGATGGCTTGTCGATTGTATCATCCAGAAATGCGATTAAAACCAAATATCTGAGACTCAAATGAAGTCTAATTGCTATGGATCTGCAATCCCCAGCGGGCCCCTAATCCTTTTTGACTTATTCCTCTCCTTCCTCCGATGAGATGGAGCTTAGACACAAAGCCCTCAGTTTAAATTTCAAAAATTAAAATTGACATGCAGCGGTGGCTTTCCTGGGAGCAGGAGGAATTTCTAAGGAGCCCAGCTTTATCCTCTGCATTAAGAAGCAATTTGTACTTCTAACAAAACCCCCCAACACTCCCCTTTGGTGGAAGGGCAGTAGAAACGCCTTGCCTGGGTCCGGCTGTTCACGATACTTGGACAAATTTGAATCTGAGATTCCTCCATCTGTATTCCCCGGGGCAACCGGGCTTCTTGCAATTCTAATGCCCAGCTTGCTGGGAGGTGCTGCCAGAGGTGTCAGCTACTAGGAGGATGACAGATTGATGAGGCAGCCGGTGGGAGGCGTGGCCCATGGCAGGAGCTTGCCGGCTGAGGGGCAGCTCTCTCTGTGTCGACGCGTTCTCTGTGTCCCAGGCAGGCCCCTCACGACCCATTGATCTGCAATCCCACGACCTTCCTGGAGGACTCCCTGTGGTGGGGCAGGTAGCGATGGGGAGACCTCTGCCACCTCTGTGTGCCATCAGTCTCGGGGTGCATGTGAGATGAAAGAAACTATTTTCTCCAGACACATCCTTTTTGTCTCTAGTTGGGTTGCGAATTATTATCAATCAGTTGTGAAGTATCACTTTAAGTTCCTAATTACTTTTGGGTCCATTTTCTACCTGTGTTTTTATTTTATTTTATTTTATTTTATTTTATTTTATTTATTTATTTTTGCGGTACGCGGGCCTCTCCCTGTTGCGGCCTCTCCCGTTGAGGAGCACAGGCTCCGGACGCGCAGGCTCAGCGGCCATGGCTCACGGGCCCAGACGCTCTGCGGCACGTGGGATCCTCCCGGACCGGGGCACGAACCCGCGTCCCCTGCATCAGCAGGCGGACTCTCAACCACTGCGCCACCAGGGAAGCCCTACCTGTGTTTTTAGGTTGGGATGGATGATCATACTTGCATCTTCCCAGAAGTAGAGAAGGTATTATTCTGTCCATTTGGGAGGTGGGGAAATTAGGGCTCAGAGAGGCCTAGTGGCTTTTGCCTGTGTTCACAAGGCTTGTAAGAGACTGAGTGTGGACTTGAACTCAGGCCTCCAGGCCGTGCCTCTGCCTGACTGCACAGATGGAGTGCATGCACCTCTCAGAGCTCCCAGGTGTTTGAGAGGAGGGCAAACGGGTGGGACACACTTCCCACTCCTTTCTCTGAATTCGGGAGTCTCAGCCCCCTTTAAAGGGTCAGACGAGGTGAAGGATCTGTTTCTTTGGCCCAGGCTGCCCCCAGAGAGCACACCAGACTCCTGAGGCATTTGGCTGAACTTCCTGCCTTGGGTTCAGCGTTGATGGCGGGACCCTTTGCTCACCAACTCCAAATGCTCCATGTTTACCTGTGTGTCTCCGCCGGCAACCCCACCACCACCCTTCTCCTTAGGGGCCAGCGACCACTTTCTCCTATAATAGCTCTTCCTCTTGCTGGGTGGGGGTGGGTTAGCTGAAGTGAGCATGGCTGTCCCTGATTGCAGAGAGGGTCCTTGTTTCATTCCCAGAGTCCACATCTGGGCGAGTAATTATTTTCAGGGCTCCCTGTGAGCATGAGATACACACCTGGCCCTGGAAATTCGGAAAGAAGTTATGCCGTCTGCTACATGAACCTCCCATCTGTGTGACAGGTGGCTCTCTTGGGAACCCAAGACAAAACATCTAAGCTTCCCTCTGCATGGAGTTATGATGACACAATGGAGAGGTCATATTGTGGAGACCACTTGCTTAAACTTCGCTGACCATGCAGTCCTACTGGACAAACATTTTTTGGAGCCCTCAGCCCCAATATACGTATCTGACTTATGAATAATTTATGTATACCACTATCAATCCATACTTTCAAAATTCTATCTTTTTGTGTTTATATTCATCGAAGGATCTCCACATTCAAGTCCGTATCTATATTCCAGCTGGCTAACCAAGTTTGGACACAAGTCTCCTCTCATTGCAACAAAAAGAAACAAGGGCTAATCCAAGTGTTTCCCTTCAACTTGCCATTTTTCCGGAATCTTAGGCAAAAATATGTTCTTTTATGAGTCCCGGGTAAGTCTGTGCACTTTAGTTCTTTGAGTGCATAGTTTCAATCCATATTTTAAGTATTAGTAATGCTTGATTTTCTCTCTCCTTTTTAGATTAAAAGTAAATAGAACTAAAGTTTCAATATTTCCTTCTCTTATCTGATTTTGAAAACTGACGTTGGCATTGGAACCAAATCCTGGAATCAGGACGGGCCGGGCTGGGGACAAGACCTCTCCCAGGGCCCTGCCGGACGTTGTGGAGGATGAAGCTGGCAAGTGAAAATGTGGAATTCTAGAAGCATGTTTTGGTCTCCCGGTATTGCCATACCCTAGTTTCCTTCATCCAATGAGGGTGTTACACAAAGGAGCACGGGTCCCAGCAGTAGTTGAAGTAAATGATAGGAGCAGTCATTTTAAAATATAAATTTTGTCATAAGAATTTCAAAAATACTCAAAAGGAAACAGAATAATGCAACAACCCCCATGTGCCTGTCTTCTAGCTTTCACACTCACTGCACCATGGTCATGGCCAACCAGGCAGAGCTACAGTTTTTATGGATTAAGCCCTCGCAATGTGCCAAGAATTGGTGCTAGGGCACAATTGTTTCCTCACAACGCCCCCGTGAAGTAAGTACTGCTATTCTCCCACTTTACAGATGAGGAAACTGAGGCACAAGGAGGTGCAGTGACTTGCCCAAGATGGGGTCAAGGGACTGGTGCTGAAGTCTGTTGGAGCCTGGAAACGAAATCTTTTGGGAATATAGGCAGGGCAGGGTGGTGAGGCCTCAAACGCAAGCCACAACGAAGGCACCCTGATACAAGCAAGGCTCCCCTTCAAGCACTCCAGAGGTGAAGTCACGTGCTGTGGAGGCTCCTAAGTGTCTGCTCTCTCCCAATAGTGTAAGCAGTTGATTTCCAGACTTCTCACTCTCTTCCTTCTTACTGTTCCATGCATCAGGCATGCTGTTTCGTGTACTTGGAATCCTCTCCTCCGGGTTGGCTCCCACCCCTCCCTCAGGCACACCTCTCTTCTAGTAGCCTTCTAGCCCTCCCCCTGGTGCCCCTTCCCCTAAGGACCACAGAACTCTCATCTTCCTCACCAAAGGCTGTAATCCCCTGTTCAGCTGTCTGTCTTCCCCATGGATGGCAGGCTTCACAAGGCAGACCCAGCATCTGTGTGAGTCACCACTGAGGCCCACATTCCCAACTCCAACACTTAGAATGGTGCCTGGTAAACAGTAGGTACTCAATAAACATTTGTGAAATGGATGGATGGATGCAGGAATCCTGGGGGATCCTGACAGGGAAGATTTTGGAAAGACCTCTAGTGTCTGACTTTACAGCAGGATCAGAAGAGGTCTTCCCAGCAAGCTGCGTACTGCTCTGAACCAATGGGTCCCCATCTGCCTCCATCCCTGACCCTGAGTTGTTAAGGTTTGGGTGAGTGGTGAAGACTGCAAAAGAGCATTTATTGCAAGCTTCAAGGTCCCGGTTACATGTCTAGAAAGCAGGAGAACTGTCCAGTTGACATGAAATTATGACTACTGCCCACTGTGGTTTCTGGGCTGATTTAGGTCTCCTCCCCCCAGGGCCTTCAGGATGTCCCTCAAGCTTCTGCAGGTGCTTGGGCAGTAGCCTCACTTCCAGTGGGGTCCCTCAGTTGGTGCTTTTGCAGTCAGGATGCTTTTATTTTCTCCAAATGGAAAACATCTTTTGAAAAATTGTTGATGCAATCTGCACTTGCAAAAAAATGTAAACAATATACAGAAATATAAGACAGAAAATAAAAATTCCCTCTCTCCCTATGCAGTCTCCTTCCCCAGAGGTAATTTCTGTTAACAGCTTGATTTGTATTCTTCGAGACTTTTCTAATGTACGTATGTGTGGATTTGTTCGGGACGAATTTAAAACTCTAAACATTGGCAGGCTCTGCACCGGCTCTCTCTCCTAGTGATCACCCTTGAACAATGTTAAGGGGCTTCCACCGAGGTGCAAGCCGTTGACCATAGACGATGGACATAGACTGGTTAAACAGATGGAAGATTGGATCTGCCATCATTAGACCTGGAAGCTGTTTCTTACACCCCTACTCTAGCAGAGGAACAGCCTCTGCTAACAAGATTGCTCTTCCGTTTAGATACAGATTCTGCCCCTCTGTGGGGAAATCCTGCCTTATTTTCAAAGCAATGTAAACAATGTCTTCCATCTAATTTTCAGATTATTCAAGTGGGTCCCCTCCTCCTGTTCTCACTATCTACCTCTTGGCATGTTACCTACACCCAGCAGCCCTTCCCCTGGGACTGAGTAAATGAAAGAAAGAAAGAGATCAACTCCCGCCAGCCAAGTTTTGCTCCTGCTGGTACAGGGAAGAGGAAGGGAATTCCTTCCATTTGCCTACTCGGTTGTGTACCCAGGTCCCCAGCCTGAGGTTTGCGGAATGGCCCCCTTCCCTCCTCCCTTCCTCTCTTGCAGTTCCCTTGTCCAGGGCTGGGTGCTGCTGCCTCTCCAGGACGCACTGCACCTGGGGGTGGGGGCAGGCAGCAGCGGAGGGCGGGATGTTCTGCAGGGATGCCTGGTGACTGCAGGCCGGCTGAAGAGACTGACACAGGCACAGGGATGCCAGGTCACCGTGGGCATCTGACATGTGCCCTGGAACCGGACTGAGCAGCGCACCAGCAGCTGCGTGCACCAGAATAGCTCAGCCCTTTAAGAGCAACCAGGCCATGACACTGAGTGGAAAGAGAAAAAAGAGTTGTAGAGTCTGCCATACGGAGTGACGTAACTCAGAAAGAGAAAAACAAATGCTGTATGCTAACACATATATACGGAATCTAAAATAAAAAAGGTTCTGATGAACCTAGGGCCAGGACAGGAATAAAGACGCAGATGTAGAGAATGGACTTGAGGGCACATGGAGGGGGAAGGGTAAGCTGGGACGAAGTGAGAGAGCAGGACGGACATATATCCACTACCAAACGTACAGTAGATAGCTAGTGGGAAGCAGCTGCATGGCACGGGGAGATCAGCTTGGTGCTCTGTGACCACTTAGAGGGGTGGGATAGGGAGGGAGGGAGGGAGGCAGACGCAAGAGGGAGGGGATATGGGTATACATGCATACGAATAGCTGATTCACTTTGTCATACAGCAAAAACTAACACAACACTGTAAAGTAATTATACTCCAATAAAGATGTTAAAAAAAATTGAGCTGAGCCCTTTATCTGTATTATCTTGCTTAATATCAACAAGGAAGGAAAGTGAGGCTCAGCAAGTTACATAGCTCAAAAATTCTAACAACTCTGGGAGAGGGGCAAAATTGAGGCACAGAGAGGTCTGGTGATTTGCTCAAGATCACACAGCAAGGAAGTGCCCAAGTTTGAAGCTCAGGTCTGTCTGACTCAAAGGCCCTGCTTCTCATAATCTAATGCCCTGTCTCTCATTCTGATACTTGTCATATAACCTCTCTGAGCTATGGTTTCCTCTTCCATAAAAGGCCACCTGTTCCATAAGACTACTGCGAGGGGTGAATGAGTTAACGGACGTCAGCTATGTTAATGGGAAATACCCAGTAAAAGTTGATTATTATCAGCGTTTAAATATTTGTTTTTAAAAAGTCACTTTTCCATCTATACCACCTGGAAACTTTTCTAAGCTACTGTTATTCAGTGGAACTCAACAGTTCTCTTTGGACTTGGATTCAAATCCACCTTTACCATAGACTGCCTCTGCAATACTTTGACAGATATTTAACTTGCTGAGGCTCACATTACCCATCTGTAAAATGGGGCCAGTGTGCCTACCACGTGGGTGGTTAGGAGGATTTAATGAGATGAGATAATACAGTATGGGGCACAGAGTAAGTGCTTCAGTCCGGGGGGTGGTAGGTATTGTTGTTGACATAGTTAATTATTAGGGACTGCTCTGTTTTCTGCTGAGATGACGCATCTCAGGAAGCATCAAACCAAGGCTGCTGAGAATGAGAAACAGCAGGATCTCAGTGACAACGGCTGGCATTTACAAGCATGCCATTGGTGTAGGAGCCACCAAGGGCATTTCCCAACATATCTACAGTCCTTTCAGTGAGTCTGTGAGGTAAACATAATTGCACCCATTTCACAGATGAGGAGGTGACTGGCCATTTTCAACGGTTGTATGTCAGAGCCAGAATTCAGACTAGTGCCTTTCTCACTGTTCAAGTTTTGGCCTCCCAGAGAGGATGAGCCCCACGCCCTAAACCTAACCCTCACCCTAACCCTAACCCAGGCCCTTCCCGGTCCCTGTTCGTTGGTGTGCATGCAACGGTCCTGTGCAGACCCTGGTGGGGCTCCCTTGTTGACTTCAGGCTAATAAGTCCCTGCGCAGTTGGGCTTGGAGCTGTGACTAAGTCTCAGGGCTCTGCTGCATGAATATGCAAACTCCCATTGACGGCCAAGCTCTATCACAGCCTGATTTCAGATTGATGGGTACATCCCAGTGGCTTAGGGCCTCTCGCCCTGCATAGTGAGAACACCCACTAATCCCTGCCAGAGCTCCTGGGGCTGAGTGAGAGGAGGCTGGGCACGGCCCACGCAAAAGGGTACATTGAGGGCACGCGGTCCAGGCCGTGGCCTCTTTCAAGGCCTGCCCTGCCTCTGTGAGATCCACACGGACCTCACAAGTCTTTGGAAGGCTGGTTTCTTCTTTTTCTCCCCCAGCACCAGGATGCACTCCCAGGAGACCCAGACCCTGCTTGAGGGTGCAGAGTCCGATGGGAGAAGTACGCTGGTCTCTGGGCTTTGAGAACCAGCTTTGCCATGTGTTCCATTCAAAATCTGCTTACTGGGTGTCCACCGTGCACCCAGCACTGCAGCAGGGGACCTGGTCGCTACCCTCTTTCAGTCTGGCTGGTGACAGGAACGATACTTATCAGTGATAATAGCCATAGCGCTCCCTCCCGTTGTTGAGTGCCTGTTGGGAGGCGCATGTGGCTCGTGTGACCTCGTTTGAAACTCTTTGCAGCCCTGCAAGATGGGTGTTTTTCTTTCCACCTCACAGCCGAGGGTGCTGAGACTTGAGAGGTTAAGTGAACTGTGCTACAGCCCTGCGTGTAAGAAGTGGTGGATTCCGAGGTCAAGCCCAGCTCTGTCCTGCCATCCTCCACTTCCCCCTTCCCCCTGCTCCACACAACAGAGGTGCTGCAGGGCGTGGTGAGACCATGCACACATGGGGAGAGCTGCCCAGATGGCTGCTCTGCGCTTGGGGATCTCCACCTAAAGGTGAGAGGGCCTGGGAAGGGCTGGAACCCTCAGGAGGACTTCCCAGAGGAGGAGACCTCTGAGTCAGAGTTGGCGCTGTACGTTTTAGCCCTCATCCTTATGGGGCTTGCAATGAGGCTGAGCAGGAAGGACTCACACACTGAACATTTGCTGGTTATTTATTCATTCTCCAAAGAGTTATTGATCGCCGCCCCATCTATATGGAGCTCCATGCCGGGTCTGGGATTCAAGATGTCCTGAGATGAGTCCCAGTCCCGCGGGAACTCTCAGTGGAGGGGAGGAGCCGCACCAGGGCTCAGGCCTGGAAACTTGTCACCTGCAGCAGGAAGGAGGCTGCACCAAGGAGGGAGCCGCTGAGCCTAGGCTGGAGCCTGGAGAGGAGCCACAAAGAGGCACGGAAGCTTCCCTCTCCTGGAAAGCCACATGTAGGTGGGGGTCGGCAGGGAGTTGAGGTGCCATTCTCGTAGGAAGGGACCAGCATAGGCAAAGGCATGGGGTGGGGCTTGCCTCTGGGAGGGGGTTTCTCCTGGAGCCTCTGTGTGCTTGAGTTTGTGTGTGTGTGTGTGTGTGTGTGTGTGTGTGTGTGTGTGTGTGTGTGTGTGGTGTGTACGCAGGTTTATTGTGGCTGGGACATTTGTATGTACGATGAGGTGTGCCTGTATGTGGGTGCTTGAACATATCAGGGGTGACTGTGTCGGTTTTGGTGCCATCTGTGGCCCATAAGACCCTGTTACTTAGGCCTTTCTTACCCCACACTGGAAAGGTGGAATGATTTTACACCATTAGTTCACCCCCTTTGCCCTCAACACACTCAGCACACGCGGCGGCTGACTCTCCCTGAAATGTGTCTGGAGTTTGTTATGGGGTGGGTCAGGGATGGGCTGGGGTCCCGGGCTGAGGGCTAGATGAGGGGGAAGTGAGGACCTGGAGGTGAGGAGGGTCCTGGAGTTGCCTAAAGGACCCACATCAAGATGCCTTGGAAACAGAGATGCAGATGCCTGACATGTAGCAGCAGCAACTTAACATTCTGATTGATTTGATTGATTGATGCTTTCTGAAGCACATTGGGCAGCTATTTGCTCTCTAATTTGCAGCGCTGCTCGAGCCCCATAGCCCCCAGCAAGCTGAGATTACAGAGAGCTCCTTCCCCTTTGATTTCTGTATGACCTTTGTCACTGAGTGGGTCAGCGATTACACGTCCGATTACCTGTAGGGGAGACTTAGGTTAAGATAAGTGAGGTGATTGGTCCAAGGCCACAGAGCTCGTTAACTGTCCTGCTGGGAATGGCCTCCCAGTCAGATTCTCAGGGTTTCTGTGGGCTCAAAGTGTGGGGTGTGGATATGTAAACATGAGGGGGCTGGGAGGAAGCAGAAGGCTTCCTACCCCTATTCTAGGCTACATGGAGCAGACCACTCTCCTGCATGTACCCTGGCCCTCTAATAACTCCTGTATGTATCAACTAAAGCATCTGCCCGTCCACCACGCATCCACCCACCCATCCATCCATCCGTCCACCTATCCATCCTTTGTCCATGAATTCAATGCATACCTGCACACCAGGCCCCGTGTACATGCTGGGAAGACAGTCTTCACACGAAGTACTCCCAGTCCGGTGACAGAGCTTCCAGAAACCCCCATCTGCCCCTTCCTCACTTTCTCCAAACAGCTCCTTACTGACAGAAACGGGGGTAGGGCTCTCACCTATCAGTGAGTTCACCCAGAAAGGAGCATGACAGCCTACCCCTAAGTGACTGGCATTTGAGAACAAGAAGCTCCCCACTGGTGAGGCTGAAACTGTACGTCCACACACAAGATCTGTCTTATAAATATGTGAGGTAGCCGGGGATCTGGCCCCTCTCCTGAGGCAAAGCCCAAGGCGCTTCCTGCCCCCTCTGCAGGACCCTGAGAGTCTGGGGCGCTGCACGCTCCCTGCCTTGAGTTTGGTTGCACCCTGTGCCCTGTGTGGGGTTTGTCTGAGCCCTTGCTTGGCCCATGGCCACAGGCTGCACCCTCCACTCGGCTGGCCACCTTTGCTGGGGTGGCACACGTGTCCCCGTATCTGGAGGGCCCTCCACAGCTCCTACTCTGTCATCTGTGTTCAGAGGTCTGGCTGCAGGGGGAGAAACTTAGGCTTGTGTCTTACATCTACTAAGTTAGAAATTGGAGGGGAGGACTTCTTGTGGAAGTAAAGGAGGAGCAAGCCCACCACCTAGCCTGGTGCACATGTGGCTGGGGGACAGGAGGAGGCGCCTTCCCCACGGAGCTCCAGGACCTGAAGGCCGTGACAGCTTGTCTCTAAGGTGTGTGTTCTGGGGAGCTGGCTAAGTAGCCCTCGCTGCCCACGGCCAGCTGCCCCCTTTCACACTGCTGGACTAACGGGGCTGCCAAGTTCGGGATCCCGTGGCCCCAGCCCTCAAACAGCAAGTAATGGTTTCCTCTGTGTGAGCTGACAATGATCTAGTGTTTGTGGGCAGCTGCTAGGGGCCAGGGGCCCAGCCAGTGTTTTCCTAATTAACTCCCCCATTACTCTCATCCCAGGAGGATGGGGCAGACGAAGTGTGGACACCATCAAATGGCAGACATTACTCTCAGCTCCTTGCTTGGTAAACCTCCCATGAGGCCCAGCACCGACAGGGTACCCTCTAAGTCCCCAAGCTAGTGGACTGGGGGATGGGGATCCAGCCCTACTGCCTCCCAGCCTACCTCTCTCCCTCCATCTCACTCCCCAGCCAAAGGCAGCTTCCTGCTTTCCCACATGGAGGTACTAAGCAGGGCCGGGACTAGGGTGAGGAACAGCACTTCAGGGGCTGCCAAAAACTCCTCGGTAATCAAGACGGATAATTTTAACGCTGCATCGAAAACATCAACATCAACGCAATCCATGATAAACAAAATATCAACATTTTAAATAAAGATGCCATTGGTTCAGTAAATTGAGTGTATCTTTCTCCTTCGGGGTGGATTCCTGATTCTCATTTTATCCCAGTTAAGCACCAGGTTGTGGGACGGGAGGGAAAGAAGAGGGAAAAAAAGAGTGCTGAGAATGCAGCAGAAGGAATTAGTGACCGCATTAATTTTCGTATGAGTGACTCTCCTGTTACTAACTAACTATCCATTGTTTATTGAGCACTTAGTGCCAGGTGCCATGTTGTACACTTTACATTTATGATCTCATGTTTTCCCTCGGAGGTAGGTGTGATGACGTTCACTTCATGGACCTGGGATCTGAGGAACAGAAAGGTCAAGTAGCTTGCCCACAGTCACACAGCTGGGTGAGGTGGAGCTGGCGCTGGAATCCAGGTCTGACTCCAAGGCCTGTGCTCCTCCACGGTATCACCTGGCCCACCTGAGGGATGCTTCTGTCTTTGCCTTTTTCCCTGTCCCAGCAATGATGACTAGAGCAATAAGTAAAATTTCCTAGGCTCTTGCTATGTGCCAAGCACCCTTCTAAGCATTTTAAACATGTTATCTCATTAAATGCACCCAACAACCCAATAATGAGGTGGTATTATCCCCATTTTATATATGAGGAAACTGAGGCACCGAAAGGGTAAGTAACTATCCCACTGTCCCAGAAATCAAAAGTGGCAGAACCACCACAAGCTAGTACCAGAGCCTGAGCTTGCCATCTCAGGGATGGTTGGGGAGCTCTAGGTGCAGAGATTGACCACGTGCCAGAGGTGGGGAAGATGTCACCAATCCCGCAAGCCCTGGCCCAGGCCTGGAGCCCCAGGCTTCCCAGGCAGGTACCCAGGCTGGTACACTTCCCACCCATTCTCAGACCGGTGCCTTGCAGGGGTGGCCCCTCCCATGGTCGCTGCCGTGCTCAGCAGAAGCTGTCATCTTCGTGGAAACCTGCCAGGGGGACAATGAAGGCATTCAGGGGCTGTTATTTATTTATTTCTCAATAAAGAAATTTCATGAATAGATGGATATTTATTCACCTAATTCACTTTTGCAAATGCAGTGTCCTTCAAAGGATGATTTGTTTGCCGATTGGGGCTGAGGCGGGAGGTTAAAAATAGCTCCAGGCAGTACCGTATTTCTCAGTAAATCAGTGTTGATAATTT
Organism: Kogia breviceps; assembly: GCF_026419965.1. Lineage (NCBI taxonomy): Eukaryota > Metazoa > Chordata > Mammalia > Artiodactyla > Physeteridae > Kogia > Kogia breviceps. The sequence continues at coordinate 95,988,925 of NC_081311.1, forward strand.
AATAATAAAATTAGTCTTACTTCAGGTACCAGATATTGCTCCTCTGACATGAACATCGAATTCAGCTTCCTACCCAATGTGGGCTGTTTGTGAGGCTACAAATTCACCAGCCTCTGTTTTGGGGGCACTAAATTTAGAGCCTTTCTTACATGGGTCAGTATGAAATCACCTAAAATGCCTGTCTCACTAATGTGGTCATTTGTAATATTCACCAAGCTTAGAATGTAGACAGCCGGCCTTCCTTTCACTTCAGAGCTGCCACATACAATAGGATGGAAAAGACGACCAGGTACACACTTGTCCGATTTGGGAAGATCACTACAAATTCCTTTGAGCTTCAGTGCAAAGGGGCTGTGTCTCCCCAAAAGTACATTTCATTTCCTCTCAGTAAAAGTTTCACATCCACCTACTATGCACCAGGTCTTGCAGCAGGTGCTGGGTTAATGGAGATAACCTAGGTGCTCTCCTTAAGAAGCTCATTCATGGTCTGGTGGAGGGACAGGATGGACACATCAAAGGGCATCATGGTACAAGGACAGTGAGAGAAGAATATATAAAATCTAGGGGAGCATAGCAGAAGGGAGAGCTGACATCATCTGTGAAGGAAAGAGCACATGATCCAGGAAGGCTTGCCCTCAAAAGAGACATCTACATTGGGTTTGCAGGATGAATAGGAGTTCTCCGGGCAGTTGGGTAGGAATTGGTGGCCCTTGAGAGGACATTCCAGGCAAAGGAAATGGTACAAAGGTGTGGATGCATGAGTCCGGGTAGTGTCCAGAGCAATTAAAATTGGTTCATTGTAGCCAAAGACTAGCCAGAAGGAGGCTCGACAGTTTAGCAGGGGCCAGATGGCCTTGTGTGACGTGAGAGAGAGATGAGATGTTTGTCTGAGGGCCTGGGGAAACAGGGGAGGGTTGGAAGCAGGGAGAGGCAGGGTCAGATGTCCATCTTGAAAGACACGGTGTAGAGGGAGGGTGGATGGAGGAGGGCGCGACGGGTCCCTTTCCCCCTGAGGAGTGAGCACCCCATTTTCTATAGGGCAAAGGGAGTACTCTCTGAATGATGCAGGACACAGGGGCTGAGGAGCAAACAGGAACTGAGGAACACTGAGAGCAAGAGCAGAAGAAGAAGAGCCGCCCCAGAAGGAGCTAAGGGGCAAGGGAGAGCTTCTGCCCCGGGAACCTCACGGCTCAGCTGCCCTCAAGTATTCAAAAAGCCCCTCTAATTGTCTGACATGTGAAATTTACAAGACATTCACATATGGACCAAGTAATTTGATCCAGACCATAACCCGCTGAGATTGGCAGGATAAGGCACCATGATTCCCACTTGACAGATGAGAAAACCGAGGCTCAGAGAAGTGAAATGACCTGCCTGAAGCAGAAATGAGACTCCCGATCAAGTCCTCTTAATTCCTAGTCTGGGCTTTTGGGGAACATAATTCTCATTTCAATGAGTTGGGCACCTATGATGATTCTCTTTCTGTAGGTGGGGGATGGGAGACAGAGGGCTGGAGTGCCTTGCTCACCTTGTAGGTGGCCCGAGACCCAAATTTAGATTCTGTTCTCCTGAGCATCGTTCATTCATTCATTCTGTTATCACTGTCACCACCATCTGTGGTCCCCTGTCCTCGTTTACTGCTCCGGGGATCACTGGCCTGCCTGACATCTTGTAGTTCGCCAAGCGTTCTCCCGTTCGTGACCTTTGCCCCTGCTGCCCCTCTGTCTGGACTGTGTTTTCCCCGGGTATTATCATGGCCCCCTCCCTTACTTTGCTGCGGTCTCCACTGAAATGTCACCTCCTTAGAGAGGCCTTCCCTGACCTCCCCACCTACCAGGGCACATCCCACGGCTCCACCCACTCTCTGGCTTTAGTTTTCTTTATAGCACTTGCCCCTTCACTGCTGTTTCTTCACTTGTTTGTGGCCCCCTCCCTCACTAAAGAGTAAGTTCCAGGAGGGCAGAGACTTTGTGCGCTTCTGCTTTTCATTTGCTGTCTTGTTGCAAGGAGGCGCCTGCTAAATGTTTGCTGTGTGCCCCCAGTGCAAGGCACTGTCCTTGGATCCAAGCTGAGCCCTGCCCGTGGGAGCTGCTGCACAGTGTGCTGGAAGACAGGTTTTCAGGCCCTCGCCCTGAGCCAGTGTGACAAAGGCTGTGTCCACGTGTGCTGCCCTCATACATCAGGAACTGTCTGGGGCTCCTTTCACTGCAGCAGTAGTTGGGGTGATGGAAGGGAAGTGTGTGCAGAAACTAGGCTGTGTGGCGGGCTGACTTGCACACGCTGAGAAGTATTTCAGGACGAATGTAGAGAGGACGTCAGATTGCACCTAAAACGGCCCAGAAGTTCAATGTCCATTATCAGCACTCTGGTATCTGGTCATGTCCACAGCTCTGGGTCTCAGTGTACCAAGCAACAAAGTGGGTGGAACTTCCTGCTTTTCCTTAGCTCACCAAGCTTGCCAGTCCTGTCACTCCTTCCAGGGGAAGTCAGCTGGAATTCCCATTTCTTTCTTTTCTCTGTATCTTTATCACCTGCTGAACATTCAGCTCGGTGCTAGAATGGGAGATGCTGGAAACCTCCCCCTCCCCCTCTGCCCAGAGCGGCTGGGGCCTGAGGCTCGAGGTCTACTCGTACTCCGGGCCCCGGAGAATCTCAGTGAAGGGACAAAGGAACCGGCCCTGTGATCCGGCTCCAGCACATGTAGTTAGATGAAGGGTACATTTTATCCCATACTAAGAGGGCTTTTAAGAAAAACACAGAAAGTTAAGTGGAAAAAGGAAGGCAGTGGAACTGTTCACACTCCATCAGTGCCTAAGAAGAGCCAGTTTCAATGACGCACTCTTCCAGGTACTAGGACAGTGGGGATGGGACGCCAGCCTCTCCACAGTGCACACACACCCTTCCCTGGTGCTGGAAACCTCCGTTCCCAGCCCCCTGCCCAGCTCCGCTCAGCTGTTCAACTGCCACATCTATTTCAACAAGTTTGAAACAAACTGCTGACTGTCCCCGCCCACACTAGAGAACCAGCTGGTAGACGCCGGAAGGACATATTTACATATTTTATTTAAATATTTCCCTAGGTTAATGAATAGCCACTGGCCTGACTCACCCCAGCTACTCTGGCCTCTCTCCCTGGACCCCTGGACCTCCTCAAGCTGCAGTAACTGAAGGGTTACCACTGGCACAGTTGGGGTCTTTGAGGACCCTGTTCCAACCCCAGGTTTCTTCTGACTGGCCAGGGTCAATGCCACAGCCATTTCTAAGTATGCTGAGTAGCCCCTCTACACCCAGTGCCTCACTAATACCTGCTCCTCCTCTCCATGTGAATGCGCTGCCATCAACTCAGGTGCCCAGGGGAATAGCTGGAGGCGGTCATGGGCATCTCCCGGCTCCACACACACAAGGCAGACCCAGGGCCCTGCGTCAGCTCCAGAACTCCATGAGGGCAGGTACTGTGTTTGCCTGTCCACCACCGAGCCCCCATCCTGGAGCGTGGCACTCAGTTGGTGATTATTTTATCGTTTTAAAAATTTATTTATTTATTTATTTAGGGCTGAGTCGGGTCTTCATTGATGTGCGCGGGCTTTTCTCTAGTTGTGGCGAGCGGGGGCTACTCTTCGTTGCGGCGCGCGGGCTTCTCATCGCGGTGGCTTCTCTTGTTGCGGAGCACGGGCTCTAGGCGCTTGGGCTTCAGTAGTTGTGGCCCGTGGGCTAAGTAGTTGTGGCTCACTGGCTCTAGAGCACAGGCTCAGTAATTGATGCGCACGGGCCTAGTTGCTCCGTGGCGTGTGGGATCTTCCCGGACCAGGGCTCGAACCTGTGTCCCCTGACTTGGCAGGGGGATTTTTAACCACTGCGCCACCAGAGAAGTCCCTCAGTTGGTGATTGATAAATGGCACACAATGGTTGGAGGAATAATGTACCAGAGATACCTGTGTCCTAATCTCTGGAGATACAGAACCTGTGAATGTTACTTTATACCAAACAAGGGACTGGGTAGATGTGATTAAGTTAAGGACTTTAAGAAGGGGTGATTACCTTAGATTATCTGGGTGGGTCCTATGTAATTACAAGTGTTCTTAAAGGAGAGAGGCAGGATGAGATCTGTACCAGAAGAGGAGGAGCCCGTGTGACCACAGAAACAGTGGGTTAGAGTGATGAAGCCATAAGCTGAGGAAAGCAGGCAGCTGCCAGAAGATGTGGAGGCAAAGAACAGATACTGCCCTGGAGCTTCTAGAAGAATCAACCCTGTGGAAACCTTGATTTTAGCTCCAGCTCCTGTCAGACTCCGTTCAGCTGTCTGGCCTCCAGAACTGTAAGAAAACGAGTTTCTGGTATTTTAAGCCACTGATTTTGTGGCAATTTGCTGCAGTAGCCACAGAAAACTAGTACACACACCCAACTCATTTCGACCTCCCGGTGAGTCCCGGTAGGTCGTGACACATGGCTTAGAAAACTGCTCAGGACCGTGGCCCATGACCTCTTGGAGATGCGAAAAGAACCATATCATTGCCCATCAGTCAAGGGCTCCCTGTTACCTTGGTAGCCCAAGGTCTCTTGCCAGCACACAGGTCCTTGCGATGGCCCCTGCTGGCCCTTTCGGTCATTTTCTCCCATGTCCCCACATACCCCATGTGCCAGTCAAACCAAACCACTGTCGTTTTCATCCTCTTTAAGTCTCACGTCACACACTCTCACACCTAAGCGCCTTTGTCGCAAGCCAGTCACTATTGCCTGGAGAGCTCCACCTTCTTCACTGGGTCACCGTGCACTTGTCCTTCAAGCCAGCCTGGGAGTCCCCTCTTCCAGAAAGCTGCCTCCACCAGCCCCGGGCTGGTTTCCTTCCTGTTCCCACAGGTCCCTGGTGTCGCCCTGGCCTCAGCGCCGACGGCACCGCCCTACATAGTCTGCTTCTCCTGCTCTCTGGGAAGGGCGCCCCAGAAGGCTGATGGGGAGGCAGAGTAAGGCCATGACCCACCCGCCGTCTCTGGCTGCCTCGGGCGGCTAGGCCCAGCCGGCCACGCGGGGACTCACGACTCACATTCCGTGAAGCCCAGCTCGGTGGCTTCCTCCAGGGCAGCAGAGCGGGTGTGGGCACCTGAGGCCCATCTGACCCTTCTGGGGGAACCACCATGAGGAAGGGAGAGGCCTGGTCCCCCAACTCTGCTTTCCATCCCCTCCAGGTGTTTGCCCTTTGGTTACAAATTAGATAGAACACTTTATCATCTTTCCTTTTTCTTCCATAATCCTATGCAGGTTTTTTGTGGGTTTTTTTTGGTAAGAATCAGATATTCTGTAGATAATATATAAGTCAACAAAGGGCGAGGATGTTGCTTTTACTTTTCTTTACTAGAAAAGACTTTGGTGATTTTTCTTTCTGCTCATAAAAGTCCTACACGTTCACCAGAGAAAAGTTGGACACTAGGGAACTGATGCTGCTTTGGAGGAGGTTAGGGAGCCCAGCACTGCGGATCTCCTCTCCCCAAGCCAGCCTCTCTCCTCCACGCCCCGGGGGTTCCCTCTCCCCGTCCACTGCCCCCCAGTGCCCAGCCACTGCAGCTTTGAGCCTTCCCCTCCAATGTCCTCAGTGCTGGGTCTTCTTGCGGCCTCTGTGCACTTCTCCATCCACACAGCCATTGCCGTCTGCCAGGCCCCAGGCTTCTCTCACTCAAACGTCCACAGGGGTCCCCACTTCTCTTCCCCTCTAGTTTCTCCCCCTCACTGGTATGGCTCGTGGCACCAGAGAGGTCACCTGAAGGCCCTACCTTGAGGCTGCCCCTCTCTCTCCTCCTGCGGCCTCCCATCACCTACTTCACACAGGCCTGTCCATGGGCCCATCTCCCGTAAGTCCCCCCACACTGGCCTAGCTCTCTGATCACCAGCCTGGAGCTCACCCTCCTCTAACCACGCTGGCTTCCCTGGCCCCTGCCGTGGCCCCCTTGGGCTCTGCTGTACCTACCTGAGCTCTACTTCCCTCGATGCCTTTTGGATTTAAGAAACTATATTCACCCCCCTTCTTGAGGGGGAGGCCATCCTGTGATTGGAAAGCAGGAGAGGAATGGGGTCAAAGGGTTAAGGAAGAGCAGGGGAGGGGGCTGAGAAGTTGTGGAGGGAGGAGGGCCTGCAGTGGAGAAGAGGGAAGTCCCTCCGGCATCTCCTGGTGATTTGTGAGGACCGGACAGAGAATGTGCAGGGATGGAGCTGACCCCTGCAGACCAAAACCTGACCAGTGAGGAGAGTGCACGCTCCACCAGGCTGCCAGAGGCCCAGAGAAGAGGTGATGCTCTCACTGACTGTCCCCAGGGCCTCTGGAGGGCTGGAGGTGTCCTGGAAGTGTCTGTCTGAAGTCTGCTGGAGGCTCCTCCCCCCAGCCAGCCTGTCCTGGGCTGGTGGCCGCTCAGTGACACCTGCTGTGTGCCCGAGCCTACGGAGGGCCTGTGGGCCACCTTCGGGAGGCAAGGAAAGAACTCACTCAATCCGAGCACTTGGTGTGTACCAGACCTGTGCTAAGGGCTTTCCATGGATTATGTCGTCTAATGCCCACAACGGCCCTATGAAGTGAATAATTATCTCATTTTCCACGGCACAGGGAAAATCAGGGCAGAGCAGGAGTTCAAATGCACGTCTTTCTTTCTCTTCTCCCACGGAAAGACCTAAGTCCCAGAGGCTGATGGAGCTGACGGCCGACCAAGAGGCAGGTCCTGGATGCTCGTGTCACGAATCCCATCTGGGCTGTAGCTGTCACCCTGAGCCACCAGCACAGGCCGCCAGCTCAGGGAGAAGCTGAGTGTGAAGAGCTTACACTGGGCTGCGTGGAAGATGTTGACAGTTTCAGCCAGGACCACAGAGAAGCTACTTTGGGGGGGGGGGCAGTGGGAGGCTGGGGAGTGGGGTATCCCAGGGGATACGGGCAGGTCGCCTGGGGCTGTCACTCACTCTGTGGTGCTGGGGGAAGGGGTTCTGGTCTAGGCCCTGGGTGGGTGGTCTCTAGTTATGGGACAGCTGCTGGGGGTACAGGTGGGGAGCAGCCTTGCTCTGTAACCTCTGAAAAGTGAGGGTTGAACTGGGTCAGTGGAAGGTCTCACCCAGTTCTGGAAGCCGAGGTCCTGGGACTCTGAGCCAGCACAGTCGCAGAGCTGAGCCGGCAGCTCCTTGATGGCCAGGCCGGGCCTGTCCAGCTCGCCAATGCCTTCACTATAAATATATAGTTTTTATTTATTTATTTGGCTGCATCGGGCCTTAGTTGCGGCACGTGGGATCTTCATTGCGGCAAGCAGGATCTTTTTTTTCTTATAAATTCATTTATTTTATTTATTTTTGGCTGCAGTGGGTCTTCGTTGCTGCGCGCGGGCTTTCTCTAGTTGCGGCGAGTGGGGGCTACTCTTCGTTGTGGTGCGCGGGCTTCTCATTGTGGTGGCTTCTCTTGTTGCAGAGCACGGCTCTAGAGTGCAGGCTTCAGTAGTTGTGGCATGCGGGCTCAGTAGTTGTGGCTCGTGGGCTCGAGAGCGCAGGCTCACTGGTTGTCGTGCACTGGCTTAGTTGCTCCGCGGCATGTGGGATCTTCCCAGACCAGGGCTCGAACCCGTGACTGGTGTTGGCAGGAGGATTCTTAACCACTCTGCCACCAGGGAAATCCCCATGCAGGAGCTTTTGTTGTGGTGTGCGGGCTCTTCGTTACAGCATGCAGGCTTCTCTCTAGTTGTGGTGTACGGGCTGTAGCACGTGGGCTTAGTTGCCCTGCGGCATGTGGGATCTCAGTTCCCTGACCAGAGATTGAACCCATGTTCCCTGCATTGGAAGGCAGGTTCTTAACCACCGGACCTCCAGGGAAGTCCCAGGGAGGTTTTAATTACTTAGCTTTGAGTGGTTTTACTTTTCAATTAAAGTCATCAAGTAAACATTCAGAAATTAGTGCCCTTGTTAGGAATTTGCAGCATTGTGGACCCTCCTCAAGATGCTGAATTGGAGCTAGCCAGGAAGGGAGGGTGGGAGGGTGACCTGCACCCAGCCCATCACCTCCACCCATAGACTGAGTTGATGCTCCAAGCCCTGACAGTGGGACAGGAGTTGGGGGCCTCTGGGAGTAGGATGGGTGTGGCCCGAAGCATCTACCTCCTCTCACTTACTTACCTAGCAAGAGAGTCTCTCCAGGCTCAGGTGGCGAGGGACATCAGCTCAGACCACGGCCAGGGAGCAGGAATGATGGGGCCCATGGCAGGTCTGTGCATACAGCAGGTGCTCAGCCAGCACTTGTTACAGTGGAATGTGGGTGGAGAGGGGCACCCCAGGACTCAGGACCTGGCTTGAGGGCTGTGGTCTAGGCTGTGACCCAGGCAAGAGTGCTCTGGGGGGGACTCTGGCTTGTCCCATGCTGGCCTTCAGGGACTAAGCTGGGAAGGAAAGTGGTGGGGGAGAAGGGAACTAGGGATGCCAATCTGCTCTATGGCCATGAGGCAACCACTTCTGGGCAAATCTTAGCCAGAGAACTAACAGCACTGTCTGGCTCCATAAAGGAGAACTCAAGAGGCCACTGGCTACCTCTGGAAAAAGATTCTGTCCTCCTGGAGACTGATGTGTCAAAGGAGTCCTCAGGGTTCTTTCATCAGTGCTATGGACTGAAATGTGACCCCTCAAGATTCATAAATTGAAACCCTAACCCCAATGTGACTGTATTTGGAGTAGGGCCCAATATTCAGAGGTAACTGAGATTAAATGAAGTCCTAAGGGTGGGGCCCTGATCCTATAAGATTAGTATCCTTATAAGAAGAGACACAAGAGAACTCACGGTTTTCCCCCTGCCGTGTGAGCACGTGGTAAGAAGGTGGCAGTCAGCAAGCCAGGAGGAGGACTCTCATCAGAAACTCAATCGGCTGGCACCTTCTTCTTGGGCTTCTAGCCTCCAAAACTCTGAGAAATGAATTTCTGTTGTTTAAGCCACGTAGTCTGTGGTATTTTGTTCTGGCAGTCTGAGATGACTAATACAATCACTGACATTTTGTACAGTACTCTATCTTCCAACAGTCCTGGGAGGAGGCTGAGCAATAATGTGAAAGGGTCAAGGGTACAGTCACGAAGTGGCGGTCAGGGCCAGAGCCAGGCCAGGCCTTGCAGTTTCTAAGGCCAGTGCGTTTAATGACTGTGCTGCTGCTGAAGATGCTGGTGCTGTTGACAATGGCAGTGGAATTCACATGGAACATAATAGAACAAAAAAAAATGGAGCTGGCTATCGAGTAAGGAGGTAACCAAGGGTTAAAACCAAAACAGGTTCAGAAGAGTTCAGAGACATTTGAGGATGGCAGTGTCTCAGAGGTTCCCAGGGGGTTAGCCCACCCTTTCCAACCAGGACTTACCTGGGGACCCACCCTTCTTACTTATGCTCTCTCCAGGGCCTGATTGCACAGTTTAGAATCAGTGTTTGTGATTGGATACTGGAGGAAGAGGATCCAAATTCAAAGTGGGGACCCCAGGATGCTACGCATTCTGGACTCTGCTTCAGCCGGGGATCTGAGCTGTCCTGGGGACACTTCATCCTACCAGCACATAAAATATTCATCCAAGTGGGCCCAGTCCTTCCAGGCTGGTTGCCTTGTGGATAGAGCAGCCCCATGGACTCTTCCATTATTCTACAGATACCCAGTGTGGCCACAGGGTCCTATCTATCTCTGTCCCAGAGATGGGCGTCTCACCCTGGCTATGGGAGGGGGGTTTGAGGAGGCTAAGGTGAACGGAAATATGTCCACATGGTTCTGGGGTTCATGCCAGCATATAAATAGTGCAACGCTCAGATAATTTTTTCAAAGACATCATCTGAAAACGTTTATATTAATGCAACATGTCATCTTTTCTGGGAGCCATCTTTGAGATCAGAAGCCTTGACTGGGCACCCGCTCAACACCATGAGAATGATTAAGCAAAATGTCAAACACTGAAATGATGTTATTAGGCCAGCAGGGACTCCAAACTTGGGCTAAGAAGGGGAAATTTGGCCATGGGAAGAGGGGGGCCCCTACTGCCTCCAGGCAGTCTGGTGATATGCAAGCACCCCTCAGAGGTCTGGAGGCTTGGCTCCAGTGCTAGGTCTGCTACTTGCTTGCTGTGTGGCTTAAATTAAACAATTGCCCTTTCTGAGCCCAATCGCCTCACCTACAAGGGAGGTGGATGTCTCTTAGGTGCCTCCAAGGCACAACATAAAAGTTTTCTATAAACATAAATGGGTCATTCTGAGACTTTGTTTTTTACTTAATGAAAAGTTTTCTGTGTCAGGCATCTTGCTCTTTTAAAAATTAACCATATTCTTTAAATTATCACACAGTAAAATTGACTTTGGGGTGTACAGCCTGTGAATTTTAGCACATCCACAGATTTGTGCAACCACCACCATCACAGTCAGGATATAAAACAGCTCCATTACACCCTAAAATTCCCTGGTGCTGTCCTTTGATAGTCAGTCCCTACCCCTATCCCTAACCTCCGGAAACCACTGACCTTTTTCTCCATCCCACACTTCTATCTTTTCAAAAATGTTACATAAATGGACTCATACAGTTTGTAATCTTTTGAGACTGGTTTCTTTCACTTAGCATAATGCCTTTGCAAGCCATTTAAGTCGTTGCATCAGTTTTTATTGTTGAGCAGTGTTTCATTGTGTGGATGGATCGCATTTTATTTATCCACTCATCAGCTAGCTGATGGACATTTGGGTTTCCAAGTTGTTGGTGATTATAAACAAATGTTGAACATTATATGAACATTCATGTACAGATCTTTGTGTGGACATGTTTTCATTTCTTTGGGATACATTCTTTAGTTTAACCAATATGTATTTTTAGTTTGCTGTTATTAACCGAGGCTGAGTCCGGCACTTTGCAGGAATAAGGAACCGAGGTGCTGTTGATCTGTCTTGGCCCTGGGCTGGTCCTTCTCGCACATATTTTTGCCTCCAGGGCAGGAACTGAGGTTTGGCCAACATGAGGACTCCGCTAACTGAAAGAGAGAGTCTCATGGTAATTAGCTCTCCTTCCCAGTTGGGCATATTACAGGGATTCTTGCATATGCTGAGAATTTCCTGCTGCCAATTGTGGTTTAGTTGGGCCTTCTTACTTTCTCATCGATAAGAAAAGAAACAATAAGATAAAAATACAAAAATATTTTCAGCTGTTTGATGTTTGGAAATGGGCTGGCCAACACCCAGACACTTGACTCCATGGCTTTACTCCATGTGTCCAATTTGATGTCACTTAAACACAGTTTAAACCACTCAGATCTTTATTTAAGTATTAAGCATAATTGTCATCACAGAATGATAGATTCCTCAACTTGAAATGAGCTTTCGGGGGTCATTCTCCATCCTGATTCAGAAATTGCTTTTCAACTTCCTCTATGAGAGTCATCTATCTGGTTTAGGTGGTGGCAAAATTAGTACAGTCCATCCCTGGGTGACTTAATTGTTAGAGTTTCTTTTTTTCATGAGCTGAAAATGACTTCTCCTGACTTCCTTCCATTGGTCTCTGGTTTGTTCCCAGGAACCAAGAGAGTTTCTGAGTTTCCTCCCTCTTCCTTTTCACAACACTGGATATAGTTTAAAAGAGCTCTCATGTCTTCCTTTTGCTCCCTTAGCTTTCTCATCCCCAAGCCAACAGCCCCAGTGTCCTTCCTCATGTCCCACAGTTTAGAGTTTCCATCCCTGGTCTTCTCCTCTGGGCGTGATTCACTGACCTGCTTGCAGAAGAAGCTGTTGAGAGCTGTTTGTGCTAATGGTGGTTCCCTCCCTGCCCCAGGAAGGCAGCAGAAGATGGTGGATGCTGTGAAGCCAGGGCTCGAGTTGGAATCCAGCTTTGACCCTTACTAGTTGTGTGACCTTGGGCAAGTTTTAACCTCTCCATGCCTCAGTTTTTGCATCCATCAAAGGGGTGTAACGGGCTGCTAGCAGGCAAGAGGTGGTCACCTACCCAAAGGCACATGATGGTTTATAGCCCAGGGTGGGGGCCGTGTCCTGTGTATACCCTCTGTGGAGGGCAGAACCTTCCCTGGAACCGCTGCTCATCGTAAAGGAGAGCCTCAGAAGGACAGCTCAGGGTGGGGAGACAAAGCACTGGCCTGGGCTATCAGGAGGCATGGGTTCCCACCTCGCCCTGACCCTGGACAACTCACAGTGTCTGTAGGTCTCAGCTTCCTCTCCTCAGGAAAGTTAGCACTACCCATAGCCCTCGCCTCATTTTTTAGGATGGCCCTGAGTCTCAAATGCTGGGTCATCCTGGTGTGGAGGCCAGAGCTCCTGCTTTGGGGCCATACAGACCTTGACTTGAATTCTGTCTCTGGCACGTACAAGCTGAGGGACACGGGCAAGTGTCTGACCTCTTGGAGGCTCTGGGTTTTCTCTTGGACAATGGACATGGTATTATGTACCTTGAAGGGCTGTGGGAAGATTAGACATGCCACATGCAAAGTGCTTAGCATAGCACCTGACACACAGTGGGACTTAACATGCGGTCGACATCACTGTGAAATCTGAGCAGAGTGTTTGGTGCACAGCAAATGTTCTGGAAATAGTAACAACATTGGATAGAGTGGAGGTAGCTGGAGTTCCCCGTACAACCTGAGTCCCAGAGATTCTGGGGGCAGAGCCCTGACCAGTGTTTCCTGGAAGGCCCTACATTCGGCCTCATCCAGTGAGCTCAAGCATGGACCTGAGGCCAAGATCTACAACAGCTGAAGCCAAGGGACCTGGATTGCAGAGACCTTGGTGTCTCTCCTTCTCACCCCTAGGCCATCACCAGGCAGTGTCCCAGGGCTCCGATATGGAAATATGAGGCATCCAGGGCTTTCTGGTCACAACTGACTGCAGCCTCTGAGCCAGTCGAGCAGCTAACTTGTTTCGCCTTCTGAGCACCTGGTTGCCTGGATTTGGGGCATGGTGGCAGGTGTGGCCTCTTCAGTATTGAGTCACCTCTCCCTGGACCCATTCCTACTGATTTTACTGAGGGTTCCAAGCCTTAAGTTTGTTTAATAACCTCCTGACACTAAACAAACAACCTTGTGAAAGGAGTAATGTGAGAGGCAGAAAGAAAAAAAATAAGTTGCAAGGACAGAGCACAGCCATGGCCAGGCTGATTACATTCCAGGGGCCACCTAAGTCCAACATCAACTGAGAGCATATAGATCTTGGCTCTTTTCCACTCTGGGAAGTCTTCAAAAACATGGGCAGGGGAAACTTTGCATTAGGCCTCTGGTGATAGTGCATCATTAGAATTCTGGGGGCATATTAAATGCCATCTAGTTGCTAACATGATGCATCATTTTCTGTTAAATAATTGATCACGGTGCAGAGATTGTGTTTGTGGAGTTTAAAAAAGTGATTAGAGCAGGGAACATTTCTGGGAGGCAAGTTGCATCTGTAACCCGGAGCCTGCTCTGCATACCTTCCCCGGGGGCCATTGGGCTTTGGGGATTCTTGCCACACAGGAGCTGGGAGCTGGGGTGCAGCATAGGAGCGCTGACGCAGCAGGACTAGAGGTGACGGTCGGTCAGTGGCGCGGGTGGCGTTATATAAGACTGACAAGGAGGAAGGTGGTAGCAGAGTCCTTGCAAGGGCCTCAGAGACTGTGCCAACCTCTGACCCTGCCCAGGGAGAAAGCAATTGCTGCACCCTTCTCCCCCCAGATCCACACCCAAACGGCATCGCCCAAGGCCATGAAGGCAGGTCTGGTCCTGAAAAGAGCTTGTCCCAGGACTCCCCAGTGTTTCCTTCCTTTTTCTGCCCTACTCCTCCTCAAAGATAATCTCTTTCTCCTTCCCCTCCTCCTAGGAAAGAGTTTGAGACCCTCCAGCTTCACCTCTGCGTAAGGGGTGAGTAGTCGGATTGAGGATATGCATGGAAGACTTTGGTCTTGGTAGAGGGGAAGGCATTTCAGAGCCTGTTGCGGGAGAGAGACTGTGGGCTTCTCGGTGTATTTGGGAGGTGAGGTGGTGAGGTTTCAGCGGGTATTAAAATAGCTGGAATGTAGGAAGATCTGGTACACAGAAAACCACAATGGTATTTTTCAAATGAATGACACAGACCTGAACAAGCAGTCGAGATTTGTACATTCCTGACTGGCTGTGTGCCCTTGGGCAAACCACTGAGCCTCAGTTTCCACATCTGAAAAACACACGTGTGTGTATGTTTGTGTGTGGTGATTTTTAAGGGCCCTCTGACCCTGACATTCTGTGCTTTGAAATCAGCTGTTTTTATCCCTGGCTTCACACTAGAATCTCCTGGGGACCTTTAAAAAAGGCACACGCTGGGGCACAACCCCCAGAGGTTCTGACACAATTGATCCAGGGCAGAATCTGGGCATTTGTACTCTCGAGGTCTTCCCCGGTGGCTCTGACATGCAGCCAGGAATAGGAGCTCTTACCTCAGGAGGGGTGGGTGGAATGGCAAAGGCAGGCACAGATCTGGGCCAGCTCGCTCTGGCCATATGTGAAAGTCCCCAACTCTGGAGCAAGAAGGAAAGAGGCTTGGTCGAGGCTCTGGGAAGAAACCATTTTTGTGCCTCAGTCCTGCATGTTCTTAGAATGAGTATTTCTCTTTCTTAATGGCCTGGGACAGATGCAGAGGCTTTGAGATGGTCCCACAGTCAGGTGTTTGCCCCTGGCTCTTCTCCCCCCTCTCTAGTGACCCCTCCTCTCCCGAGCGGTCCAAGATTTGCTCCAGCCCTCCGGTCCCAAATACCCACTGAGCTGAGTCCTCAGTCCAGGGGAGGAGGAGCTGTCCTCAGGTCCCCTCCCCAGCAGCTGGAAAGCTGGTTCCCTGAGGGTCCAGACCAGTTTTCCCATCTTCCTGGCAAAGTAAAGTGTTAGATGCTCTTGTTGGTTCATTCAGACTTCCATTGCACTACACAGGCCACCTCCCTTGCTATGTATCCCGGCTAAGTCCCCTTTCCTGTTTCCAACCCCCATTGCCTCACCTGAAAAGAGTGGGTCAGGCCCCTACAGACTGATGGCAGTGGGTTCTGTGGCTCTGAGGGGTAGACAGAGGTGACCACCACTCCTTCCATGTCACAGATGGAATAACTGAAGCTCAGAGATGACCTGACTTTAGGCCTGACCCACTCTTTCAGGCAGAAAGAGGGAGAGCCAGAAGCAGAACCCAGTGTCCCTGGATCCCAGTGCAAGACGGCCGGCAACTGAAGAACGCAGTCCAAGGTCATGGGGACTTTCTCAAACCCCCGGTCCGAGGAGAAAACCAGTTTCTCCGAGGAGTCAAGCATCTACTTGGAAATGAACCTTCTCACTTTCTCTCTCTCTCCGGGCAGGACCTAACTGATTCATTCCCTGCCGCCATGTGGATATCTCTGGGCCTTCAGCCTGTCTGCTACCTAGTCCCACTGAGGGGCGATGGCCTGAGCCAGATCTCCAGGCCCGCTTTGCCTTATCGTCTGCTGCCCTGCTGTCAGCCTGGCTGGGCCACCCATGTAGTGTCTGAGGGAGATTGGTTTTGGCTGAAGGTCACAGGCATGTTGCCCAGGGGAGGCTCATGCCAGCCTTGGCCAGCAGGGGGTGTGCAATGTTCTGAGTCCTAGGCCACAAGGTCAGGATGGGAAGCAGAGATTGCAGGCTGGGGGTTGCAGGTGGGAGTGGGGTAGGGTGGAGGCAGGGCCAGAGCTCAAGCCTAGGCTGCCCGCTGAGTGTGCTTCTGATGACTTCCAGCTGCTGCCCTAATTTGCTCCCGTAGGATGGGGTGTTGGAAAACCATCAAACACCAGGCCCTCAAGTCCTGCAGAGTACAGCTGGGTGACTTTGCAGATTATCCTCTGAGTTGTTTCAGTTTGAGATGCCGAATTTGGAACTGAATTTCCTCCCTTCTGCCCACAGGAGCTGAAGTGGTCTAAACTGGTCTTTTCTGTATCTCTTATATTCTAGTCTCTTCCTCAAAGACAGTGTGGTCCTGCCCAGCCCTCCTCCAACTTCAGGAAGCAGCATAATCACTGAGGACTTGCCAAAACACAGATTCTTGGGCCCCACCCCCAGGATTTGGGTTCAGGAGCTCGGGGACCACACTTTAAGAACCACAGGTCTAATCTCCCACCTCAGTTCCCAGACTAGCTGGAGGGTTCCCTGGAAGTAAGGGCATCAGCTATAGATTCAGACAGACTTGGATTCTCGGCTCTGCTCTGGTCTAGCTGTGTCCCTGGGCAAGTCTCTCACCCTCACTGAGCCAAGATTTCCGGAAATGTAGGGAAGGCAATGCCCACCTCACAGGCTCCAGGTGGGCTTGGAACAGGATGACTCAACATTCATGAGGTCTCTTGTGTATTGCAGGCAGGCACTCTAAAATATTCCTTTCTAGAAGGGGCACTGTGGCAGAGGTGGGGAGGGCGGAGGCCATCTGGTCAACCTTCATCCTTGTGCAAATAGAGAAAGTGAGGGCAGGAGCCCAGCCCAGGTCCTACGTGGGGGGCTGGCAGAGCTGGTGCCAGGATGGGCAATTCTTGTTAGCCCTCCCTCCAGCTGAGAGACTGTAGCCCACAGCCCAGAGGGCAGCACTTGTCCTCAGCTGTCTGAGCAAGCACGGGTGTTGAAAGCAGCCCCAGAACCTGTGCAGGCTGCCACTCAGCAAGGCCGCTGAGTCACCGCCTCACTGAGAGGCTGCCTCCTCCCCCCGCCTCCAGCAACCTCCCAGCCTCCATGGGCTCTGCCAGGGCCGGGAACAGGTGAGTGAGGGGCGGGGCTCGCTCCCCACTTCCTTCAGGTCCGCAGGAGCCGGGCAGGGGAGCTCAGCCAGGCTGGGCCACTCCGTGACTCTGCTCCCCCCAGCTCTACAGCGCTCTCTGGCCCGTGTTGCATTTCCCGTATGTATTAGACCTGGGTCTTTCCCTCCTGCCACCCCCCTATCCTCCAACATCTAAAGGAACCCTGTCTGGGCTCATCTCAGGGCGCCCCAGGACCAGGCCACCAGTGGCTTCTCTGTCTCTATTTCCCACAGCTCCCCATCAGGCCCTGGGCTCAAGCTGAGTTCTGGTCCCTTAGAGAAGGCAATGTCTGTCTCCTAACCTCAGTTTGCTTCTCTGTGAAATGGGAGCCCAGGGCAGCACTCACCTACCTCTCTTCCACAGAAATCTTGTCCTGATGCTGCCCGCATATGCAGGGACGGGGCTTGGAGCCTAGGACCCCCACTTGGAGAGAAGGGAACTGGCTTCTTGAAGGGCCATTTTTACATCTATGGTGCCAGGGCAGGTGCCCCGCTCAGGCAGGTAGTGAGTCTGGAGCTTCCTTTCCTCCTTCTAGGGCTGCCGATCTCAAAGATGTGTCAGTGGGGTGTCTATGTGTGCCCAGTGGAGTGGGGTCTCTGTCCCAGGGACATTTTTACCTCTTGTGTCATTTATTAAGGTGGAGAGAGGTTGGGGGGTCCACAGACTCCCAAATCTAACTTTGAGAAATAGGGGCTCCAAGCCAAGGCTGAGAGATGACCTCTCATCCTCCCAAGGCTTACCACCCATCCACCCTCCTTCCGCTCCCCCATCCACACACTGTGTGAGGAGGACTTATTGAGCCCCAGGGCGTCCTCCATTTGTCCCCTTGGGGAAGGAGGCCTCAGGGCCCTGCGTGTGTCTTTGCCAGTCACTGCCATCTCTATTCCAGGCATGCAGGGCTCCTCCAGCTCTTTGAATCCTCCAAAGACCCTCTGGTGTTTAGCTCAAAGGAACCTTTTGATGTCCTAAATGACAAAGCCAGGCATCACGGAGGCTGTGTGGAGACAGCTCCCTGCAGACACCCTGGGAGGGGCAGCTGCCTCGCTGTCAGCACTTTTGGCCGTCTGAAGTGTTCGAAGTGTTCTGTGTCAGCTTCATGCGGGCATCTTTGTTGTCAGAGCTGCCCCTGCTTTGGGCTTCTCTTGGGTTTCCTTGGGGAAGTGCAGAGCCACTGGGCCAGCCTAGCCCAGCCGTTCATATGGCGGGACAGGGCCTGGGTCCTCCCCAGGAAGTAGGAGCCCCGCTTGGCCCAAGGCTGCCCAGGGCTCCCTGTCACCCCGCCTGAGTCCTTTGCTCCACCCAGGCTACTCAATCTCTGGACAGCGAGGGGGTGGGGCTTTTGCGTCCAGGACCTTTACACACTCCGGTTCTAATCCCAGTCTTTGGGCAAGTGTCAGTTTCCTCATCTGTAAAATGGGGATGATAATAATACCTACCCCAGAAGATGGGCTGGTACAACATACACACTGGAAAGCCCCTGGCACGTACCAGCTCTCAACAGTACCAGCTCCCATCCCCTTTTCTTTTCCCTCTTCTTCATAACTTAACAGTTCACAATCCTGCGTGTTCATTAAAATCCCCTACGGGGCATTTACAATGTACCAACACCCAGACTCCAGCCAGACTAATGACAGAAGAGCTCAGAGGGTGTGGTTTACTTCTGTGCTATTTTAAAGCTTCCCAGGTGATTCTAAGATGCAGCCAAGGGACAGAACTCCAGATCCCCGTTCCACCCCTTGTGGAACGGTTACTGGGTAACCTGTGCTGTCCAAAACAGATGCCACTAGCCACAGTGACTATTTAAGATTAAATTCATTTTAAATGAAATAAATTAAAACTTCATTTCTGGGGTCACAGTACCACTTTTCAAGTGCTCAATAGCCAGGTGTGGCTAGTGGCTGCCATATTGGACAGAGCAGGTCTCAAACATTTCCAGTATTTCAGAAAGTTCTCTTGGAGAGCAGTGCAAGGCCAGAGCCGTTCATTGGAAATAAGATGCAAGCCATGTGTGTAATTCATGTAACTAAGATTTTTGTAGGAGCCACGTTAAGTAAAAAGAAACAGGTGAAATTCATTTGAATAATATATTTTATTTAATCCTATGCATCCAAAACATGTCATTACAGCATGTGATCAGTATGACAGAAAGTAATGAACTATCTTGCATCTTTTGTGTATTTAGTTTTCAAAGTGTGCATTTTACACTTTAGGCGCGTCTCAGTTCGGACAGGCACCGGGAAGTGCCTGGCAATGTGTGAAACTATTTCCCACGAACATCCTCTTCTTGACAGGATGACATTGCTTTAGCGCTTTGGGACTTATGAAGTGCTTTGATACACACATCTTCTGCTGCCCCCAAGAGCCCCCTGCTCGAGTACTGTAATCCTCAGGCTGGCTAGGAGCGCTGCCCGGGGCCACACGGCTGGTATGGCAAGGAGCGCGAGAATGCAGGTGTGCAGCTTGTGGGCCTCTGTTGTCCCCCCCTCATTCGTGAGTGTCCAGTTCTGGGCAAGTGCCATTTGTGTTGGCCAAATATACTGGTTCTCCCTTGGGGAGAGAGAGCCTGTCCTGTATTCCCGTTTTTCCCATCCTACCTCTGGTGTTCCCTCTACCAGCCCACGTATCGTTGAGGAAGAGGTTACTGGAGTACCTTGAGTAGTGCTGGAAGGTCTCTCTTGCTAGGAGACATGGGGCTGGTGGTTCCCATCATCACCCACTCCTTATTGCTGGAGTATCTATGGTACCACTGCCCATAGAACCCTCCAGGGAAGGTTCATGCAGCCACCTAACAACATACACTGATGAGTCGTATTGGTTCATAGTAGAGGGTGGCCAGGCACGAATGGGAGGCTGTGATGAAAGAATATGGCATGAAAGACCAAAGTACAGAGCCTTGCCCAGGATAAGAGAAAGAGTCAATGGCACGTCAGGCAAGGAAGTCAGGGGCCACGGGAGGATGTGGGCCCCAAGGCTGGGCTGGAGAAAAGAGGT
The DNA here is from genome assembly GCF_026419965.1 of Kogia breviceps. Taxonomy (NCBI): domain Eukaryota; kingdom Metazoa; phylum Chordata; class Mammalia; order Artiodactyla; family Physeteridae; genus Kogia; species Kogia breviceps. The sequence continues at coordinate 96,008,649 of NC_081311.1, forward strand.
CTGGCAGTGGCTGAAGGGTAGGGGCAGAAAGCCTTGCCCACCAGAGAGGCAGCCCACCTCCTCCTCAGCACGTGGGACCCTGGTGGCTGGTGCCAGAAGGGAATGAATATATGTGACATCAGAGTCTTGAGGAGGAGTCCTCCTTCTTTAGAAGCCCAGCTGACAGTGAAGCCTTCAGGAACTAAGAGTTCAGCTCCTGGCCTTGGGGGCCGGCAGGCTTTCTGGGGCATCTCCTCTTGCCGGGCTCCTGTATGCCGTAAGATCACCGCCCTAGGTATACTGTTGGCACCACATATGAGCAGTTCCCTGATACCCTCACACCTTTCCCTATCTTTATTCTGACTTGCTTTCTCAACCACTCTCCCCAGTCTGTCCCTGATTGTTCTAGGCTCTGCGTAACTTAATTCCAAATTACCACCACGGCCAGGGACCCATGCTGAGGTATAGCTTGATATCTCTTTGGTCTCTAGCCTTTGGTCCCTTTGTGACTTACACTCAGTTCTCCCTCCTTCTAAGTCGCCCCCCCCCCCACATGCCGGTGCAGAACTCGGCTCAGCCCACTTGGGTGTCAGCCCCTCCAGGTCCTCCCAGACTCCACCTGTGGGACAAGAAGACCTGACTCCAGGTCTCCTCCCTCATTACTTTAGCCAGAGTAATAATGGCAGTGAAAGTGATGTATTGCAGGCATACGACAGCTATTCAAATCCAGAGACTGCTGGCCTGGGCTGAACTGTTCTTTCTTATCCCTCTGACAAATGCTCGCTGAGCACCAAATCTGGACCCTGTCCCACCCCAGGGCCTCTGATCCAACTGGCCGTGCCTGCACGGTTTAGTTTTGGATAATAGGCTAATGAATCAGGATCATCCAAATGGCTTTCTCTTGCACTGAAGTGTCCAAATGCCAGGCAGCTCTCTTCATGGACTCAGGGTATAATGATCCCTCCCAGAAAATCATAATCCTTCAATCTCCCCTTTCAAGACCATCAATCAGTGTTCCAGAATCCGCCGCTGCATTCTCATTCCAGGAGTTTTCAATCACTTCCCTTTTCCCTCGTGCTTGCAGAACAAAGCAGTGACACTAGGAAATTGTGTTTTGACATGAAATCATTATGTGTTTTAAAACCTCTCCTTCGATGTTGGTCTTCTCCTGACTCGTGCTCTCCCCTGACACATCTCCTGCTATGAACTGCCGTGTGAGCCCCATTCCTTTGTTAAGCTCTCAGGCACAGGTGAGGGATGCTCGGTCCGGAAGGAAGAAATATACAAAGAATAAGCTGCCCGTTTTATTCTGGTACTGTAACACTCTAATTAATTTGTCTCCTCTAATCGGAGCCCTCCTAGTATGCTTCCTGCAGGGATGTTTGAGGGACTGGTGTGTGGGTGGAGTTGGGGAGAGGCGGTGTGCTGGTGCACGTGTGTACAGTGAAGGAACATCATCATCAGGTGCATTTAATGTGAAATTTAACTGTATGCGTTCAGCAATCAATCAGCAGGTAGGTTCAGGGGGAGATTAAGCTAGGTATTCATGGTATGGCGATTATGCCTGCGGGCCCCCTCACATGAGCCCAGAGTGAGGGTGAGAGGGGAGGTGTGTGCTGGCTGCTCCCTAGCTATGTCCTGGTCCCTGCACACCTCCGCCGGTAGGAGCATCTCTCTTTGCTGATGCTGATCTTAATGTTTAGAGACAAGTCTTTCGGGCATGGTGAGCCCCTAAAGGCACACCAGTTACTGATCCAGTGCTCAGCCAAAGAGGAGTGCTGGGGGAGCAATGGACAGAGTTGGACTTCCAGGAAAGTATGCTGGGTCTATCCCGTGTCTTTCCCAAGGCCTTTTCATGGGAAACTTTGGTTCTAAGCAGTTCTCTATAGACCCGCTCATTCTAGAACTTACGCGCCCTGAGGATGGGCCTGGGCCATATTTGGGAGGCTCAGCACAGCAGAATCGTGGCAGCCTTTGGGAGACAGGCTCAGTGTGGATTCTCCTGGTGGTGTCTTCTCGGGCAAGTCACTTAAACTCTCTGGGCCTCAGTTTCTTCATCTAGAAATGGGGGTAGGAACCCTACCTTCCTCGTAGGGTTTGATGTGAGGGCTAAAGATAAAATATGCTTCTGTGGGCCTTCGTGTGTGTGCAGCAAATTGTGGGTCTTGTTACCATTACGGATAAATGAGTTCTTGCAGAGGAAGCGGGGCCTCCTCCTTGCTGAGCGGCCAATGTCACCGAGGTGCTTCATTTAAAAAAGAAAAGATGCTGTTAAGTTAGTTTCTGCCAAACAACAATAACTTAAGCTGTAAATAATTGATGCTATGAGCAGACTCTCAGTGTTCGCATCCAGGTAAGGTTTAGGAATGATGGCTCTACATTCTAAATTGCCTCATCTTTCCTTTCTTGAATAAATGGCATCTGTGCTGGAGGTCACAGTGAAAGCCACACAAGTGTGACTTCCAAAGAAAGTGCCACTGGGAAGACTGCAGTTTGCTACCTGGCTGCTGGGACAGGGGAAGCACCCTGGCTGCCCCTCTGTGCAATTAGGAGGCAGGCCCACCTGGTGTCCAGCACCCAAAGCCTCTCCTTTCAGGGACCCTCCCCTCCTTTTGGCATCCATTATTTCAAGGGTGTTCAAACCGCTTCTCAGTTTCACTAAGAGGTTCTGTTTTAGCCTGTTATTCCTTGGCAGTGCCCTCCCTTAACTCCTATGTGTCCTCTGTTCCAGTGCCATGAGACCTGACTTTGGCCAGGACCATCGCAATGGCATTTCACCAGTCTTTGGAGTACTTAGTAGTGCATTCTGTTAGAGCTGGAAGGCACCTTCTTATAGGCTACCTCACCCCCATTTTCCAGCTGAGCAAGATGGGACCCCCCAGTAGGGAAGTGTCTTGCCAAGGCTGTAAAGCAACTTTGACCCTAATTCATGCATACTCAGCTTGGAGACATGCAGGACCTTGGTGCCAGGTGAGTGAGGAGCTGGGACTCAGGAACTGGCTATGGGAGTGGCCTATGGATGAACGTGACATAAACCAAGATTCAAATTCCTGGGGAGAACGTGGCCTGGTTTCTCCGTCCTGGGTGCTGATCTCTCTCTGTAGGGGTCTGATCTAGAGTGCAGGGTGGCAGCAGGAACCTATGGGTGGAGGTGACAGGTGAAGTCAGACAGGAGGTCTGTCCATAAGCTAGACACTCCGTGACAAAATAGGTAGGGGTAGGGCTGGTCCCGGCAGGAGCTGGCTGGCTCGAGGGGGAGTTTCAGGGCTCCCCCTCCACTTACTGAACGCCTACATGTGCCAGGCACTGTTCTAAGGATTTCCCTGCATTAACTCTTTAGATCCCGTTAACTCTTTAGCAGCCCGTGGAGGCTGGTGTTGAGGCATATAGATGAGTGGGCTGGAGGTGCACTCACTCGTCCAAGCTCACTTGTCTAGAAGGGCGAGCCAGGACTCCAAGCCGGCCCTGATGCTCTCAGAGCCTGTGCTCTTTGCCCCCCTCCTCACAGCCTCCCCAGCGCTCACTGCATGGCTCCAAGTCAACAGGAAGAGAGAGGATGAAGAAACTGAGGCAGAAGCCCCACTGGGAAGATCAGGCCAAGGTTTGCGGGGAGGCAGGAGATGTCCAAAGCCCGGCATGGCCCAGCGATGCTGGGTGCAGCCCTCAGGCAGGTGGCAGAGGCTAGCATGCTCCCTCCTGGCCGGGTGAGCTCAAGGGCACTTCCCAGGTGCAGGGGACTCCTGGAACACGGGGAAGGAGGCTCCCGGAGGTGGGCTCCGAGTGCAGGGGGCATTTTCCCTGTGAGGTGCCATGATCGCCCCTCCCAGGTGAACCCTCCCACTGGCCTCCATGAAAGACCAGCCTGCGGGTGCCTGAAGGAGGCCCTGCCGACTCTGTTATAGGAACGTGCCTGCCCCAGCGGTTTTTAAGTCAAACTGCCAGTAGGGCCACCTGCTTTTTAGTTCAGTGAGGCTCCCTGGGGTAGGAACTTTAAAAAGATTTCTGATCATATCAATGCTCTCCTCTGCTCAACTCGACAAATGTTTTCTTCCCTCCATCACAGCAAGGGCACACACAGAGGAGGATAACATTGAGAAAATGCCATTTCTGGCTGTCAGACCAAGCAGGGACAATTAACCCTTACTGAGTCAATTTCTTCCTGCCACAGGAGCTGTCTTTTTTTGCGGTACGCGGGCCTCTCGCTGTCATGGCCTCTCCCGTTGTGGAGCACAGGCTCCGGACGCGCAGGCCCAGCGGCCATGGCTCACGGGCCCAGCCGCTCCGCGGCGTGTGGGATCTTCCTGGACCGGGGCACGAACCCGTGTCCCCTGCATCAGCAGGCGGACTCTCAACCACTGCGCCACCAGGGAAGCCCAAGTATAGCCAATGTGTAGATACATATTTGGATATATTTGTCCATAAATTCTTTTTTTTTTTCTTTTTTGCGGTACGCGGGCCTCTCACTGTCGCGGCCTCTCCCGTTGCGGAGCACAGGCTCCGGACGCGCAGGCTTAGCGGCCACGGCTCACGGGCCCAGCCGCTCTGCGGCATGTGGGATCTTCCCGGACCGGGGCACGAACCTGCGACCCCTGCATCGGCAGGCGGACTCTCAACCACTGCGCCACCCGGGAAGCCCAGGAGGTGTCTTTTTTTATTTTATTTTATTTTATTTTATTTATTTATTTTTTTGTGGTACGCGGGCCTCTCACTGTTGTGGCCTCTCCCATTGCGGAGTGCAGGCTCCGGACGCGCAGGCTCAGCGGCCATGGCTCACGGGCCCAGCCGCTCTGCGGCATGTGGAATCTTCCCGGACCGGGGCACGAACCCGTGTCCCCTTGCATCGGCAGGCGGATTCTCAACCACTGTGCCACCAGGGAAGCCCCAGGAGGTGTCTTTTGATAAGAGAGCATTTATTCCTCCCCAGCAACATCAGGTTCACCATCACAGGGGCCTGTTTATTTTCCACCCAACATTTCTGTTATATCCGTCCCTTGCTTCGTAGTCCAAAGACCATGACCTTGGCTGCCCTCATCTTCCCTGCCGTATTTCCACAGTGGCCTTGTAACAGTACTCCCCTTCTCCCCTCCACTTCCGTGCTTCCGTCCTGTGCGCCCCACTCCACCACAGAGTGAACTTTCTGACACCGTGCTAGGAAGGCTGTAGGCCTCTGCCGGGCACCCTTTTCACCTGGCAGGGCTGTTAATGACCATGCCCTACCCTCAGGGTAGGCGCTAGGGCCCACCCAGTCATAGCACCCCATTCTTCTAGCCCTGGTGCGGGACCCAAGGGGTGGGCTGGTCAGAGCCTTCCTTTGGCTATTGCAGCCACGTGCAGGGAGAATCTTCTGAGAAACAGGGTGGCAAAGACATCTGCTCTTTTGGGGTGGCTCTGGCCGTGCTTCTGGCCTCCTGCCCCAGTGTCATAGGTGCTGAATGACAAGCAGCCACAGGGATGTGTCCCCAGAACAGTCCTGTGGTGTGGCTGGGTGTTTGCCTGAGCAGAAACTAAGTTCCACTCTGAAACTCTCTAGAAGATGCTGAGAGCTACCCGATGGGTTTCAGTGAACTCCTTTATACCTAATCAGCTAAGGGGAGTGTGTTCACCGCAGCTTAGCATCCTGACCGACACAGAAGGTGACAAAGAGGAGCCCCGATGGCAGCACTTGGTCTCTGGATGCAACTGTGTTTGCCACAAGATGTCCCACCATCCTTCCCAGCTATGTGAGCTGATAAGTCCCTTCACTTTCTTCTGTGGTGGAGTAAGGTGTGCTTTTGAAATTTGTAACCAAATGAATCCTGAATAATAATCACCTGTCACATCTCGGCTCACGCGTCTTCCATGACTCCCATGGCACCAGGTTCCAGGGCCTTACGTAGGCTGCTGTCTTCCTAACGGGGCCCTCACAGTCCTCACCTGTTCCCACGATGCTCCATCGTCTCTGCACTACGCCGTGACCTCTCATTTCATTCCCTCCTCTTGCTTTGGCTCACGCAGTGCCCCCTGCTGGAAGGCACTCCCTCTTTACTCAGCTCATAGCCAGCTTGCAGGTTATTCCAGGTGACTGACTGCAAGGACATCTCTGGTCTCCGAAATCCTAAAGTTTATGCAAGTCAGGTTTGTTCATTCATTTCCTTCTCAACATTCGGGGAAATATTATGGACAAATTATAAGGGTTGGGCTTCCCTGGTGGCGCAGTGGTTGAGAGTCCGCCTGCCGATGCAGGGGACGCGGGTTTGTGCCCCGGTCCGGGAGGATCCCACATGCCGCGGAGCGGCTGGGCCCGTGAGCCGTGGCCGCTGAGCCTGCGCTTCCGGAGCCTGTGCTCCGCAACGGGAGAGGCCGCAACAGTGAGAGGACCGCGTACCGCAAAAAAAAAAAAAAAAAAATTTTAAGGGTAGGAGTGAGTATATCGTGGGTCCTTCATGCCTGGCACCTCCAAGCTGAGTGCTTTATGTACACCTTGTCATTGAATTCATACAAATCATGAGGAGGGAGGTAAGTATTGCCATTTGGTGACTGTGGGAACTGAGGTTTTTGGACTTGAGTAACTTCCCCAAGGTCACAGAGCTCTGTCGTATAGAATCAGCTCCTTCAGGGGTTCCTAGATGGCTCTGTCCAGGAGGCGTGGTCCTCATTCTTAAAGGGGCAACATCCACAACTGGGACCCAAGGTATTCTCCTAAACAGCTAAACGGCTATCATAGTCAATTTAGCAACATTGTTGGGTGTCTATTACATGCAAATTGTTGGGCTATTGTCTCAGGAGCAAAATAATATGATTCAGTCCCTGACCTTAGTGCAGAAGGGACAAAGGGAAGGCATTCAAGGTAACTCAGGTTGCAGAGAGAGCAAACAAGAGACAGTGGAAGGAAAGACAATGACTTTCCTTTCCAGTGAACTGGAGGGCCCTGGAGCTGGGCCCTGAGGCCAAGCAAGGTCAGATAAAACAGTGAAGACAACCCAGGTTAGATGGCAGCTACAATAGCCATGGTCTCAGTAGTCAGGGGGAGCTTCCTGAGGGAGGTGGCCCTCACCCTGAGCCTCCAAGACTGGGGAGGATGGCAGTAATTATGTATGTTGCCTATTTCTTCTCCCTGGGGAGTAGAAAACCTTCTTAATAAGAAATTGATAAATTTGAAAAAATTCTGTATGAAAACTCACTCGCATTCAGTGAGTTCTTTCCATATGCCAAACACTGTGCCTGGTATTTCTTTCCAAGCCCCAGTTTTCTTGTCTGTAAAATAAGAGTGATGATAATACTAGATTGTTGTGGGAGATTAGCAATAAGGTATAGAAACTATTTGGCATCTAAGCAATGCTCAGCAGATGGGAGATGCTGTATATTGATCATTACAATGACCCCAGGTGGAGGGAAGGGGGGACTTTTAACTACAAGTGAAAAACCTGGGGCTCTAGGAGATTACATGAATTCATGGGGGCCTTTGGCTTCTCACAAGCAGAGAGGGCCATAGGGCCAGAACTCCTCATGCTTCTCTCTCCAGATTGAACTCTCTGGCCTCTATAGTCTCTGAGTCAAGAGGGTGTCTGCTGAGGTCAGTGTCGTGGTAACGGAGAACATACCTTATTGGCCCTTTCCAATAAGGTTCTCAGCCCAGCAGCCTGGCTGCCTTGACATGGGCTTAGCTGGCTGTGACTTTGTGGGTGTTGTTCATTCATCCAGAAACTCAAGCCTTGAGTCTGATGTCTGAGGCTGGCGCTCTAAGGGTGCAGATGTGGACGGCAGAGATACTGGTATGAGGGGTGAGGAGGCCGGGGACAGTGGCCCTTCATCTCGTCCCTGGACTCATGTTGGACTCCTGTGAACATAATGACATGGGCTGGTCTCCACGCTAAAGTCCCACGACAGGAGGGGCGATGGTTGCCCAAAGGTGGCAGTGTTCTTATTAACTCAGAAGGGTCACTTCCCCTTGGGGAGCACGGCATGGCGCCCCAGGGGACAGGAAATGCCAGCAACAATCAAGGTGACACCAGCAGCAGAGGTGATAGAGCAGAGCTTTCTTTGCCCTTCTTTTTGGACCTCTTGTCCAAAGGAAGCCAGATTGGGAGGGGTCTCTGTGACCAGGGATGGGCCACAGGGCAGCTAAGAGGACTTGCTGTGGGGAGAGTCTTGCAAACCCTCTGGTGACTTACAGAAATCATCAGCGAGCTGTGAGGTCCTGAAGTAGTGGGTGAAATCAGTCCAAGAAAAGCCTTTCACAAAGCCTGTGCCAAGCATGATGCTGGGCACACAGCATGTCCCCAACAGCACTTTGGTGTTAAGGTGTTAATTGAGGTTGTCTCATTAGCTGGGATGCTGACTGTTCTCTGCATGCCAGTCAGATGGAAACCTGCATGGAATGACAATCCTGGTTTCCGAGGAGGCGATACAGGCAGCGAGGGCTCTGAGCTCCTTGGGGAGCCGCTCTGCCTGCTTCCCCACCTACCCCGGGGGCCCGGGCAGCTCCCTCCAGTGGCCCCTGGCTTTCTTTGCACTGGGAAGGCTCAGCTTCAGGTGGCTCCTGACTCCTAGAAAGAATGCTTGGGACTCACAGGGAGACCAAGTCTTCTGCAGTGTCTGAGGGCTCTTTTGAGTGAGTCTCTTGTTCCGTCTCCCGGAACAAAAAGATAGAGCCATCCTAGCCGAGACTTCCCTTCCCATGCACCTGGTCCACCCGTGGCCTGGAGGCAGAGGAGGGGAGGGGCAGTGATGCAGTGATGGGAGGTGGGCCCTTTCTCCTTGGCTGGGCAGGACTGCCTTCCCATCACTCAATTCCAGTACATTTGATTCTGAGCCACAAGTGGCTTGTTCCTCTCCAAAGAAGCATTTGAATTCTAAAAGAGGACCCCGGGAGAGGAAACACTTAACCCAAAGGAATGAATATTTAATGCTGGCATTTCAGGTTCTGTCGGGGAGAGGACTTAGAGGGGCCTTTCCCAGTGCTCCCAGAGTACCCCCGGCTGCTTGCCTCTCCCGTTCAGGAGGAAGGCCAGCCTGGCAGGAGACCCTCGGGGAAGAACGAGGCACTGGCTGGTCTCGGCTTCCAGCTAACGCTGTGCGTCCCTAAGCAGGCTGCGGGGGCGATCGCTGGGCCCCCGTTGGTTCCAGAGTTAGGGCTCTCAAAGAAGCGGCCCAAGACTCAAATCGGGCCTTGATTTTTTTTTTTTTTTTTTACTTGGGCCTGCAAGGCCCTTGAGGTGAGGCTGCAGTGTGGGTACTACCCTGGGATGTGTGGCATGGCCGAATATGAGCTCCCCAGGGGACAGAGAAGGGAAAGATGGGGCCTCGATTTTTCTTCATCCTCAGTAGAGGATTCCAAGCCCAGGGATGTCTGCTCCAAGGGCTTCTGGGAAGTGGGGCTGCCATTCAATGTGCTCCTGGGCTCCTTCCTAATGAGGGGCTTGGAAGAGAAATTCAGGATCATTTGTGCCTCATTCTGTCTTCTGGGGTGACAGGACCCCTTTACAAATGTCCAGCTTGCTCATACTTCGTGACGGTGGCTGTGGCCACATCAGGATTCCCCTGCTGGCAGCACTGCCCCTCAGGTATAAGCCCACGATCCACCCCCACACCTCAAGGAAGTGGCAGCCACAAGAGCAGCGGGCAGTGGTCCCATGAGGTCTGTTCCTTCTCTCTGTCTGGCCCCAGTTTCCCTGCGCTTCCCTTGGAATCTTGGCTCTGGCCTTCAAGCCGATTGCCCCCTACCTCATGCCCTGACGCCCACAGCTCTACCTACTTTCCAGATGGTCTAATCAGATAGAGCTCACGACCAGCCTGGGCTGCAGAACCGTTGCAGGCTTTGCCGCCAGACCTGTGTGGGGTTGAATCCTAGTTCTCTGGTTTACATTGTGAAGTTGGGCAGGTTACTTCATCTTTCCTGAGGTGTTTCCTTATCTGTAAAACAGGACGATGATGCTCCACAGGGCGTTTAGGCGGATTAAGTATATACAGAAGTAGAATTAATTTTTTCCTTGCCTTTCTTTTTTATTGAGATACAATTGACCTAACACCATATTAGCCGCAGATGTACAACATAATGATTTGATGTTGGTATATATAAAGAGATTTAAAATTATTGCTCTACAGTTGGCAATTGTTCTGCACCTTGTTCTTTTCTACCTTAATACTATATCTTGGACTATTCTATCTTAGTACATAAAGAGTCTCATCAACACTTTTATGTTTGCCTGGTGTTCCTTTGTGAGAATAGACCATAATTTATTTAGCAGTCCTCTTCTGATGGACATTTAGGTTGTTTACAGTATTTTGCTCTTATAAATACTGCTGGGACAACAGCTTTGTATATTCATCATTTTGTACATATGTCTTTGTGGTTATGAATAAGCTGTCCTTTTTGCTAGGAATTTCCTCTCCTTGTTCTATCTACCTGGTGAGGGCATCCTACGTATTCTTTAGGTGCAGCTGCAATGCTGTGTTCCCAGGAAGTCCTTCCTGACTTTCCTGGGAGAATCACACTGTCCTCTTCCAGTGTCTGGCTGTCCTCTCTTCATATCTCTGATAGATTTCTGTCCTCACACTTCAATCATTTATTTTTATGTCTTCCCTTCTAAAATGTGAACTTCTGGACGACAAGAACTGTATCTCCCCAACAGCAGAAGCTGCAAACATATCTCCAGTGCCCAGCCCAGTACTTTTCACATAGTAGGAGCTTAATAACTTTTTCTTGCATAAATGAATAAATGAACCACAGCCTATGCATTCAGGGAACTTATGGTCCAATGGAGGAGATAAAGATATGCACAAAGATAATTATAATTTTAAAAAAAAAGATAGTTATAATTACAATACAATGCAAGACAGAAAGTATTAAATGCCACCAGAGGTAAAGATTAACTATTCTACCTAGTGGTTCTAAGCCATGACTGCAATGAGAGCCACCTGGGAGTTTTTAAAAAGTACTACTATGCCTGGGCCTGATCCTCAGAGAGACTGGTTTTTTAGTCTCATGTGGAGCCCAGCAATTGGTTATACAGAAAGTTCTCCAAAGGATTCAACTGGCAGCTAGGATGGAGAACCACTGCCATACTGCTCTAGTCAATGAATCTGTGGGGAATCTTGTTAAGATGCAAATTCTGATTCAGCAGGTGTGGGTGGGGCCTGAGGCTCTATCAAGAGCCCAGATGATGTCCGTGCTGCTGGTCCTATGACCATACTTTGAGTAACAGTGCTCTAGAGCCGTTGTTGTCAGCCCTGGCTGTGCGTCAGCATTCTAATTCCCAAGCTGACCCCAGACCAATTAAGTCGAGGTCTCAGTCAGCTCTGGATGCTATAACAGCATAGCAGAGACTGCATAGCTCCAACAAACACTTAGTTCTCACAGTTCTGGAGGCTGGAAGTTGGAGATCAGGGTGCCAGCATGGTCAGGTTCTTGTTGAAGGCCCTGTTCCTGGTTATGTCCTCAGAGAGCCTTCCTTGATGCATGCAGAAATAAAGAGAGAGAGAGAGAGAGAGAGAGAGAGAGAGAGAGAGGGACTTCTGGTGTCTCTACTTATAAAGGCACTAATCCCATCATCAGGGCCTCACACTTATGACCTCATTTAAACCTAGTTGCCTCCCAAAGGCTCCATCTTCAAATACCATCACTTTTGTGGTTAGGGCTTCAACATATGATTTTGGGGGGGATACAAACATTCAGAATCTCTGGGGTTGGGAACCTAGACATGAATATTTTTTAAAGCTTCGAAGTGATTCCAGTGTGGGTGAAGCAGGCCTTTCTAGCTGTGTGGAAGGAGTCCAATTTTTCTGGAAGAGATGGCACTGTGGAAGTGGTGAGGAGAGCATTTCAGGAGAGGGAACCTGCTTAAATGACTTCTAATTGCTCTCCTAGTTCTAATATTCTTCAATAACCTTGGTTAGATTGGAGGACAGGAGATGTGGGATCCTGGTCTGTAGGCCCTTAGGAAATTCATTCATTCATTCACTCATAGAAATATTTGTTGGATGCCAGGTATCGTGCTAGGCTCTGAGGAAATAACAGTGAACAAGGCAGGTCTAAGATTCTGATCCCTGATCTAGTGGAGCTCATTGGAGAGCAGTGAATTCAGACAATTAAACTAGTAATTATCATAGAGTATAATTGATGTTATGATAGGGAAAGCATGGGATAAATCTCCAGGTTCCTAGCTGATTAGATAGATGGATATAATGAGGTCTTTCCTCTCTACTTCACAAAGCATGATGAAAGTCACATGGGACAACCGGTTTGGGGAAGCCATGTAACATTGTATAAGATCTGAAGGAATGTGACACATGCACGCTCAGAATGTGTATTTAATAGAAAAAAATGGGCCTACTTGACAGTCAGACATACCTATAAGGCCTCAGCCACCAGCACGTGTTTTTCTGGATGGCTTTGCCTTTTTGTCAGAAGACTTGAATTTAACCCCAGTGCTATCCATGCCACCTACACCCACACGGGTACTTAGTAGAGTGTGGTTTTCAATGGGGTTGGTTTTGTATAGAATCTCCATTGATTACAGCCCTGGAGCTGACACAGCTCTTCCAGAAGGGATGTGCAGAGAGGCCCTGGCAGAGCAGCAAAGCGAAGGGCGGGCCACCCACCTGCCAGCTACTTGGGACCCTGCAACCACCTTCAGCACTGCCTCTGAGGCAGCTGGCGCTGAAATCACAGGTGGTCCTGGACCCCAGCTGCCTATGTGAGATGACATGCGGATGAGTGCATTCACGTGCAGCTGAAAGGGTAACCACTTTCACGTCACTTCATCTTTCTAAGGCTGTGCCATTGCTCACAGCTGGAACTCCCCACTGGAGACCACGGGGCGCTGTGGGAAATGGGGTGAGGAGAATGCAGCACTCCTCAGGGGGCCTGTGGCTGCTTGTTCTTTTTTTTTTTTTTTTTTTTTTGCGGTACGCGGGCCTCTCACTGTTGTGGCCTCTCCCGTTGCGGAGCACAGGCTCCGGACGCACAGGCTCAGCGGCCATGGCTCACGGGCCCAACCGCTCTGCGGCATGTGGGATCCTCCCGGACCGGGGCACGAACCCGCGTCCCCTGCATCGGCAGGCGGACTCCCAACCACTGCGCCACCAAGGAAGCCCTGCTTGTTCTTTGCTGTTTCCAGTTTGCCCCTATTTAACTGGACTATGGCATCTAGCTGCCCAGTGTGGACATTTCCTGTCTCTTCTCTGCTGCCACCTTCTGTACCTCAGATGCTAGCCCCTCGACTCTGACTCCTACAGTAGCCTTCTGACTTGTGTATCTGCCCCAGGACCGGCCTTCGCGTCAGCCCGAGGTGCTGCTGACAGAGTGCTGACAGCACTCGGATTCTGACACTCTCTAACTCCAAGCATCTGTGTAGTTCTCTATTTCCCATCATGTCAAGTCCAAACTGCTTCCAAAACCCTCCACTATCTCTCTGCTCCAAATACCTGACAAAATGTATCCCCATTTCAGACTTCCAGTGCCCTCATTTCTTCCCTCCACCCTCTTCACTTCAACCATACGTGAACACACACACACACACGCATGCACACAATCTCACACACACCAAGTGCACACTTGGAAGTGGAGGATACTGTTGCCTCACCTGGAGTGTTTTATATTCCCATCTCCTTATCTAAATCATCTTCATTCTTTTTTTAATTTTTTTTTGCGGTACGCAGGCCTCTCACTGCCGTGGCCTCTCCCGTTGCGGAGCACAGGCTCCGGATGCGCAGGCTCAGCGGCCATGGCTCACGGGCCCAGCCGCTCCGTGGCATGTGGGATCCTCCCGGACCGGGGCAGGCGGATTCTCAACCACTGCGCCACCAGGGAAGCCCCTCTTCATTCTTTAAGGCTCACTCTCCTCTCCCCATGACACACAGTCACTGTGCTTGTGCTGCCCTCACACAGTTTGGAATCACTTGCTCACTCTCCATGTTACATGAGCTAATTATGTTTGCCCAGCAGACAGCACATGCCTTGAATGCAGGAACCATGCTAGTCATATTTGGATCTGCTTCCATTAGCACAGAGCTGGGCGTACAGGATGCCTAGTGAATTGATGGACTAGTAAATCCCTGTTACCAGACAAATGAAATCAGTCAGAGGGGCCAGTGCTCCAAGTGGCATGCAGCATGACAAAGACCTAGATGAGGGAAGGGGAACCTCTACAGACGTCTGGCGATAGCAGGATGAGAGAAGCTCCTAGAATGTTATTAATAGGAGAAGAGAAATTAATCCATTTAACAGGCATTTAATGAGCACCTACTATATCATCAGCATCAATTATTACTATCCCCCACCCCAAAGGATTTCAAGAGTTAGCTAGAGAGAGAAATCCACATGAAGGCAACTAAAACACACTGTGATACTCCAATAATATGACCTAGGGCTATAGGAGCATCAAACAACAAACACACAGTAATGATCTGTGCTGGCCGGCTTTGGTTGTTGATTGGGTCAGACAGGTCTAGTGACAGGAGCAGGTGGCTGATATCAGGAATTAAAAAGTAAGAAGTGGTATGAGGACACAAGAAACAGCATGACATTGCAGGAGACAGCACAGTGTCATAGAAAAAGCATGGAAATCGGCAGAACTTCGGTTTAAAATTCAGCTCCAACTCAGCAAGCAACATTTTCCTTATATATACAAGGAAGATGGTAGTATTTATCTTTCAGTTAGTAAGGAAAGGTGAGATAATGTAAGCAATGCACTTAGCACCTTCCTTGACACACAGTGAGAGCTTGTGAATTTGATCTCCTTTTTCAAAGAAGATAAAGCCTGACTCCTGAGCCAGAGTCCATCCCAGGCCTTCAGCACCATGGACAGCTCCAAGGAGGGACAAGTAGGCTGTTGGTAAATTTGAGCTTTTAGTTTCTGGGTCAGAAAAATAGTAGAAGCTAACAGTTATATAGCATTCCTGTGCCAGAAACCTTACATATATTAATCCCATTAATCCTCATAACAAATCTAGGGCAAAAATACGGCTTCAGTCTCCTTTTTAACATGCGAAGAAACCAAGGCACAGAAGTTAATTGATTGTCTAAAATCCCACAGGTAGTAAACGGTGGAGGCAAGATTGGACCCCAGACAGATTGACCCCATAGCTCATGCTCTTTGACACTAGACTATGCTGTGTCAGGCCTTCAGGATGCCTGTGTTTTCTGACTTGGGGCGATGGGAGTGGGAGACTGGCAGGACTGTCCTTTCATCACCTCACAGTTCATTGTTCAGGGCTCCCCTTTATTTTGGGTTGGTCCTGGAGGCAGGACCTCAACCAATTGGTATTGTTTCCATCACCACCATCCCGGCATATCTCTGCCTAGTTCTCTTCTCCCTCACATATCTCCCTCCTCTCCCCAAGTCTCCCACCTCTCCTGCATAGTTGAAGGTGAGGGAGGAAAAGAAAGAAAAGAGAGATGAGTAGAGGAGAAAGGAGGGTTAAGTTTAGAAGAGGTAGAAGAGTGGAATAGGAGAGAGATGGGGGACAGAGAGAGAGAGAAAGAGTCTGAGAAAGATGGTGAGGGTTCAGGTGATGGGGGAAAACAATATACTAAGAGTGAGTGGGAGAGAGGAAGCAGAAATGAGTTGGAAGGAAGCAAACACAGGAGGTGGGAGGAAAAGAAAGGAGGTGAGGGACCAGTGGAAAGGAGTAAATGGAAAGAAGACATGAGTAGAAGGAGAGTGTGAAAGCTTGGGAAGAGATGTGTGATGATGGGGAGAAAGGTAGAGAGAGGAAGGTAAGCTGGAGAAATGGGCAGGAAGGTATCAAAGAAGGTTCAAGTTCTGTGAAGCGGTGACTGACCATATTCCTCTTCCATATGGAGCTGAGACGTTGCCCCAGCTTGCTCTATCTTTCCCTGAGTTCTTGAGGTCCAGCAAGGTCAGGGGGAGAGGCTGGACACGTCAGCCTATTACAGTATTATGAATTCCCACAAGTACAAAGGAGCCCCCAGTTCTCCTTTCCATGGTCAGACACCCTCTCTCTCCACTCAGCCATACCCACGCTTTTCTGTCCTCCGTTTGGTCAGGTCATAACTTGGTATAGACAAGGCTGTCCCATGGAGGAGGCAAAGATCAAACACTGATGCCCCTTGACATGAAGTTTGTCCTTGCAGGTCATAAGGTGAGAAGTGTGCATGATATCATTCAACTCTTCACTTCTTTTAAACCAGCTGCCACTAATTTTGCTGCTATCAAGGATCAGGGAGCATTTATTAAGCATTTATACATGCTCAACATCGTACCAAGGGCTTTTACATACAGTGTCTTATTTAATCCTCACAAAGACCCTGAGAGGTAGGCATTATTAATCCCCAACTTTGTGGGTAAGAAGCTGTGGCCAGGAGAGATTAAATAACATATGCAAGGCCAAGCAGCTAGTAAGTGGTAGAGCAGGGAACCCATTTATTCAGTCTCCAAGGCCTTCATTCTTTCTATAATGAGGTAAAATCATGTCATAATATTGTTTTCCAAGGGAGGACACCTTCTGCCATGAAACTGGGAAGCTTGAATGCGAAGTGGCTGAGATCAGGAAAGCCTTGTCTATAAGCAATGCCTCATTGCCTCAATAGAGGCGGAAATATCCCTGGGTCTCGTTTCTCATCTGGCCTTTTGGGGTCCTGGACAAGTCTCCTTGTTCTGTGCCTTGGTCCTCTCCCCACGCCCCACTCTCGATCAGTAAAACAAGTTCAAAATGTTTACAGAACACAGATGTCTAATCTATGCAGAGCTCAATGAAGGTTCAAATTTCACAGGCTAAGCTTTTAGCTTTGCTCCTAGCTTCAGGTTCTCTTTCATAACTTATTCTTTGGGGACCTCCCTAAACCTCCAGAATAATATTTCCAATTTGGCAAAGTCACACGCATTATACATTCATAACTTATAAATAACAATGGTCTGTCGCAAAGAAAACAAGTCAGAGTGAAGTGTTCTTTTGTAGTCTACTTGCCTTGGGCAAAGCACCATAGTCAGGAAAGTTCTTCTCCCCAGGGCTGCTGACTACTCTTGTATAGGTTATGAACTACCCAAAAGTACTAGAGCCAGAAGGACTGAATGAGTGCTGAAAATGATCCTAGACTCCTTTTACCAATCCATGTATTCTGTCTGGCATGAGGTGTCAGTCCAGAAAAGGAGGAACCTATGGTTAATTACCCTGCCAGAGGAAGATCCCTTTTGTATCTCTCTAGGCAGGGAAGAACCTTCTAATTTTCACAGCGGCACAAGAAGAAATGCAGCCCTGCTCTTCGTTTTCATTTTCAAAATTCATTTCCCAGACTTCGCTTCCAGAAATTGTTCTAGTCATGATGAAGTAACTGGCTTTAGATTTACCTACCCACAAAGAGCAAGAAACTATAAAACAGGACAAAATATATAAAGCAACTCCTTTCAGACATTGGACAGCAGGAAGCATAGGAGTTTGATTCCCGAGAGAAGGAAAACACATGAATGTGCCCCAAGGTTTGCCTTGATTTTCTTCCTGGGATCATGTTTCTGATTTTGATGCAGGGAGGTAGAGACCATAACGAGTGAAAGTGGGGATCTCAATTAGTTGAGAAGGCAGAGATGGAAGCATCTGAAATTTGCAAGGAAGGGTACCAGAGGGGAGGAAGCTGCATGGGATAATACATGGGCAGAATTCTCCACGAGAGTTTACCTCAGGTTCTTTTTTATTTAAAAATTTTTAATTGAATTATAGTAGATTTACAATGTTGTGTTAATTTCTGGTGTAGAGCAAAGTGATTCAGTTTACATAATACATATATATGTATATATATATATATTTCAGATTCTTTTCCATTATAGTTTATTACAAGATATTGAATATAGTTCCCTGTGCTATACAGTAGGTCCTTGTTGTTTATCTATTTTATACCTAGTAGTATATATCTGTTAATCCCAAAATTCTAATTTATCCCTCCCTCCCTTCCCCTTTTGGTAACTGTAAGTTTGCTTTCTGTGTCTGTGAGTCTGTTACTGTTTTATAAATAAGTTTGTTTGTATCTTCCTTTTTTTAGATTCCACAAATAAGTGATATCATGTGTATCTCCATCCATCCATCCATGCTGCTGCAAATGGCATTATTTCATTCTTCTGGCTAAGTAATATTCCACTGTATTTATGTATGTGTGTGTGTGTGTATATATATATATATATATATATATATATATATATATATATAATATATTCTTTATCCATTTATCTGTTGATGGACATTTAGGTTGCTTCCATGTCTTGGCTATTGAGAATGTGTGCTATGAACATTGGGGGTGCACGTATCTTTTTGAATCAGAGTTTTTGTCTTTTCCAGGAGTGACATTGCTGGATCATATGGTAACTCTATAAAATAAAATATTTTAAAAAATATTTGATTAGCATGAAAGACAAGAAAATAGTAGCAGAGGAACAAAAAATTATAAAATGAAAACAAATAGGGAGATAGTAGACTTAAACTCAAGTATATAAGTAATTACATTAAATGTAAATAGTTTTACCTCCAATAGAAATGCAGAAATTTTTAGACCAGATTAAAAAAGACACAACTATATGATAGCTACAAAAACCTCTACACTTTAAATGTAAAGACACAGATATATTGAAAGCAAAAGGATGTCAAAACGTACAATGGAAATGGTAAGCATAAGAAGGCTGTTGTGTGCCTATTTTAATATAAGACAAAGTAAATTACAAAATAAGCATTGTTAACTAGAGATGAAGAGACTTTCCTAATGATAAAAATAAAAACACTAGTTCAGCAGTCAAATGTTGTCTCTGCACCGAATAATGGGGTTTTAATACACATGAAACAAAAACTGATAGAAATAAAAGGAAAAATATTCAAACCAACAATAATATTAGGAGATTTTAACACTCTCCTTGCAGTAACTGAAAGAACATGTAGACAAATCAGCAAGGATACAGGAGATCTGAACAACACTAGCTACAAATTTGACCTAATTAACATTTATAGACCACTGCCCTTAACAACTGCAACATACACATTCTTTTCATGTGCATAGAAAACACTAACCTAGAACTCATACTGGCCATAAAATTAAGTATCAATA
Organism: Kogia breviceps; assembly: GCF_026419965.1. Taxonomy (NCBI): domain Eukaryota; kingdom Metazoa; phylum Chordata; class Mammalia; order Artiodactyla; family Physeteridae; genus Kogia; species Kogia breviceps. The sequence continues at coordinate 96,027,652 of NC_081311.1, forward strand.
ACAGTGAAACTTTATATATATGTTTTCTTATACTGAAAAGGAATTAAATTTGAATTCACTAAAAACAAATATCTAAAAATATTCCAAATATTTGGAAATTATACAACATATTTCTAAATAATCCATGGGTGAAAGAGAAAATTACAAGAAAAATTAGAAAATATATCCAATGGAATGATAACAAAGATTAATTAAGATTAAAAATGTGTATAATACAGCTAAAGAGCTGCTTAGAGAGAAATTTATACCTTTAAATACTTAGACTAGAAGATAAAAAACTTTTTAAAAAATTTACAAGTGTTTTAAGTTGTTGCCATGACAACAAGGTAGACTATTTCTCTTTCCTCCTCATTAGTCTTTTAACATGTGATCTTTAGTCAACAAGTAATGGTTATTGAAGGGAACATTTTGCTCCATGCTGGAGATCTATTTTACATTTGGGAGTGTACATATGTCCATGCCACTATCTCACTTCATCCCAGCTTATCGTTCCCGCTTCCCGTGTCCTCAAGTCCATTCTCTACATCTGCGTCTTTATTCCTGTCCTGCCCCTACATTCTTCAGAACAATTTTTATTTTTATTTTTTTAGATTCCATATATATGTGTTAGCATACAGTATTTGTTTTTCTCTTTCTGACTTACTTCACTCTGTATGACAGACTCTAGGTCCATCCACCTCACTACAAGTAACTCAATTTTGTTTCCTTTTATGGCTGAGTAATATTCCATTGTATATATGTGCCACATCTTCTTTATCCATTCATCTGCTGATGGACACTTAGGTTGTTTCCATGTCCTGGTTATCGTAAATAGGGCTGCAATGAACCTTGTGGTACATGACTCTTTTTGAATTATGGTTTTCTCAGGGTATAGGCCCAGTAGTGGGATTGCTGGGTCATATGGTAGTTCTATTTTTAATTTTTTAAGGAACCTCCATACTGTTCTCCATAGAGGCTGTATCAATTTACATTCCCACCAACAGTGCAAGAGGGTTCCTTTTTCTCCACACCCTCTCCAGCATTTAGTGTTTGTATATTTTTTGATGATGGCCATTCTGACTGGTGTGCGGTGATACATCATTGTAGTTTTGATTTGCATCTCTCTAATGATTAGTGATGTTGAGTATCCTTTCATGTGTTTGTTGGCAATCTGTAAATCTTCTTTTGAGAAATGTCTATTTAGGTCTTCTTCCCATTTTTGGATTGGGTGGTTTGTTTTTTTTGATATTGAGCTGCACGAGTTGCTTGTATACTTTGGAGATTAATCCCTTGTCAGTTGCTTCATTTGCAAATATTTTCTCCCATTTTGAGGGCTGTCTTTTCATCTTGTTTATGATTTCCCTTGCTGTGCAAAAACTTTTAAGTTTCATTAGATCCCATTTGTTTATTTTGTTTTTATTTCCATTTCTCTAGGAGGTGGGTCAAAAAGGATCTTGCTGTGATTTATGTCATAGAGTGTTCTGCCTATATTTTCCTCTAAGAGTTTTATAGTGTCTGACCTTACATTTAGGTCCTTAATCCATTTTGAGTTTATTTTTGGGTATGGTGTTAGGGAGTGTTCCAATTTCATTCTTTTACATGTAGCTGTCCAGTTTTCCCAGCACCACTTATTGAAGAGGCTGTCTTTTCTCCATTGTATATTCTTGCTTCCTTTATCAATGATAAGGTGACCATATGTGTGTGGCTTTATCTCTGGGCTCTCTATCCTGTTCCATTGATCTATATTTCTGTTTTTGTGCCAGTACCATACTGTCTTGATGACTGTAGCTTTGTAATATAGTCTGAAGTCAGGGAGCCTGATTCTTCCAGCTCTGTTTTTCTTTCTCAAAATTGCTTTGGCTATTCAGGGTCTTTTGTGTTTCCATACAAATTGTGCAATTTTTTGTTCTAGTTCTATGAAAAATGCCATTGGTAGTTTGATAAGGATTGCATTGAATCTTCAGATTGCTTTGGGTAGTAGAGTCATTTTTACAATGTTTATTCTTCCAATCCAAGAACATGGTATATCTTTCCATCTGTTTGTATCATCTTTAATTTCTTTCATCAGTGTCATAGTGTTTTGAATACAGGTCTTTTGTCTCCTTAGGTAGGTTTATTCCTAGGGATTTTATTCTTTTTGTTGCAATGGTAAAAGGGAGTGTTTCCTTAATTTCTCTTTCAGATTTTTCATCATTAGTGTATAGGAATGCAAGAGATTTCTGTGCATTAATTTTGTATCCTGCTACTTTACCAAATTCATTGATTAGCTCTAGTAGTTTTCTGATAGCATCTTTAGGATTCTCTATGCATAGAATCACGTCATCTGCGAACAGTGACAGTTTTATTTCTTCTTTTCTGATTTGGATTCCTTTTATTTCTTTTTCTTCTCTGATTGTTGTGGCTAAAACTTCCAAAACTGTAGAATAATAGTGGTGAGAGTGGGCAATCTTGTCTTGTTCCTGGTCTTAGTGGAAATGGTTGCAGTTTTTCACCATTGAGAACGATGTTGGCTGTGGGTTTGTCATATATGGACTTTATTATGCTGAGGTAAGTTCCCTCTATGCCTACTTTCTGGAGGGTTTTCTTTTTTATCATTAATGGGTGTTGAATTTTGTCGAAAGCTTTTTCTGTATCTATTGAGAGGATCATATGGTTTTTCTCCTTCAGTTTTTTAATATGGTGTATCACATTGATTGATTTGTGTATATTGAAGAATGCTTGCATTTCTGGGATAAACTCCACTTGTTCATGGTGTATGATACTTTTAATGTGCTGTTGGATTCTGCTTCCTGGTATTTTGTTGAGGATTTTTGCCTCTATGTTCATCAGGGATATTGGTCTGTAGTTTTCTTTTTTAGTGACATCTTTGTCTGGTGTTGGTATCAGGGTGATGGTGGCCTTGTAGAATGAGTTTGGGAGTGTTCCTACCTCTGCTATATTTTGGAAGAGTTTGAGAAGGATAGGTGTTAGCTCTTCCCTAATGTTTGATAGGATTCACCTGTGAAGCCATCTGGTCCTGGGTTTTTGTTTGTTGGAAGATTTTATTTTATTTTATTATTATTATATTTTTTTGTGGTATGCGGGCCTCTCACTGTTGTAGCCTCTCCCATTGCAGAGCACAGGCTCCGGACGCGCAGGCTCGGCGGCCATGGCTCATAGGCCCAGCCGCTCTGTGGCATGTGGGATCTTCCCGGACCGGGGCTCGAACCCGTGTCCCCTGCATCGGCAGGCGGACTCTCAACCACTGCGCCACCAGGGAAGCCCTGTTGGAAGATTTTAAATCACAGTTTCAATTTCCATGCTTGTGATTGGTTTGTTTATAAAAAGAAGAAAAATTTTAAGTCAAGAATAAAATTTCCACCTTAAGAAGAAAAAAGACATAAAGGAAAGTGAATAAATGTAGAAGCAAAAAACAATGAAATATACAACAAACAATAGAGAATATTAAGAAAGCCAAACATTGGTTGTTTGAAAAGATTAATAAAATCGATAAACCCTCAGAGATGCTGATCAAGAAAAAGGATAAACACTATTGAATATAATGGAAAAGAAGCAGACTCACAGATATAGCGAACAAACTAGTGGTTAGCAGTGGGAAGAGGGAAGGGGGAGGGGCAAGGTAAGGGTAGGGAAGTAAGAGTTACAAACTATGAGGTATAAAGTAAGCTACAAGGATATATTGTACAACATGGGGAATATTGCCAATATTTTATTATAACTATAAGTGGAATATAACCTTTAAAAATTGTGAATCACTCTATTGTACACCTGTAAATTATATAATATTGTACATCACCTATACTTCAATATATAAATATGAAAAAGCAGAAAATACAAGTTACCAATATCAGGACTGCGATAGGAGATATCACTACAGATATTACAGACATCAGAAGACTATTAGTAACTTTATGGCAATAAATTCAAGAACATATATAAAAAAAGACAAAGCTTTAAAAAGACAACTAAAGAAATTGACACGAAATGAAACAGCATATCTGAATAAGCCTCTATTTATCAAATAAGTGGAGTTTGTTTTCAAAAACTTTTTCAAGGAAAAAACTTCAGGCCCTGGTAAATTCATAAGTCAATTCAATCAAACACTTAAGAAATAGTACCAATCTTACACAAACTCTTTCAGAATATAGAGGAATAGACTTTACTCCCCAATTCATTTTATGAGGCCAACATTATATTACCAAAATCAGACAAAGATATTAGAAAAAAAACAAAGAAACAAAAAACCCCTGCAGATCAGCATTTCTCATGAGGTAGATAATAGAATAAAGCATCAAAGCTAACATTAAAAATTTCTAGAAAAAAAAGAAAAACTTAGCCAAAACAAAACTTTGACACCTTAAGAGTAGGCAGAGATTTCTTAGACAGGACATAAGAAGTACTGTTAATAAAATTAAAAAAGTTGATGAAATAGGTTTCATGAAAATTAACAACTTCTGCTGATCAAAAAATACTGTTAAGAAAAAGTAGAGCAAACTATAGGCTGGGAGAGCAATAATAACAATACATATATATGACAAATATATTCAGAATATGTAAAGAAGGCCTACACATCCAGAATAAAACCCAAAAGAATTTCAAATAAAAATGGAGAAATAGTTGGATAAACACTTTACAAAAGTGTAGGATGCGCAGGGTTCAAATCCATGTTTGTTTCTTTTTTCCTTACCCCAAAGCACATTTCTTAAACATTTTCTTCTAGTTTGGGGACTGGGCTGAGATTTGAACAAAGTCTGGTACTCATCATTCCATCCATCCATTCTCCTACCCACATCATATTCAATCAACATTCTAGTACCATTAGTGAGGTCCATTTCTTGCCTCAAGTAGCTCACAGTCTGAAGCAGGAGTGGAGGAATGAGCAGGTAGAATCCCACATGATGTCTTCTAGCATAAAGGAAGCCTCAGGGGGCTCTGAGGGCACAGAGGAGGGGTCCCAAACTAGTTAGTCATTCCAGGGAGGCTTTCAGAGGAAGGAAGAATGGCATATCCCTGGAGATTGTCCCCCTCCACTCCTGGGCTCCTTGGGTCCCCATCACTTCAGGGTGGGGCACAGCAATCTCCCCAGAGCAGGGAACTGTTATACAATTCCTGGTTGGTAAGATGGACCAGACAGGACAAAATCCTGGCTGCTACCCTACTCCTTCTCCCTCTATCGATTTCCCATTCCCTTATCTTGGACCAGCCACTGTGCATCCATAAAAGGACATTGCCCTTCCCTTCCACTGAGCTATGAGGGGAAGAACTGAGAAAAATATCTCAGATAGATACCCTCGGAAAAATCCATCCTCCCCTCTACCTCTCCTGCCTACTCTATCTATCCTCAGCTAGGCTGTGTGGGAGGTACAGAGGGCAGGGGCCCACCCTCAGAGATCCTCTGCTCCAGCACAGGAGCTAAGGCATATGCCCCAGGAGGAGCAATGTTGGATGAGAATCAGTGCAAGCTAACAGGGAGGAAGGAAGGTCGAGGAAGGCAGGTGCAGATTGGAGGGCTTCCTGGAGGAGGTGGGGCTTGTAAAGAAGAGTAGAAAAGATTTTTTTAATTTTATTTTTTGCTTCTCTCCTGATAATTTATTTGTTTTGTAATGGTAGGAGTAATTGTAAAGACCACAAACATTTACTTGCAGTAGATAACATTAAAAAAAGAGAAATTCTTACTATCTCACTGTAGTAAAACATAGTGAATTAAGAGTGGGAAGGATTTGGATGGGAGGAGGGTCATGGGGGGCTTTCTGGGTAGTAATAATTATGCAACAAATTATTACAAGTAATTCCTATTATCAAATTATTATTCACATTTGTGGAGTATTTTTTTTCCAAGTCATTGACCAAGGTAAGTGCTTTATATGAATGAATACTTTCATTTCAGGAGGGGTAGTGGAATCAAGATGAGCAAAGGCATTTTCCTCTCTGCGGCAGCCCAGGGGAGTCCCCAGCATGCCCCCCTCTCCACTCATGCATGCACACATGCAGGCGTGCACACAGAATCCAGCCTGAGATGCTGTGGGGTAGAGCTCAGAAGCCAAGGCTCACACATTTCCTTAGCACTGATCTTGTTCACTGATGTAAGTTTGTATAAGCACATTGGCCTTTGGGCAGCATATATTTGTTTGAACATCCAAAGGAAAGGGCGCAGGGTGGGAAAGCTGGTTGACAGTGACTCTCAGCTCTCTGGCGGTAGCCTGTGGTAGCCTAGAACTCTGCATCAGTCAGATGACCCGCTCCCACCTGGTGTCTGCTGGGGCCCGGCACCGCACCGGCCGTCAACCTGCGAGGCCTGATCTACGGCCCATCGCCTTGCTGGGAGGCAGCACTCACACAGATGAACCAATTGAACAGCTAGCACAGATCACGATAGCACGTGCATGTGATGCCACGCTGAACGCAGGGCGAGGGCCTGGTGTTCCTCAGGCTGTGTGCCGGGACCCGAGGGCGATGTGGTGAGAGAGCCCCCTTCCCTGCTTCCGCCTGACCTGTTTCACATATACTGGACTTCAGGTAAGATTTCATTCAAACCTATTCTGTTTTCTGAGAAAACATTGCTAGTGGAGTCCGTTGGAGGTGCTGGTGTGGGCTGATGTTATTGGCTGCAGCAGGGGGGCTCCAGCAGGTGCTGGAGGAATTGGGAAACTGCACACATGGCACTGGGGAGGGGGCAGGTGTCACTGCAGAAGGTGTCCAGAGTAGGGGGCTTGAGCTAAGCGAGCCCTCAACTCCCCCCGCGCCCAGCACAGGGAGTGTTCCATTTCCCAGCGAGAAGGCTGCCTGCTCCGCCCCCTAATAAAACTTAATTCGCCCTGGCGGGGGCCTCCACTGTGCTGGTCCGGAGGGCCGGGAGCCGATGCTTTGGGCGAAGTCTGGAAATGTTCACAGAGCCGAGGGGGTCTCACCTTTTTCTCAAAAGGGAACCGAGATAATAAGGGCCTGGACCAAGGGTCAGCTTTCATCAAGACAGGAATCTCCCCGCTCTGGGTGGTGAGGCCCCAGAGACACCCCGCCCCCCTTCTAGCCCCGAGGCGAGCTGTCTAAAGCGCCTGCTGCCTCACTCCCAGTCACTTGTCAACTTCGGAGCAATCAGTCTACTACTTAACAATTAAACAGGCAAAGCCCTCCAGCGGCTGCCTCCGATTGGTCTTTGTTAGCGCTCGGGGGAGATGGGCGAGGAGGTCTCCGGTGCCGCCTCCCTGACACTCTGCGCCTGCGCCCGCAGCACCGTCTCTCAGGCCTCCGCAGTCACCGGCGGGGCACGGGGAGTGGGGGGGGACGGCAGATTCTCACCTGGCCGCCAAGTCGGTTCCACAGGGCCCAGGGGGCGTGGCCGGCGTGCCAGGGAAGCACCGGGGAGTGGCTCCCAGGCAGAAACCCCCCACGCTGCCTGTCTCCGCGTGTGCAGACTTGTGGGCACACGTGTAGGGTAGTGAGTTCCCTTGATAAACACTGGCTGTGCTAAGGGCTGAGCGCACCGAGACCCTCCCCTCAGAGCTCACAGCCTGGGAGATGAGGCAGGCCCACCCGCAGGTGCTCTCCAGCGACGCGGTCGGTGCCAGAACAGAGGTGGGTACTCAGCCCTGTCACAGGGGAGGTCTCCTTTCACGCTGCCAGGTGAGGTCAGAAAAGACCTCTGGGACTGGGATATGTGGGAGAAACCTAGGCCGTCAAAGGGCAGGCAGGACACGAGGCTGCAGAAGGGACAGGAGCTAAGGCAGCAGCCTGTGCAAAGGCCCAGGGATGAGAGAGGGAAGACTGAGCTGGGGGAATTGCAGGCGGATTGGCCTGGCTGGAGTGTTATTGAACTGTCGTGTATCTGTTATTTAGCTGTCAGCAATCCACCCCTACGTACTTCTCTTGTTCTCTCTTTGTGGATCTACCTACACTTTCACTGCCATCTACCCAATTAGCTGTTATTTATCTATCTTCCATCCATGCATTCATGCATGCACCCATCCATCCTTCTCTAGAAGTCTTCATGTCATGTTCCAAAGCAGATCTGTCTCCAAAGAAACTCTCTCAGCCAGCACAGTGCCTGACACTTCATGATTAGGGATGGATTTCTGCCTTAAGTACTAATGTCTCTCAGCGCTTTTTTTGGTTTGTTTTTTATGTAGAAATATAGCTATCTATTTATTCGTGGACTTTACAATGGACAACATAACTATAATGGAATAAGGAGACTTCCAAGTCAAAGGTGAGTTGAGTTTTGGAAATTTAGGTCCTTGATTCGTGTTGTAGTTCCTACTCCTTGGCTGATTGCTTTATAAAAACCTCAGCACTTGTTAACAAGTACATGACCCAGGGAGAGGCAACAGACATCACAAACACTGCAGCCTGCGTGATGTTGATTAATCACAGATCTCTTTCACAGTCAGGTCCTGGGACCTGAGGATAAGCATGGAATAGCCTGCGGTGTTTGGGGGAGGCACTGGCACAGATGGCCAGGCCCACTATTGAGGATTTCCTGTTGATATGACCATGTCCCTGGGACCAGCCTTCCCCTAACTGTAAGCTCCGTGGAGGCAAGAGGGTGGGTCTACCTGTCCATCTATTACAGTGATGGTACATAGTACAGACTCAATGAATACTTGGAACGAATGACACAGGAACCCTTGGGCAAGCTATTGCATACCTTGTGCCAGGACTTCCACCACCCTGGCACACTGGTGCTGCCCTCAGAAACGATGCAGGGCCCAGATCTCAAGCTGTATGACCTGGGTTCATAAATGTCTGGCCTTGAATGAGAATTTAGTCACTTACCAGCTGTGTGATTTGGACAGGATACATAACCTCTCTGGGGTTCAGTTTCCTCAGCTGTAAAACAGGACCAATAGTACGTATTTGTGGGATCAAATGATATTGTGGTTCTTTGGGAACTACAAAACGTTGTACTAACAATAGTGGTTGTTAATCTACTTCAGATGTGGGTAGAAGGCGAGACCCATCAGAGGACATTTTGCTTCTCCCAAGGAGGAGGAAAATTTTCAGAAAATATCAGACACTTCTAGGTTTGTGATCTACCTCTTTTCAGAGTTGTCCCTTTATAATACTGGGAAAGTCTATGTTCTTTATTTTTTTTTTATTTTTTTTTTTTTTGTGGTACGCGGGCCTCTCACTGTTGTGGCCTCTCCCATTGCGGGGCACAGGCTCTGGACGCGCAGGCTCAGCGGCCATGGCTCACGGGCCCAGCCGCTCCGCGGCATGTGGGATCTTCCCGGACCGGGGCACGAACCCGTATCCCCTGCATCGGCAGGCGGATTCTCAACCACTGCGCCACCAGGGAAGCCCTATGTTCTTTATTTAAGCAGAACTTCCTTTATAACCCTCAGTGCAAAACATTTCCAGTGCAGTGCCTGGAATTGCATCATTAAAGGTTCAAAATTTTAGGCAAGACCTTTAAGAAAGGTTTCATTAGTCTGATACAAGGGCTTGGAGGGCTGTATCTTTGGGTTTATAAGTGAACACCTGGGAGTGTGTATGTGTTGTAAGAGAGAAGGAGAAGGTGGGAGGGAAAGATAGCCACTGTCAGCCATAAAACCAATGTCCTATGAGGACAGGTCTGTCCCAACACTAAAATGCATTGTCTCGGTGAGCAAAGCAGATTATGTAATTTAAATGCCTTCATACAGTGTGTTCTTCACAGCCCTTCCCCCCTGTCCCACTCTGGGATCTAAAGAATTCCAGAAGGAAACTAAGGTAGTCAGAGTCTTCCAAGGAGCTGGCATGAGAGTGTTTCCAGGCGCAAACACCTGGACTGAATCAGGCAGGATATGGTGGTGGCCACCGTTCCTTGCATTTGGGGAGAAGAGGCAGTCATGGAAAGAACAGAGTGGCCCTCGTGCCTCGTGTGGGAGGAGCCCATGCAAATTGTAGGATCCCCAGTGAAGGCCAGACCTTTGCGTCCGATGCCATCTGAACCCCTTACGCACGGGTGTCTTCCTAGACAGCCTGGTGTCCCCACGTACAAATCAAAAGTGTCCCCTCTCCAGGCTCTCAGAAGCTGTCTTTCAGCTCCGGCTCCTCTCTGATGCTCTGGCCCCTCCCGTCTCAGTGGTACAGGGAATGACATTGTTGGTACCTGTCACTGATGGGCCGACGCCTACTTCCAACATGAGAGTCATTGTCTCAATAAAGCCCAGTGACAGCAGCCTTCTTGAACAAATGGGACAAACCATGTTCTTTTTTTACTCCTTGTTCAGTTAGTCTGGTGGTCTGAAATCCAATCTGCTTGTTAGAATCAAGGTGAAGGGAGAATAAGAATTACGATTCCTGAAGCAACACCCCGTCCTCCACACAAACTCACCAAGAGATTCTGATTTAATGGCCAGAGAGTGGCCAGAAAGCTTCAAAGAGCTTCCCAGATGATTCTTCTGTGCAGTCCAGGCTGAGAACCACTGAGGCAGCCCAACATCTAATTTGACTGTCTTATTTCCTTCCCTAACACACACACACACACACACACACACACACACACACACACACACACACACACACACACATGCACACACACGCACCCCCCCCCCTCTTTCTCTCTCTCTCTCTCTGTCTCTCTCTCTCTCTCTCTCTCTCCTGCTTACAAACAAAGCTTCAGACACACATGGTATTTGGCTGGAATTTCTGTTTCTCTCTGTAGACTCCCTAAATCTGGAAAGTGCTTGATTTTTACATCCATTGTCTTATTTGGCCCTCACAAGGGAGCTGGGTTGTATTGATAGCTGCATTTCAGTGGCAGCATGGGCCCGTCCTCACAGGACCTTGCTCTTTCAGGATCATCTTTTAGGATGATCCCCTCTTGGCTCCCCTTGGCCCTGGTGAATGCAGGGGAAGCCCGGGAGGCCCGTGCCCCTCCACCTTGCCCTGAGCCCCACCACTGACAGTTCAAACTGGGAGACTCAGGCTACTGCCAGACTTCAAGGTATCTTTGTACTGAGCTCATCAAAAAGCAAACACTCAGGCACTTGAATAAGATAAGCAATTTGTGGCTTTGTAAAAAGTCAATGCAATTCAATTTAGAGCTCTTAAGGAATGCTGCTGCCTCTCACATTTATTGTTTCCTTGTATAACCTGCACCAGTGAAGGGACTGCAGATTTGTCTTCTGTTTGCAAAGTGGGATGAAGTCCCTGGAATTGGGTGACCTTCAGGAGAAGCACAAAACTTACAAATGAAGCTGTCGCGGAGAAACCTCAGTCTTGCCTCAGCTCACGGCTTTCTTTCTTTACATAGATTTGATTTTCCAAATGGCAGATTACAAAACTAGCTATATTTTCCTCCCAAACACAACTGCTTTAATTTCTTCTCTTTCCCCACCTTTTAACCAAGAACGATGTTTTTAAAATGCAATCCTCACTCTAATCTTTACCACTCCTGAAAGCCTCCATTTTTTTCCCACCCATGAAGGCGTCTTTGGTGCCAGGTGGGGTCCCTGAAACTCACGCCTTTGTCCTCTTACCCTTCTCAGCGGGGGTGGATTCTTTTTTCTGGTTTTTGTTTTTCCTTTTGGTCACAGAACAAATAGCTCTTGGCTTCTCTTTATTTGATTCTTTGTTGGTTTATTTAGGGAATAGGACCAGTTTAGCCCCACCTTGTCAAATAAATCCAAGTCACATGACAATAATAACAATAGTAATAATAATACTGCTAATGATGATCTACTCTGGGCCAGGCACTACACTTGGTGTTTTACATGTGCTTTTTTGTTTAAGTCTGGCAACAACCCATGAGGTAGGTATTACCACCCTCACTGTGTTGATGAGGCTCAGAGAGATTATGGAACTTTCCCAAGGTCACACAGCTAGTAAATGCCAAAGCTAGAAGTCAGAACAGTGCCCTGGCTGAGTCCTAAGCATGACTCCCAGGCCCCTAGTGTTTCACAGATACTGCTTCCTGTTTCCATTCCTCATGCCTTGATTGCAAGATCTTCTCAGTGGACATTTTCTCATACAGAGTCTCTTTTTCTTTTTGAAGTATAGTTGATTTACAATGTTGTGTTAGTTTCTGGTGTACAGCAAAGTGATTCGGTTATACATATGTTCTTTTTCAGATTCTTTACCCCTATAGGTTTTTACAAAATAGTGAGTATATTTCTCCATGCTATGCAATAGGTCCTTGTTGGTTATCTATTTTATATATTATAGTGTGTATATACTAATCCCAAACTCCTAATTTATCCCTCCCCTGCTCTTTCCCCTTTGGTTACCATACGTTTGTTTTCTATGTCTGTGGGTCTATTTTTGTTTTGAATGTAAATTCATTTGTATTATTATTTTTTTAGGTTCCACATATAAGTGATATGTGATATTTGTCTTTGTCTGGCTTACTTCACTTAGTAGGATAATCTCTAGGTCCATCCATGTTGCTGCAAATGGCATTATTTCATTCTTTCTTATGGCTGAGGAATATTCCATTGTATATATGGACCACATCCTCTTTATCCATTCATCTGTCGGTAGACACTTAGGTTGCTCCCAGGTCTTGGCTATTGTAAAGAGAGCCGCAGTGAACATTGGGGTGCATGTATCTTTTCAAATTATTGCTTTCTCTGGACATATGCCCCTGAGTGGGATTGCAGGATCATATGGTAGCCCTATTTTAGTTTCTTAAGGAACCTCCATACTGTTCTCCATAGTGACTGTATCAGTTTACATTCACACCAACAGTGAGGGAGGGTTCCCTTTTCTGCACACCCTCTCCAGCATTTATTATTTGTACACTTTTTGCTGATGGCCATTTTGATTGGTGTGAGGTGATACCTCACTGTAGTTCTGATTTGCATTTGTCTAATAATTAGCAATGTTGAGCATTTTTTTCATGTGCCTGTCTTCTTTGGACAAATGTCTGCTTAGATCTTCTGCCCGTTTTCTGATTGGGTTGTTTTTGGTTTTTGGTTTTGTTTTGTTTTTTTTTTTTGATATTGAGCTGTATGAATTGTTTGGATATTTTGGAGATTAATCCCTTGTCAGTTGCATCATTTGCATCCTATAGAGTTTCTTCCTGGCCCATATACCTGGGCATCGAAAGCCACCCTGCCTTGAAGGGCTCAAGTGAGCAAAAGGTGACAGTTACAAAACTTTCTTTGATGTCTTTGTCATTTCTCTCTTAATGGTAGGCTTCTGCATCATTCTTAGTGTTAGAAGTGTTGCTGACATGTTTTCACCTACTTTAGAAGCTTCCTTTCCTCCCTTTTATCAGCTTTGTGGAAAACCCCGTCAACTGCCCTCTCTCCCGCAGCCATGCCTGGCCCCCCCATTGGCCTTGGGAAAACCATGGGGCTTGCAGTCATACCCAAATACATGGGTGCAGCCCCTGGGAAAAGAATGTTGTGGCCATAATCTTGGCCCAAGAATCCTGACTCCAAGTTGAACAGGGAAAAGCAGTTCTTCCTGCCTGAGTACAAAAGGTCCCCTATCCTCATCCCCAACCTTCCCAGGACACCGGGAAATTCAAAGACTGAAGTACTAGGCATCATGAGGTGTCCAATATGTTAGAAGAGAACACCAGCCAGAGGGGAAACAGAAAATACTGGATTGTGAACTTTGATCCCTCTCTGGCTATCTTTCATTTCGGTCAAACACAGACCAAGGCACCTCTGACTCAGCTGAATAACTGAATCTCGATCTTTCCCCCTATCTTCATTCACGGGTGCCACCCCTTGACGCCCTGTCAGTGGCTGGTATCTCCTCCTATGGTCCTGATAATCTGCTGCTTTCCCACTTTTCTACCCAAGTACTGTGTATCATGCAGCATCAGGTTACCATCTTTTTGTTTTCATTGCATTTATTTTTACAGTTACTTTCTATTTAGGGGAGATAATGTTTGTTTTCCATGAAGGACAGTGATCTAAAGTTTTATGTTTTTTGACGTATTTAAGTGAGAATGGACAGTCCGTTTAAAAATATGACAATACTATCATACAGACGTTAGGAGGAAATGAAAAAAATTGGTGCAGATGACGTAGAACTGACCAAAGGTGGGATCATTGACCTGTGTAATTCCGAGGGGTAAAATTGAAGATAGCAGAATCAATTTGAAACGAAATGCTGCACAGTTACAGAATTAAGGTGGCGGCAGTGGAGGCTTTTGGGGAGTGCTTGGGTCAGATGAGTGGCAAATTGTAGGGGGGTAGCTTGGTAATAAATTCTCTCTGCAGAAGCCTGGCTGGCCGGCATGCACTTCGAGCCGAGCCCTGGGCACATATGTGGGAAACGTTAACGTAGGAGGCACCTCTGAACTCTGGAACGAGAACCAGGAGGTCTCCTGACCATGTGGACAGCTTCTCCTCATGAAGGTCATTAGCCTTGGTCCCTTACCTGGTGGTTACAGCTGGGGTCCTCAGTAAGAGTTGTGCGGGGCTCTGGAAGCCTCGGCAATCTCTGTCCTGTCATGTCTCATGGCTGGACTGATGTGGGCACCGTGTTGACTGTCACACAGGGAGACAGGCCTGTGAGAAGAAGGAAAGCAAGGCCAGGCTGTCTTCCTGGATCTCACACTTGAAGGATCTACACGTTCAGCTGATGGACCGAAAGGAGAATTTTTAAGAGGGACATAAATGTCAGAAGAGCATTTGAAGCAGAGCTAGGCAGGATAAAAGTAGAGGGACACACAGAGGCTGTGTTTATCACATGTGCGTCTATAACAACTTGTCAGTTTTTGATCAATCAAAATACTAATCACGGCATGAAAATCAGTTTGACTGATGTTGATAAAGCAGTTGTTTTCTACACAGGCCAAGGGGAAGGAGAAGGCAGTGTCCACACGTGGGTGAGAGGAGCTTTTGAGTAGAAGAGCCAGAGGGGGTGAGAGGGAGAAGGCAGGGGGGATGTGAGAATCCCATGGACTGGGGGTATTTGTAGGGGCCTTGTCCCCCTCTCTGGGTCCGACACAGTTGATTGTCTCCCTAAAGCCTGTCGCCCCCTCTTCCCAGCTAACAGAATTCTAATTTAATTCGGGGCAGCAATTTGCTCAGGCAATGGAGCATGATTGGTCTAAGCCAGTCATGACAATTCTGTTTGCCACTTCCCAGATGTTCCTCTAGCTGGGTGGGGGACATAGCCAATGCAACATAAGGTGTCTCTTCAGAAGACTCTGAAGGAGCTTCACTTGCCTTGCAAAAAGTTCAGGTGAAGCTGGTGCTGTCTTTCAAGCTCCTGCCTGTTTCCTGCCTTGAGCACAGATGTGGCTCCTAGAACGACATTATGTGACCCCAGGGTGGCAAGACGACACATCCACGATGGCAAAGCAGAGCAATAGCGAGAGATTGGAACTTTTTTCGTTTGTTTGTTTGTTTTTGCGGTACGCGGGCCTCTCACTGTTGTGGCCTCTCCCGTTGCGGAACACAGGTTCCGGACGCGCAGGCTCAGCAGCCATGGCTCACGGGCCCAGCCGCTCCGCGGCATGTGGGATCTTCCCGGACCGGGGCACGAACCCGCGTCCCCTGCATCAGCAGGTGGGCTCTCAACCACTGCGCCACCAGGGAAGCCCTGGAACTTTTGATGATATCTCTGGGATGCTGCAGCAAAGCAGCCTACCTCTGGATTTCTCCTTATGTGAGATAATGAACATCTTTATTGCCTAAGCCACTGCTTGTCAAGTATTTTATTACTTGCAGCTAAAACACCCCTAACAGATGCACACTGGATTTTACAGAAGATACTAAGTCCCATCAAGGGGTCAGAACTTTCCCAAAGTCACACGGTTCATTATAAATCTCCCTCAGGAGACCTCAGACTGTTTCTTAAAATCCCCCATCCCTCACTGCAGCCACCCTAGTCTAGCCCCTTCCACCAGCCCCACCTCTCAACGTCAGTGCTCTCCCCCAGTTGATTCTGTATTTGGTGTTCAACATATCTTTTTCAGATGGAATTTTCTTCACATCATCTCCCCATCCCTACCCTATTCTGGACCTCAGTGGATGCAGGTTTAAATGCAAGGTCCTCTGCTTGGCTAAGCACACTACTGTGTGTGAATGCATTAAATCCTTGAAGTCCTGCAAAGTGATTCCTATCTTGCTTCAGGACCAGGAGGCTAAAATGTCTTCCAGGACCATCCTGGGCATAGAGTCCTCTCATCATCAAGATAAAGCAAAGCTCTCAATTTATTCCTGAGGAGGCTGGTAGAACACCTCACTCAGTTCCCTACTCTTCAGCCAAGGATGTTGTTCTCTGTCTCCCTGGAAACCTTCCAAGACCTGGTGTAGTCAACAAGTGCTGTCATCCTCCAGTGGTCTGTGAACAACTGGAAAGCAGAGCCTTGATCACAGCAGGCCAGCAGTGGTTCTTGGGTAACACACGCTGGTATAACCAAATGATCTTGATCCATTTTGGAGATTACAAACCTGCATGCAGTTCCAAGGGAATGCTGTTGACCGGTGGCTCTTGAAATTTTGTGGGTCATCAGTCCTTTCAAGAACCTGAAGAAATCTATGGATCCTTTCCTGAAAAACATCAGTGAGTGGTTGTGCACATGTGTGTCGCACGCACACACGTATCTGCGTGCAATTTGGGGAGGGAAGTTAACAGATTCCCTAAAGCCCAGGGACATGAACCCAAAGTTAAACACCCTTTCTACAGGTAAAGCTGGATTTCATCTGGTCATGCCACAAAGTCTCTAATTTCATTTTTGAGAGCAGGACCTGGATGGGTTCAGATCTGGTGGAAAAAACACTATCGAAGAGACTTGATTAACAAATGGCCGTTATTCTGGAGGGAAGTCTAAGTGGGACACTTGAGGTTCTGCTCTTGGCCCTGTCCTGTGAGACATAGTTTTTAAATCGGTGATTTACTATAAGGAAACCCAAAATTGACACAGTATTTATAGGGATAGCCAATATTCTGTATGACAAGATCAAGATTCAAATGGCCGTTATTCTGGAGGGAAGTCTAAGTGGGACACCTGAGGTTCTGCTCTTGGCCCTGTCCTGTGAGGCATAGCACAGCCACCAGGCACTGAGTAAGAGTTGGCCTTAGGTCTAGAAGCTACATTTGGCAGAGGGCATTGAGGAATGGGATTATATCCAGAGAAGGGAAACTAGGAGGCCCAAGGGTACAGATCATGTGATGTGAGGGGAACTAGGAAGAACCAAGACTCTCTACCCTGGAGGAGAGGTGACTTGCCTGGGGAGAAGAGTGGGCCTGATAATGGCCATCAGATATCCGCTATGCTTCATACAGAAGAATGACTTAGACCAACTGGTGGTTCTAAGAACTTTTTGACCCTGAGTTGCTCACCAACAGCATGGGCTATCTCATGGAGAAGTGGGCCCCCCGTCTCTGGACATGTTTGAGGAAAGGCTTCTAGATCATCTGTTGGGGTGATGTAACTCAGAAGACAGTCACCACTACCCAGATTTGCGGTTGAACTTGGTCCGGGAAGGCAGCCCTAGTAGACCAGCTCTCTGGAGAGTGGTGATGAGAAAGCTTAGGCGGCCACCTCTGGGTTCAGCAGGGCAGTGAATGACATCTGGCTGCAGGGGTGGGTAGCAAAGGCACTCAGGCTGTCTATTGGCCAAGACTCCTTATTCCCCGAAGACTCTGAAATTCCCCTTTTTGGCCCCTGGGGAAACCTCTTTCGGCACCTGTCTGTGCATCCACACACAGTCTGTGTGCCACTGATGTCTATTTAGCATGTGCGTGTGTGTGCTTGTGTGTGTGTGTCTTCCTCGTGGTGACTTGGTCAGCCGTTAACATAGGAGCAGAGCCCACAGCAAGCCCTCCACGGTCGGGTCTCTCCATCTAACCTCACTCTGCACACCGGATCACTGGACTCCACTCCTCCCCCTCGTGGATTCCTCACGGTCCTGAGCCCAGGCCACACTCATTCCTATACCTCTGCACTTGTGCCCCAGGTCCTGTCTCCTGAAATGGGCCTCCTCCCCCCAGCCTGGTCCTCCCTACACAGCAAGGCCCAGGCAAGTGCCTCTCCCTCCATGGGCTTGGGGATGACCCACCACTTAGCTCTGAGTTGCGCCTCTAAAGGAACAAGGACAGACTTTTAGAATGGCTTATGGAAGTGAGCTTGTTTAGGTGTCTAGGCTGGTTGTCCCCAAATTATAGCCTAAAACGTGGGTGCAGGAAATTTATCTGGGAGGTGATTCCATAGGGAACAAGAGTGAGGCGGATGGGAAATGGCGATGAAGGAAAAATCAACAGAAAGGTGAGTTATTGAGGTTCCAGGGGCTCGGTTTGCTGGGACCTCTGTGAGCTGTACAGAGCGCCTCTGGGAACTGTCTGTCAGGAACGAGACTGGGGCACTTATGCACTTCCTCCCTCCCAAGTGGGTCAGGTTGCCTGCATTTTGGGGCTACGCTGGCTTACGGGCTGAGTGGACTCTCTTCAGGGCAGGCCCCGAGGCAGGAAGAAGGAAAGCAGAGCTGCTTGTGCGTCCAGCCTGTGAGCTCTGTCAGTCCCCTGTGACCACCCGCCGTGCAGTACAAATCGGAGCAGAGGGGACGTTGAAACCACGTGCTGCAGTAGGTCCAGCGGGTCCTGTGCCACCTTGTATTTTCCACTATGATCCCACTCTATGTTTATTTCAGCAAACATTTATTGAGCACCACCGTACGCCCAGTTTTAGACACCAAGACACAGAAAGTTCCAAGTCTGTTTCTTATCTCCTGCGATTTAGATTGAAAGCTGTTTGGTGCAGGGGACACAATATTTTGGCCATACTGTGGGCCCCCAAACCGATTTGTTGATTGATTAATTAATTGATTGAACGATTTACTAAACTAAGCTTTCATGGCTTCTATATTAAAAGTCATTCCTTATCGTAGGAAAAAATGTTTACTTTCAGGCCTCTGGGGCATTCTAACCTGCAGTGTATGCAGTACACATTTCAATGATAAAGTCCTTAATAACTACAGGATGAGTTGGCAGAATGATTTAGATCTAAAGTCCAGAGCAAGGCAATTACATCTGGCTCCCAGCTTTAAAAATGGAAATAATCTTTATCTGAGTTTTTTAACGTATGTTAAAATTATAACATCAAATGTCAAATGTGGCAATGACTTATCCTGCCCATGTGTCGCTTGTGACAGGGCACCGAGGAGGTAGAACCTTAATATGCGCGTTGCTACCGCCTAAAGGTTAAAAACATCTGATGCGATCTGGGGCGTTAATTGCACTTTTATCGATCATACTGGGAATCTGAATAGCATCAGGGAAATGAAATTCTTGTGGCCAGCCTTTCTGCCATAGACTTTCCTCATCTCCTTTGGACAAATGAGACGTTTGGAGAAGGAATTCATCTCCAGGGGCTTGCTGTCCTGCTAAATTATTCTCTATTTCTCGTTAATTCTTGTCTTCCTCTAACTCATGCCACCCACCCCTCATGCCCTCCCTGGCCCATCCGAGTCACATCAAGTTGTCAGATTCACCTGCTCCAGCCTCTTCCTCAGCGCTCCACTGAGCTCCCCTCCCTCCAAAGCAAGGCTCCTGGGACCCGGCAATCAGGGCTTAACTATGTCCTTCTTGTGTCACTTGCTAATTGTCACTTCTATGACTCTCTTGGCTCCCTGGGAGATGCTGCCTTTTGATGTAAAAGGCATGTTTTAAGTAACTGTAAGACAATGTAAGTTGATACCTGCGAGAACTGCTTTGAAATTGCCAAAGGAACATTAACAAGGTAAATTCAAAACCTGGAGCCGAAGTGGTAAAACTTGGCTTCTTTCTCCAGCCAGTACAGGCACTAACATGGATGCTCCAGGTGGGGACCAGGGTGCAGTAGAGCAGAGCTGCGAAAGTCATCGAAACAAGTTCACAACCTACATAGGTGACCCCTGGGTCACACAGACGCAGTGTGAGCAAAAGAAGCCAGACACAAAACACGTACTGAGTGATTCCATCAACATGAAGTTCAAGAACAGGCAAAGCCAAGCGCTGGAGGTTAGGAAAGGACTTACTTCTCAGTGTTTGAGTGGAGGGAATGGTCTACACCTTGATGTGCGTGGTGCATACGGAGGTAAGAACACATCAAATTGTACACTTTACTGTACATACATAATACCTCAATTAAAAATATACACTACCAAACATAAAACAGATAGCTAGTGGGAAGCAGCCGCATAGCACAGGGCGATCAGCTGGGTGCTTTGTGACCACCTAGAGGGTTGGGATAGGGAGGCTGGGAGGGAGGGAGACGCAAGAGGGAAGAGATATGAGGACATATGTATATGTATAACTGATTCACTTTGTTGTAAAGGACAAACTAAGACACCAGTGTAAAGCAATTATACTCCAATAAAGATGTTTAAAAAATAAATAAATAAAAATAAATTTAAAAATAAAAAGGTAACAACTACAACAGCAAAAGTGATAACACAACTGTGGATGTCTGTGGAGCCTCTCCTATGCCCCATGTGCACGGCACTGTGCTCCTACTTTCCGTGAGTCCTATTTGACCCCTCACAAGCACTCTTCAAGGCAGGCGTCTCCAGCTTCATTTGCCACGTGGGGAAACAAAGACTCAGAGAGGGTAAGAGACTCATCCAAGAACACGTGTGTTACAAAGCCCTCCACTTGTGAACTGGAAGAAAGTGGCAGAATTCTGAAAAGTCAAAGATTCTACCCTGCAGCCAATCCCAGGACTGGACCGTGGTTGGTCATCCCCAAGCTATGAACACAGTTCCCCCAATGCCCACTAATTGTCCATTTGGAGGTCTGGGAAAATGACAGGACTGGGAGAGGACGGGGTCAGAGGTCACGGAGCAGAGGCACTTAGCGGGTGGCAGGGAGCAGGGGAGAAGCCACTGCCCAGGGGAGAAGGCTGGGTGCCCAGAGCTCAGACCCCCTCAGACTCTGAACTTGTTATATCCCAGCTGGATGTGGAAGGGTCTGCACACACCGAGGGTGCCTGCTGATTATTTCTTGGGAGCAGGGCGGTTGCCCTCACACTTGATACAGAAGGAGAGCCTCTCTTTCTCCCTCCCTCCTTCCTTCCTTTCTTCCTTTACATATTCACAGAGCACTAACGATGTGCCAGGCACCAGGGAGGCTGCAGTGACCACGACAGGGAGTCCCTGCCATCAGGGAGCTTGCAGTCTATACAGGAGACAGACAATGAGAAACCAAACCGATAAGCAAACAAGCAGTATACGCTATATCACATGATGTCAAGTTAAAGGGAGGAAAACACAGCCCCTCAGAGAGGTGGATGCAGTGCTAAGGGTGCTGCAGAGAGAGGGATGTGGATCGATCTTTCTGAGGAGGGCTGAAGTGAGCAGGCTGTTCATAGATCAGGAGAACAGTGTGCCAGGCAGTGGCCCAGCAGGTGCAAAGGCCCTGAGGTGGGAAGGAAGCCCTAATGTTTGTGGTTCAGCAGAAGGCCCTTTTGGCTGAGTGAGGGAAAGAGAGAAGTGGTTGAAATCAGAGCAGACGGGCCCCAGCGGTAAGGAGTTTCATTTCTCTTCTGAATATAATGGGACCTTTCGTAAGTTTCTGAATAAGGGTGAGACCCAATCCGAATTTCTTAGAAAGATCGTTCTGGCTGCAACTGCGGAACTGCCTTGTCCAGGCAAGGTGGCGGCAGGGCGGCCAGGAGGAACCTCCTGCAAAATCAAGGCAGGAGATGGGCCCCGGGGAGTGTGTCCCAGGCATGTCTGCAAAGGCACCACCCGGTGAGAAATTACACACAGAATGCCCCCTAAGACGCTATGTGTGGGCCTGACTCAGGCCCTCCAGGCCCCTGCCTAAGGGCCCCACAGGTGAAATGACAGTTGATCCAGGAACAGGACATTCACAAGCAGTGAGTCCAACACAGAATTTTTCCTTTTTCAATTCTACTTTTATCCTTTTGTTTCCCTTGAGGGCACGGAATTTCCCAAGGCTTACAACAAGGGTCCCCAAAGTGGGATGCATTAGTCCCAAGGCTGTGCAAGAGAGTTTCTGGGTGCAAGAGATGAAAGTGTTAGAACGTATATTTATAGCTTGTTCTTATCGTGTAGGTCTCTAGGGGATTCAGTCTATGCTTATGTGCAAAGTACGTTAGTAAGACTGTGCATGTACTCAATTTATACATATGTATATTGGGAGATGTTATTAAAATATTTGGGGATGGAATGGGCAACAAAAATATATTTGGAGTTCATTGACCTACAGGATAAATCTCAAACTCCACGACATGGCTTATGACAGCCCCATCATGGTCTCCTGCTTCCCTCCCCTCCCTTATTCCCACATCCTCTGTGTCACAGAAGTGTCTCCTCGTCGCCTATCTGGTTCACCATGGGGAGGGGCTGTGGACATTGTTGGGAAATTGTTAACAGGCTTTCAGAACTCAGCCTTTCCTGAACCGTTTCCCTCACCGCACTGCCCCACCCTTGCTACCATCAGGCCCAGAACATATTCCTAGCACACCACCTGAAATACTTCATGGCTCCCATTTATACCCAGCTCATCTGTCTCCTCTGGTTGTGAGCACCTTGGGACAGGGGTGGTGATTTATTGGTCTTTGGATCTCAGGGTTGCCAGAATTAGCAAATAAAAATAGAGGGTGCCTAATTAATATATTTATGTATATATTGGTATACATAATAAGTATGTCCCAGGGGACATACTTATTTGGGACACACTTATACTATAAAATTATTTGTTGTTTATGTGAAATTCACATTTAACTGGGATCCTATATTTTAACTGGCAACCCTATTGCACCCCCAGGGCCTGGCTCAGGGGCCGTCATGGTGGAGATGTTTGATAATTGCCTTTTGAATGAATGTCTGAATGAATAAGCCAGGTAGCAGCTGTAAAGATTCCCTCTCTGCCCCCTCTAAAACAGAGAGATGTGAGGATTTATCTTCTATCTATTTAATAATTCGATTTTTAAGGGGAAACCTGACACCATTAAGAGTGTGTGTGTGTGTGTGTGTGTGTGTGTGTGTGTGTGTGTGAGGGTGTGTGTATTTTCAGCTCTGTCCACTGACTGGGCCTGGAAGCAATAAGCAGTGACCCCCTAGTAGCCATGAACACATCTAGTGCCCATATCTTGATTTCTGAATATCATTCCTCTCTAAAAGTTACATGGAGAAGTGGCTGGAAATCTCAAGGGCTGCCTGGAACACCTTCTCTTTGTCAGAAAAACAAGGGTGAACTTAAAGATTAATTGGGTCTAGTACAAAAGGCATAGGACCCACTGGAAGAGGTTTCAATGCACCAATCTGTGGCAATTTGAGCATCAAAAAGGGTAATGTCTATAATGAATATTAACACATTGAAAAAATTAATGCATTCATAGTGATGAGAGAGAGATGGGTGGGTGTGTGGGAGAGAGGGAGAGAGAAAGGAAAGAAGAGTGAGAAAATGAGAGAGAGAGAGATAATAAAAAGGTGAAAATATCCTTCTTTCCAGGAGAATGCCAGCTAATAAATATGGAAGGAACAATAGAATTAGAAAATCACCATTTTGTAACCAGCAGTGTAATAACTGATTCAGGTGAATACAATCAAGAGTGATAAAAGAATTTGATAAGTGGTCATTCAAGAACAGGACATTCACACGGACTTCTTCCCCCACAGATTATTTACAATTATCAAGGGGGAAGTGAGTGGGACTTCCGGATTACTGCAAGATCCGGCAGCCCTGCCCTAACCGTGCAATCAAACGTCACCCACGAGGATCCTGGGACTGTGTCTTCTGATTTGAATAGATAAGAGGTAACAACGATACCTATATAATATTCTTGGCCGAAATGCTTAACCAGAATCTACATGAGGAAACAATCGTCACATCCAGAATATGGAAAATTTTGCAGGACAACTGGCTTGAGATCTTTATAAATATCAAGGTCACAAAAGACAAAGAACAGTGAGAGAGTCGTTCTAGGGTAAAAGACACTAAAGGGACACAGCAACAAAATGTCATAGATAAACCTTGATTGGGTCCTGGATTGATGGAGAGGAAGAAAAAACTACAAAAGACGTTTGGGGGACATGAGAAAATTCAAATGATACTGAATTACTGTTAATTTTCTTACATGTGAGTGCTATTTGGTAGCCCTGTAGAAGAATATTCTTATTCCAGGAGACGACTGCTTAAGGATTAGGGTTGAAGTGTGGTGATGTCTGCAACTTAATTTCAAATGGTTCAGAGAGAGGAAATGAATCTAGGTGAAGGGTTTTAAAACTTTAAAAATAAAAAAGGTCAAAAAAAAAGAACATGAGCATATTCAGAGAAGAAAAGATCCAGAAATTGGCCAAACAGACTACGAGAACGGTGGTGTCTGAGACCCTCCCTCCCCTTTTCATCTCCTTCCAGAACATTCCCCCTACCCATTCGCAGCCAAGCCTCCACACTATATGATACTCCTGCCAGAGCTGAGGTGAACAAGTGATGAAGAAACTTAAAGCTCCTGTGATAGATTTGGTCCTTCCAATCAGACCTCAATGTTTCCAAACATCATATTGCCCTTAATATCTTTATTATACAACACGTGTGCGCACACACACACACACACACACACACTCACAGAAATGTACAAGAACAATCCAACATCTACCTGCAGCCCCCCTCCCTCCTGGCCCATCTGAGATGACAGAATGCACCGTCTGAGCAATGATTCCTTTCAAGACAATAATTACAAAACACTTAGTGGTATTTCCAAATGATTATACATTTTACTTAAATATTTATCTTTCTCAAATTTGACTTAAAATCTATAAGTAATTAGTTATAAGCCCAGCTACCAGGCCGATGGGCGGTTTCCTTAATTTTCTATGCAGTCGACAGGTTTTAACTCTGAAATTATTCTAGTCACAGCATACTTCAAAGGTCTAAATGAAAAAAAAAAAAAGTTAAACGCCTTAATATCTTTGAGATTCGCAAAGATATTTGAGGATTTGCTGAGGGATTCAGTGCAGGGATGAGGGAAGTGTTTTGTTAGTAGGCAGATGAACTTGCATCTCCAATTTGAAAGAAAATATGAAATCCAAAAGCACAAAGATTATTTAGATGAGAGAGCACTGAACAATCGTTGTTATTCCTCTGCAGCCCGTGCCTCTGAGTCCTAGTTTACACTGGTTTGGAGGAAATATGGGAGGATGTTCTCCCCTCCTCTTCCAAGGGTAACCATGTTTTCACAAATATAACATGCAAACTGGCACAGCCTAATTATAAGGTATCTAAGCTAAACTGAAGCTCAAACCCTCTCCTGGACAAACGCACACCCTCTGGCTACATCTGCAAACCTGCAGTGTCACTCTCTGTGCGACCTGAGTGTGGCCCTCAGCAGTGTGGCTTTGAGATGCTCTGGTGTCCTGGCTGAGTCACCCTCGTAGACCTTCCTGCTTGGCCTGGCACTGGCCTGTCCCCTGCAAGGTTTCCAGGCTTCCAGTGGTCTGTGCCCACTCCCACCTCCCCAGGCTCTCTCCTGCCACATCCTTGAGCCATCCGTCTCCTTTCTGCCCCACAGCCTCACAGTTAGCTCAAGTCACAAAGTTCACGTTTGTCACCGGAGAGGCCGGTCCCAGGAAGCCTAGCCCAAGGCTGAGGCTCGGGAGTTCCTGAATAAAGATCCAACTTGTCAGCTGAATTTGACTTGGCTGACGGTCTTTGGAAATTACCTTTTGACCAATATCGAACTGTTTGCTGCCATTTTTCACTGTCCCAAGATAGCCAAATGCTGAAAAGTGGTGCTGGGTAATTTGGAATTATGGTCACTCAACAAGCAACAATGGTTCCTTTACTCTGCCCAAGGCTTAAACTAACCTGGAAAAGACGATTTCATTGACCCACATACTCTGGGTTACACTATTTAGTTTCTCTTCATTTTATTAATTTTCTATTTCTATTTACACATCAATTGCCCTCTAGACCAGGGGTCAGCGAACTCTCTGTAAAAGGCCAGAGAGTAAATATTTTCGGCTCTGAGGCCACATGTCCTCCGTCACACAACTCCTCAGCATTGTCACTGGAAGCACGGACGTGTCCACACGCAACAGGTAGCAGGGGGTATGGCTGTGGCCCAGTGGACTTTGATTTACAAACACAGGCCTGCTGGCTGTAGTTGGCCGACCACTGTCTAGACTTGCCCGTAACCTTCCTGAGGGCAGGGAATGCATATTATCATCTGTGCCTCTTCAAGGCTTAGTACAGTGTGTGACACACACTGAGACATGCTTGATCCATGACCATTGATGGAATAGCTAAATAAATGACCCCAGAGAGGCTTGAACATTCTCTTCTTGGGGCCTCCCATAGCACCTGGCAAAGGCAGGCACACAGTAGGTCCTCAGGAAGTCCCAGGGTTTAGGGATAGACTACTGAGATGAGAGGGCTCTTCTCAATGGGGGGAGGGCCCCAGCTTGGGCATGCTCCGCGTCAGCATGGCCGGGGCCTGCCCTTGACCTTGCCCTCTCACTGGTCACTCTCTGCACTTGCTTTGCAGCTGGTCCTCAAGGAGGGGCAGGAAGGACCTGGCCCCCTTTCCTCCATCCCTTCCTGCCCTTGCTCTCCCACTCCCTTCCACAGCCTAGTGGGTGCGGTACAGAAAAGCTCGCCATGATTCTCATTATGTAAACCCTTCCAAGCTCCTCATTTCTGTGTTTGGGGCTGGGACTGAGCAGCTCTCCATGCTTCAATGCTTCAATGAACACAAAAGAAGAAATGATTACGGGTGTAACTCCAGCCATCATATGATACAAACCCCTCTATAGAGTGTCTTATAGACACATGCATTGTAGGAGTTTCTTAATCCACAGGCACATATATGTATGTGTGTATACATATGTGCATATGCACATATATGTATCTATGTACTAGGAGATATTATTTAGGTATTATATGTACATGAGTATGTATCTAAGTACATGTATACAAAATCCCACTTTCCTCAATGGATATAGGGCCTGAAAATTAGAGATGAAAAATAGGTGACTTTTCAACATCCCAGGAGTCTACTCCCTGGACCTCACCCCTCCCTCCCTGCCATGTCTGTCCGGCTCTGCTCAGCACTCTTAAAGGAGCTACTGCTCCAGATCTTGGGCCAGTTGAGAAGCTCTCCTAAAGCAGAAACTAACACACCACTGTAAAGCAATTATACTCCAATAAAGATGTTAAACAAAAAAAAGAGAAATGAATGTAAAATAAAGAAATTTCCAGACCAAAAAAAAAAAGAGAGACAGCATGAAGAAGACATTGAGGTCAGTCCTCGATTAGGGCCCACATTTTCTCTGTGTTTTTTGCTATAGGACAGAGTCATCTGGTCTTCAAATCCCACATGTTTGGTGTGGCAGAAGCACAGTTACTGCCAGTTAGTCCCTGAAATGGATTTGGATGCTTTAGGTGTGCATGTGTGTATACATGTGTGTCTGTCCATGTGTATATATGTGTGTGTTTGTATATCTACACATGTGCTTGCATGTGCCTACGCTTGTATATGCCTATGTTTGTGTGCATGCCTTGTGTGTGCCGCATGTGTATGCTTGTATGTACATGCCTGTACTCGTGTGTACATGCGTGTGTGCACATGTTTTGTGTGTGCTAGTGTATGTGTGTGAGAATGCATGTGTACTCATATACATATCGTATACAATGAATGAAATGCTGTCTGTAAAGCCCCTTACCACCTACTGAGGGACAGTGGGTCCTGATGAGTTAATTGTCTAGTGCAATCAATTAGGGAGCTCTAGGGCTTTGCAGGTGGGGCTGGAAGAGGTAGGACAGAGGCAGGAGGAAGGAGGAAGGAGAACTGTTAATACCAGCACCAGCTGATGGAGCCCTTAGTGTGTTCTGCATCATTCCCAGTTCTTCACTCGATGAACTCACTGGTCCTCAGAGCATCCCTAGTAAACTAGGCACTAGTATTGTTCCCCTTTTCTAGATGAGGAAACGGAGGCACAGAGAGACTGAATGACCCGTCTAAGGTCACATGTTTGTAAGTGTGAGTTAGGATCTGGACTCAGGTAGTCTGGCTCCAAAGGCCTACATTCTAAACTCTGAACCAGTGTGGCTGTGAGCTGCTTGGCTGGGGGATGGGGAGCTCTGTTGGCAGCCTGCAGAGGGAAAGCGGGACAGGCTAGAGTTCGGGCCTCATTCAAAGCAGGTAGATGCTGTTTACCAACAATCAGTGACAGACATGCAAGGAGTCAGACCCACTGCTGACAGGTCTTCTGATTTTAAAAAAATCAGAAATACAGATTTGTAGGTGAAATTCCTATATCTTAAAAGTGTTTTGCAGGCCAAATAAAACATGTCCACCAGCCAAAATGGGCCATGAGCTACCAATCTGCTACTCCTAAGGGGCAGGATGAGGTCCAAGGTGGCAAGTGATTAGCCCCAGGCCACCTGTGCTGGATACACACCAATCCCAGGAGCCCAGTCATACTCCCAAGAACCTGACTCAGCACCTGGCTGCGGGGGACTCGATTGTCTCTTCGCCGACAAGCAGGGATCTGGGGGACGGGGACCTCACGTGAGCCGGTGCCCCCGTCAGCCCCAGTATGTGCTCTGTAATAAGGACACAGGGGTACGGTCTTCTGGCTGTTAGCCTACAGCACCTCCATCTCAGCTCTAACAGGCTCTCATGAGAACGTTGCAGAGGGGCTTCCTACGAATCCAGAATCATCATGAAAGGATTCTTTAGCTCCAGTTCACGCTGGAGCAGGAAGCAGCTTCACAGACCCGAGACTCAGTACCTTTCTGCACCCTACTTGCCCTTGGATGACCCCACCCACCCACCCACAGCGCTTCCTCCATCACCCTACCAAGAGGACAGGTGGAGATGTCTCTGAGAAATGGACTTTGTTTTCTATTATTTCAGTCAGGAACCTGTGCCTTTGGATGTCAGCCGGTAGGAGGAAATTGCCTTGCATGGTATGGGCTCCATGAATCAGAGGGGCGCAACGGGTCCCCCAGATAGGAGCAGAGAAAGAGTGAAACCCCATATGTCCCACTCTTGACCTCTTGAGCCACCTAGTAAGCTGTCTCCAGGCCGACCCGGCGACACAGAGGCAGGGGTTCTTGTCCCCTGAGCCCTTTTTGTCACCTGGTCCTGTGAGCTGAGTCCTGGAAACCGAGAGGCTTGGGCTTGAACCACAGGTCTAGCCCTCAGCAGGGGTGAGCATTGAACATGCCTCTCTCTCCTCTTCTGTTGATGTGGGCCTGCTGACAGCTGCCCCAGAATATCTGCTCCCCACCCTTAGCCTTCCGACCTCTTCCTCCTGCTAACCCCTGCTGGTAACTCTCAGCTTGCAGCATGCCCTCTCTCTGACCTGGCTTCACCATTTAATTTCAGTCCCTATGGACCTAGTCACTTTTCCTCAGGACGTGTTTTCTAATCTGAGTTCTCCTAACTTTGCAGGATGAGCACTTGATACCTTGGAATGGTCCAGGCCTCAACAAAGCTATGACCCCAGAGGTGGGTGTCTTCCTTGCATCAGACTCTCCCTCTTCTGCCTGGAGCCCCCCCCGCCTGCTGTCTTTTCCCAATTAATGCAATCCCGCCTTTGTATCCACTCCCACCAAACCTGCTCTCCAGAGAGATTTGGTTTCCCCTCATTTATACCCTGTTATGAGCCAGTGGCACCTGTCCCAGGGACTGACTCTAACTCTGGTCCCTGGACACAAAATGAACTTCAAGTCCCAGGGTGGGAGGGGGCTGGCAGTGGTGTGGCTGATCACCTTCTGGTCGGGTGGGCGTTAGGCCATTAGAGTAGGAGTGAAATTAAAGAGCTCTAAACCCCTAAGTGAAAGCTTGGTCCCCCTGAGAATCAGCAGGCAGACTGGGAGGCAGGGCTCTTCAGCATTTAGCATCAGCTGTCTGATTTGCAAGGTTGGCAGAGCTATGGCATCTGTTAGTTCATTTAACACATATTTGTTAGTTCATTTAACACATATGTGTCGAGAACCAACTATGTGCTGGCTTGGGGAATGCAGCCAAGAACAGGCTCACGAAGTCCCTGCCCTCATGGAGCTTCTATCCTAGTGGGGGAGACAGTCAATAAACAAGGTAAACAGTTAAAAATATGATTCATTAGAAGGTGATAAGTGGTCCTGTGGAATGTATGTGGCACTGGAGGAGGCCTGCAGCCAGCACAGAAGTGAGAGAGGGGAGAGCAACAAGGGCTGTCCCTGAGATCAGGGGCTGGATGGCAAGGAGGCCAGATAGGGACTTGGCCTTTATTCTGAGAAGGGAGCTATGGGAGGATTCTGAGCAGGGAGAGACTTGATCTGACTGATATTTTAACAGGGTCACTTTAGATGCTATAGAGAAGATATGGCAGAAGTGTAAAGATGGTTAGAAGGCTACTCCAATGATCCAAGGGGAAGATGATGGTACCTTGGACCAACCTGGACGGTGGGGAAACCCCTGGAAGGGCTCAGACTGTTGAGGGAGGGAGGGAGAGAGGGAGGGAGGAAGGAAGGAAGGAAAGAAAGAAAGAAAGAAAGAAAGAAAGAAAGAAAGAAAGAAAGAAAGAAAGAAAGAAAGAAAGAAAGAAAGGAAGGAAGGAAGGAAGGAAGGAAGGAAGGAAGGAAGGAAGGAAGGAAGGAAGGAAGGAAAGAAGAAAGAAAAGAGAAACGGAGAGAGAGAGAGAGGGAGGGAGGGAAGGAGGATGGAAGGAAGGAAAGAAATGGTAACTTATTATTCATTAGTATGCTGCTGTTTATTGGAGCACTTTAGCACCTTGATTTACAGCCTACTTGTATCAGTCAGCTATTGCGATAATAATGCTACATAACAAACTACTCTGGAATTCAGTGGCTAAAACAACAATCATTTACTCTCACTCTTGCTGCTGCTGTGGGTTAGCTGAGATTCTGTTGATGTAGGTTGGGCTTGACAGAGTGGCTCTAGGATTCCCTTGGCTCCAGATCTGTTCTACAGGGCTTGGGCATGTTATTCTCATTGCAGATGCAGAAGCACAAGAGGACAAGCCCAAATGTGCAAGCATATTCCAAGTCTTTGCCCGCATCATGCTCACTCTTGTCTCTTTGGAGAAGCAAGTCACATGACCAACCCCAAATTCCGGGAGTAGAGACTTCAACACTCTAGTGGGAGCAAAACCACACAACAAAGGGTATGAATGTAGGGAAGGTGAAGAATTAAGGCCAATTACTCAGGCTGTCATATCACTCGTCATTGCCTCCTACCTTTCCATGAAGAATAATTTGGGATCTTCAAGGGATAGGAAAGTGGCTCTGGGACCCGAGTTCCTTTTCCACTCTCGTTTCTTCCATCTCTTTCCTCCTCTCGGTTGTTCTTTTTCAGGACTGTGACTTTGTGTTCCTCTGAAGAAGCATCAGTCAGCCCTCTTTGGCTGCAAGCCACAGAAAAACTCCAGTAGATTTCATCAAAAAAGGAATTGGATGAAGGGCTATTAGGCAGCTCACAAAAACTGGCAGGTAGCTAGAGAACCAGGCTGGAGAAAGAGCAGATTACAGGACAGCTCTGGGGATCCAGGGAAGCTGATCGCTTCTCCCTTCCAGACACTGATGCTGGAGGGATGGCGCTCTGATGGGGCTTCCCATCATGGTGTCTCTGTGCTCAGAATTCAAAGTCTTGGCCCAGAGAGCCCCATTGGTGTAGCACCCACCTCTTGGTTAGGGTAGGGCAGGGCATCACAGTTTATTGCTTGTCAAGATTGCCCACAATGAGGAAGAACAGTTTCCCAAAAGGAAGTCAGGAGGCAATTAGGAGGAAGAATTGAACAGGATGACAGAAAAAAAAAAAAAAAAAAAATCAGTGTCCTCTATGTCAGGCGTCTCAGCCAATAGCAGAAAGAGGCTTGGAGTGCAGACAAGAGGCCAGATTCTCTCCCCTGCTCTGGACCAACTTGCTTAGAATATCGAATTCGGGCTTCCCTGGTGGCGCAGTGGTTGAGAGTCCGCCTGCCGATGCAGGGGACACGGGTTCGTGCCCCGGTCCGGGAAGATCCCAAGTGCCGCAGAGCGGCTGGGCCCGTGAGCCATGGCCGCTGAGCCTGCGCGTCCGAAGAATATCGAATTCGAGGTGGATTTATTCTTTTTTAACAAACGTTTGAATGGCGATTACAATGTTCCAGGCACTGTTCTAAGAACTTGACAAATATTAACTCAAAAGTCCCTGATATCAAGGAGTTGTTAGGGAATGTGACAACATATCTGACCTCACAGGTTGGTTGTAAGGATTAAATGAACGGCATGTGTAAAACATCTAGGACAACTCTGGCATGCAGGAAATACTCAATAAATGTGTTGCCTTCTCCCAACCATCTCCTACTTCCATCCTTACAGAGAGAGCTCCACGAGGGAGAGGGATGCCTGAGGTCTCGGGGACCACCCTAAGCTTCTGATATTGACATTAGGGACAACTCCGCCTCCAATAGCACCTCCAGACTGCCCACCAGAGCCCAAGAGGAGGTGTGGTGTTTTGTAAGACATGCTAGGGCATCTTCAGAGTGGACCAATAGGAGACCTCAGGCTATCTTGTTACCAACATCTTTGGTATTTCTGATGCCAGGGAAACTCTGGGTCTCATTTTCTAGGCTGTGTACACACCAGTGTGATGGCAGAAATGTTCTCTATCTATGCTGTGCAGTGTGGTAGCTAGTAGTCACATGTGGCTACTGAGCACCTGAAAAGTGGCTAGGTTTATTGAGGAACTAAATTTATACTTAATTTTAATCATTTAAATTTAAATAGCCATTTGTGGCCAGTGGCTACCAAATGGACAGCGCAGCTAGAGATTTTGATGCTATGGAACCACCTACGGGACACTGGCACCTGGAATGAGGGTGGCAGGATGGAACCTTTAGAGAAGGAGCCAGCAGCTCACTTTCCATCCTAGGAGGCAGCTCGGAAAGGCTCCTGCCTGACCATCTCTGAGTCCTGCTTCCTGCTCCACCTCTCCCGCCCTGCTCTCCTCACTCCCCAGCAATAACCCCTGGCAGCCGACAGATGCCTTGGGCAGGAGTCATCCTACTTCAATTGTACACTCAGGTTCCTCACAGCAAACAGACCCAGAGGTTAATGGAGGTGAGATAAATGGGAAACACTTGGAGAAGAATTAATTAATCTGGGGTTTCTGTTCCCCCAGTGTGACTCATCCCTCCAGAGCCTCCTGTCTACTGGCTGGATTCACAGGTTGCATTTTACAAAAGAGCAAAAATTCTGTGTACGCCAGTACTGATATTTAGAACCACCAAATGTCAAAGCTGGAGGGAACTTTTAAGAACAGCTGGGTCAGCATCCTTATTTTGTGGATGGGGAAACTGAGGTCTAGGATGGGCAAGCTGAGAGGCTAGCTCCAATCCTGCAGGATGGAGTGTGGAAAAGGAGGCTGTTTCCCTCCTGCAACTGCTCTGATGGGGCCAGAGGGTGAGCCCACAGGATCCCAAGAGACTGAGCCAGAGAAGTGTGTCCAAAGTGGGTCATCTGAGCAATGTATGGGGAACAGAGGTGGGAGGCTCAGGGAAACAGAGATCTGGGGATGCTGAGGTCAGCCACAGAGATATGGACCCACATTCTGGGCAATTAGCAGAGACATCTCAAGGGCTGTGCTGGTCTGTTCTGGCTGCCATAAAAAACATACCATAGACTGGGTGGCTTGAACAACAAACAAACATTTATTTCTTATAGTTCCAGAGGGTGGGTTGTCCAAGATCAAGGCACCAGCAGATTTGGTGTCTGGTGAGAACCCACTTCCTTATTCCTGCTTTGTCCTCACACGGAGGAAGGAATGAGGGAGCTCTGCGGCATAGCTTTTATCAAGCACTAATCCCACTGCTGAGGGATCCACTTTCATGACCTAATTACTCCAAAGCCCCACCTGCTAATACTATCACATTGGGAATTGGGTTTCTACAAATGAATTTTTGGGGACACACAGCAAGACTTTTCTGGGTTGCTGGGGACCCATTTCTTTTTTTAAAAAAATAAACAAATTTATTTATTTATTTTTCGCTGCATTGGGTCTTTGTTGCTGCACGCGGGCTTTCTCTAGTTGCGGCGAGCGGGGGCTACTCTTCGTTGCAGTGTGCGGGCTTCTCACTGTGGTGGCTTCTCTTGTTGTGGAGCACAGGGTCTAGGCATGCCGGCTTCAGTAGTTGTGGCTCGCGGGCTCTAGAATGTAGGCTCAGTAGTTGTGGCGCACGGGCTTAGTTGCTCCGCGGCATGTGGGATCTTCCCGGACTAGGGCTCGAACCCGTGTCCCCTGCATTGGCAGGCGGATTCTTAACCACTGCGCCACCAGGGAAGCCCCAAGGGACCCATTTCTTGAGTAGCTGAGACCCATTTTATGAACCCAAGACGGGACACAGGATAAAAAACAGTGGAACTTTGCCCAATTACCAGTGGCAGCCCCAGAACCCATTCCCAAGTCTTCTGCCTAGCCCTTCAGTACAAGCCTGACCGAGTGAAATAGGCCACAGATTTTGAAACTGCTTTCCCATCGAGAGCTCTGTTTATTATTAATTATAATGTATAATTATATGCCTGATTATAGTAATAGCTGTAACTTATTGAGCACATCTTACTAAGGGCCAGGTACAGTGCTAATGTTTTCACAGGCTACCTATGTCACTTGATCAAGGAGACTTTCTTCTGTCCATTTTACAGATGAGAAAATGGGCTTAGGAAAACCAAGTGCTTGATCCCAGGTTGCATAGCAAGTGGGGGGCAGAGCTGAAATTTGAACTTGGATCTGTGTGACTTCACAGCCCGTGCCCTTTCAAGCCTTGGGAGTATAGCAGGACAGGCTCACTAGCTCCATTTGACAGACTAGAAAATTGAAAGGTTGAGTGACAGTCTGGGTTGCCCCTGACAACCACCAATTAACTTTCTGTCCCTGCAGATTTGTCTATTCTAGACATTTCTTATAAACGGAATCACAAAATATATGACCTTTTGTGTCTGGTTTCTTTGACTTAGCTTAATGTTTTCCAGTTTCATACACATAGCATGTGTCAGTACTTTATTCCTTTTTTATGACCAAATATTATTCCATTGAGTAGATAAAGTAAATTTTATTTATCCATTCAGCTGTTGATAGACATCAGGTTATTTCCACCTTTTGACCGTTATAAATAATGCTGCTGTGTACACTCACATATGAGTTTTTATTAGAACCTCTGTTTTCAGTAAAAGAGACACCATTGTTTTATATGTTTGAAACAAATGCATTCAGTCCTCTGCTATTCCAATATGGTAGCCACTAGCCACATATGTATATTTAAATTTAAGTTAATTAAAACAAAATAAAAACTTCAGGTCTCCAGTTGCAATGGTCATATTCCAAGTGCTGAATAGCCACATGTGGCTAGCAGCCACCATATTGAATGCCAGTGTAGATACAGAGCATTTCCATCATCCCAGAAAATTCTATCGGTAAGCTCTTGTCTAAAATGTACCACTAATGGAAACCCTGCCAGTCCTTCAACAGTCATTCCAACTCCTACAGTTTTGCAATAGCTCGAGCCTTCTTGATGTCTCCTTTCCCTTGGGCTGCGCTCTGAGAGCAAGGCTATTTCCCTGCCACTGTCCTTTGTGGAGGAGGGAGGAGTATTGTCTCTATTTGCCTTTTTTTCTCTCTTCATTCCAAGACAGTTGAAGCTAGCGCTCTCGTTTTGTCCCCTAACTTGCACACACTGATGGAACACACTCCAGCACTCAGCACTGCAGCCACTTTGCATCCACAGCCTGGCCCTTTAACAGCAACCCTCTCAACCCTGATAGGGCCTTGCCACTGCCAATGTAACCCAGTGTGGGCAGACATCCCAGTCTGCGAAGGCTAATGCTGTCGTGTCAGCATCAAATTCTCTAAGGTCTTGTTTCTGTGCCTTCCTGCGCTGGGCCCCCACGTCAAATCATCTCCAACAGGGCGTGCCATATGCATCTGTATCTGCATGTTGGTGTCAGCTGCAGTTACCAAGTGGGGTCCCCGACGTCCCTCTAACTCTTCTGGCAGCCCACGTGGACATCTATGTATTGCTTTTGCAGGTCCTCAGGGGAGCCCTCTGTCAAAAGCAGCCTCTAGTAGAATGCCACTGTCCACTGAGGGCAAGGAAGGCGGGGGGTGGGCTTCTGGGTCTCAGCCTCTGTCCTCAGCGCCAGGATGGCTGTGGTTCAGTATGTGCTCTGGACCACCGGACTCCTGAAACAACCCAGGGTCACACCTGAAAAGGTAGCGTCTACAGGCTGGATGGGTGCTAAAACGTAGCTGATCAAGAGCTGAGAATAGTGAAGAGCTAAATGACCCATCGGCGCTTTGTCCCGTCCTGCCTGGGCAGAAGGCATCCACCCTGATGAACTCACTTTATGAGCCAGTAAGGCACAAACTAGCAGGTCATCGAGTCACTTACCCTCTCTGACAGATGAAGAGACAAAGACCCAGCTTGGATTGGAAGCGAGAGCAGAGGGTGAGGCTCGGTGAGCCTTTAGCAGCCCCGCTGCTGCCTAATGACCACCCCTGATCATGTCACACCTTGGAGGTGCTGCTGTCACAAGCAGGCCCCACCAGTGTCACCGTGAGCTGAGGTCTAGAAGCCTACCGCCGCCCACCCTGCCCCGAAAAGCCATGGCTACCAGCCCCAGCCAGCCCCCAGAAAGTGGTTGGAAGAGACACCTGTCACCAACACAGCCAACAGGGACAAGAAGCTCATCGTAAGGAAAGACAAAGACCAGAAACATGGCTC
This sequence comes from Kogia breviceps, assembly GCF_026419965.1. Taxonomy (NCBI): domain Eukaryota; kingdom Metazoa; phylum Chordata; class Mammalia; order Artiodactyla; family Physeteridae; genus Kogia; species Kogia breviceps. The sequence goes on from NC_081311.1 coordinate 96,064,233, forward strand.
AAGACTCATTTACACACCTGGCTAACGTGACGAGGACCCGAGGCTGTGCCTTTGCCATGCAGGAGGGGCTGAGAAGCTAAATCTGGCCCAGGAGCAGGGTGACAGGCCCAGGTGGGGGGTTTACTGGCACCGGCAGGTAGAATGGACATTACTATGTTAAAAGGATTCTCCACTTCACACTACGGAACTGCAGGAGGAATGGGAGTGAGTCAGGTAAGAGGGGGTGGGGGTGGGCTGCAGGCAGGCATGCTCCACAGCACCTTTCCAGCCGGGTCCCTACCTCCCACGCATGGATGCCCAGTGGGTGCTGAGCCCAGGATCCTGGCCCTCCCGGGGCAACCAGTTTGTAGCAGAGCCAGGCAGACAACCAGGAGACACATGATGTGTACGTGTCCAGGCTGTAGACTACCATTCCACAGGTCTCCTGGCCAGAGGCTGCCCAGCCAGGCAGCAGGGCTTTGGGTAAAGACAAGGGAGATACAAGCCCCAGCCAGCAGCCTGCTGAACTTTACCAGCATAGATATCCTGTAGCTGTCCCTAAAACCCCAAATCACAAGAGAAACAAGAGACAAATGCCCCACTACCTGAGAATAAGTCCCCTCCGAAGACTGACCAGGGCAGGGCTGAGACAATGTTAGCTATTTCTACCATCAGCCACTGTGGGCAGCCGGCAAGGAATAACAGATGTGAGACTCCAGCCATAGGATGTGAATGACAGAGGTCGGTACTGAGTACAAAACTGCCTGTTGACAAAAATAACTAGTGCTATCCATGCAGCACAGGGTTTTTATTTTGTTTGTATCCACAGACTTCTCTTTTAAGTAATGACAAACATGGTTTTTAAAAAGGCTTCAACTGTTTCACATCTTGTCAAGTGGAGATTTTAAACAGTTTTAAGTCAGAAAATCTTTCCAGACTGGGAAACTCCCCTTTGGTGCTGTGGACTGCCCTATAAGAAATCTAACTACCTCACACTGCCATGCTGTGGGGAAGCCCAGACCATATGGGGAGGCTGTGTGCAGGCACTCTGGTTGATAGTCCTGCCTGAGCTCCCAGAAGATCACCGGCATCAACTGCCAGCCTTTTGAATGTGCCAGCTTGAAAGTCCAGTGCAGTCAAGCCTTCAGGTGACTGCAGCCCCAGCCAATCTCTGACTTTTGCAACCCCACTTAAGTCTCCAAGCCTGAACTGTCCAATGGAGCGCTTTCTGAAATCCTGACCGACAAAATAGTGAGCAAACAAAATGGGTATGTTAAGCATCCTAAAAGAACCAACTAAACAAAACCAATCAAAACCTACCTTGACACAACTAGAGGTATTTCAAGTTCACAAACTACATGCACTTGCTAATAAGGGTCTTAAATTTTACGATCAAAAAAGATACTGAGGCCCCAAAAGGGGGAGTGACTTGTTCAAAGACACCCTGCTCTGGACCCCAGGCTGCCTGTCCCCTGGGATGTGAGGTTCTACTCCTGTCACCCTTTGTCCCCATTTGCTGGCCAGCTCATCAGAGGCATCCACCGCTGGACCACAGTGCACCCTCTGGGCTGTGTCATTTATTTACAGAAGAGCAACTCTCTTCCCTGATGGAAATATCAGTGAGCGGACCCCTCAAATCAATCCTGCCACCCCAGACCTGTGTCTGACGCGGTCCAATTCCAGAGGAGCAGGGAGGCAGTGCAGTGGTTGATACAGGGCGGGTGATGTTTCCCTGTGGCCTGAGGGATGGAGCCTGGCTGGGTTGCTGGGCCGGGCTCCTGTCAGGGGTGGAAGTGGAGTAGCAGTGCTTAACCAGCACTGCTTAGTCAAGCAAACACAAGTGGCAAACCAACCAAGCAGCAACCTGCCAGCTTCCTAGTATGGGGCAGTCCCAGGCACCCCACGGAGGGACCCAATGGGCTTTTAGGCATCCGGGGGGAGCACTGCCTTCTGAAAACAGCAGATGCACTCAGGAAAGATTGACAGACCCCAGGAGGTTTGCCAAGCCCCTGGCTCTTACCAGAGGAGGGACAGGAAAAGCAGCCTTGTGGGTACGTGGGAGTGAGGGATTGGTCAAGTCTGTGCCCATGACAGGAGAGACAGAGGCCCTGTGCGCCTTTCTATGTGAAAGCAACTCCCCCAGGAAAGCTCCCCGCCCGGGGTCACGGGCCCCAGGAGAAAGTCAGACTGCTGTTGGTCTGGGGCCAGGCTTGACTGGGCCTTGTGAGTCCAATTAATTCACTCTCTCCTCAGAATCCCCTTTTTCTCATGTATATAATAGCCACCAAGCCAGAGATGAATGAGATCGTTGGTTTTCAGCTCTTTTTTTTCAACCAGGGAATTCTTTATTCAAATGGAGTCATAAAAACCAAAGCAGAAAATCTTACGAATAATAAAGCAAAAAAGAATAAAGCAAAGCTGCCCTGGTTAAAGATGGTGGTAGTGGTGGTTATGGCCAGGACCCAATCACCGGGCTCCAGCCCCACCTCGACTTCTGGCTCCTGATTTCTCAGCTCTACGTATCTGTGCTATTAAAATCATATTTGCTCTTGCACTAGCTTTCTGGGGAAAATTCTGGACTTGGGCAAACCCCAGGTGTAATTTGCTGTGCTTCCTTTCAGTACTTTGTAATTTGGGGCAAGTAAAATACCTAGTTTATACTCAGTTTCTTTATCAGTAAAGTGTATCTTATAATACTTACTCTCCAGTGTTCTTAGGAGATTAAAGTGCCCCTGGCAGAGGATCTGGCATACAGTATGTGTCCTTCATGTTTGTCCTGCCTTCCCTTTGCACAGGCTGGTTTTGCATCCCGTCTCTCCTGCAGGCTCTGTTCTGTACAGATCATGGGCCAGGCATTGTGCTGGGTAGTGGGTATTTAAAAATAAATAAGACAAGGCCAATGACTTCATGGAATTCAGACAAGAAACTGAAAATTCCCATACAATTGGTTTAAGCAAATGGATATATTCAAACCTAGATGCGGAACTTCATACTTACCTTGACTGATGTTCACTTTATAGCTTTGAGCTATATCTTCTGGCTTGTTTTGAATCTTATTTCTGTCTTGAAACATAGTAGCTATCTCCTCTTTATCTGCAAGTGTAATCGAAATAGTTCCCATATCTTCCTGGAATCATGACCAAGATGGTAAAAAGAACTAGGCCATGAGCAAAGGTCTTCCTACCAAATTGGTTCCAATATGTTCATCAACCCCATGGCTGTTTAGCCAGTTCAAAAGTTATCTCTCCCTCCCGTGCTCATTCCTATATCTATAAAATAAAAATTTTATAATGCTGTAAAGTGAGTTTTTTATATACACACTCATAATTTTACATGCGTGCATAGATATAACTGTTTCATACACATTTTCAGAAGAGTCCCATTTTGTGTGGCTCTTCTCTTTCCTCTGCCAATCCTCTACTCACAACACTCTCCACCTCCAACCCCAGACCTTCTCTGGGTGACCTAGGTTAACAAACAGTGTGTGTTGCGTGCCCTTCTTTATTTTTCTTTATGTATGTATATACACACCACACACACACACACACACACACACATACCATACAAACACTGGATTTTTTTTGACAGTGTTTTACATTCATTGGATCCTATCTTACACACTTTTCTTTATCTTAGTTTTCTTATCATCAATAACTTGTAAAAATGATTCCTAGTCAACTGTCAGAACTCTAATAGCCCTTGCTAAAGTGTCATGTAACAGACTATCAGATGAAAAATGGGCCATTATTTATTCAACTATTCCTAATTGATAGGCATTTACCTTTTTTCTGTACAAGCAATAACTATTTTTACATCTATGTCCTTATGAACTGGTGGTTTTATTTCTATGGGATAAGTTAAGAAATGAGATTGCTCTTAATTTTAATATCTAATTTTAATAGATGTTGCCAGATCCCTTTACAAAATGGCCATAATAATTCAGAGTTCCACATCCAAGCCCAGAGTACGTGTTCCCCGTCTTTTAATTTTTGCATACCCGGTAGGCATAAGGCGACGGCTCATTGTTACTGTAATTTACGTTTCCCTGACTACTTCAGAATTTATGTGTATTTAATGTTTGTTGATCATTTAAATGTGCTCTCCTATAGATTGTCTTCTCAATTCTTTGCCTGTTTTTCTATCAGCTGTTTTTATGATTCCTGTCAATTTGTATGAATCCTTTACATATTATAGATTTAAGTCTATCTACTGCATTGCAAATATTTCCCCAAATCTTTGTGTGTATTGACTTAATTTGGGGTATCTCTTGCCATTTATACATTTTTTTTTTCATTTATACATTTTTAATTGCTCTGCTATGTTCTTCTTTTAAAGCTTCTGGTTTTCTACTCACACACCTTTCTTGTTAACTTCATTCCTCGGCATTTTCTAGTTTGTCTATAGAACATTTTTTTCCATTTTCTTTTGTCATAGACTTTGCTAGAATAGAAACCATTGAATTTTTCATACTTATCTTATGTTCTGCCACCTTATCAAATTCTCTTATATATTTTAATAACTTTTTCTCATTAGAGTCTATTGAGTTTTCTGGAAATGCAATAGTCTCCTCAGCAAAAAGAGAGCATTTTATCTTTTACTTTCTAATGTTTATATCAATTTTCTTGGCTTATTGCAGAATAATTGAATAATCATAATGAGAGCAAGCATCCTTGTCTAGTTCCTGATTTCTGTTTTAAATAATTTTAGAGATTTGACATTCAGAGTAATATTTACTTTTTAAAATATTTATATAACCTAATATTTATTTCATTGTTATATTTATTATATTTAAGTCAAGTCTTTACTATATTTTATTCATATTGAAGTAATATCCATCTTTTACTATTTTACTTAGGTTTTAATTAGAAATGAGGGCAGACTTATGTCAAAAGTTTTTATAAGCATTATTGATGGAATCACATAATTTTTCTTTAGTGTATTGATACCCTGGATTATGTTCAGAAATTTCCAGATATTGAGCTACTCTGCATTTCTTGAGTAAACCCTACTTGCTTATAGCATGTTTTTCTTTTGCGGTATCATTAGAGTCTACTCACTAATAGTTTAGTTAGATTGTTCACATCTACAGACATATGTGACATTGGCTGATACCTTTTTAAAATAATCTTTTTTTTAGTTTTTGGTATTAGAGCTATATTGTCTTCATAAAAATAAAAAAAATTAAATTGAAAAATAAATCAAACGACCTCTCCATCTTTTCATAGGACCTAGAGTATATTAACTGACATTGGAATCATCTGATCTAAATACTAAATAAAGTCCACTGTGATCCCATTTGGCCCTGGTTATTTACTAAATTGTAGCTATCTGATTACTTTGCTAATTCTTCTGTGATAATTGCTGTTCAAGTGTTCTACTTCCTCTGGTGTCAGTTTTGGTAATTTGTGCTTGCTAGGAAATGATTCATTTCTTCTAACTTTTAAAATTATTGTCCCAAAGTTTATATATATTAACTTTTTATATTTTAATCTCTCTTGTATTTGTGTTTTTGTTTACTTTTACATTACTAATCTCTTTCATTTCTCCTTAATCAAGTTTGTGAGGATATATTTCACATTGCTGTTCTTTCCAAAGAACAACAATTAATTTAGATTTATTTTCCCTTTCTCTTATTTGAAATCTTTTCCTGATTCTTTAATTTCAGCTTTGTCTTTATGAGTTTCCTATTCCTAGATTTAAAAAATTTCTTTTGCTTGTATGTTTTAATTTCTTGAATTCTGAAAAGTCTTAATTTTAATTTAAAATAATAAAGGCATTTAAACATATTCATTTTTATTAGTATGGCTTTTTCTAACTCATAAGTTATGTATAAAGTGTTCTTTTCACTGACTTGTACAGAATTTGTAGTGTCTCTTTTGATTTCTCTCTCAATCCAATAATTTTTTAAGATTGTATATTTTAACTTCTGAGTGGTTAAGATTTTGGTCATCCTTTTACTATATATTTCTATTTTATTGGAATATCATCAGAGAATGTGGCCTCTGTTTTATATGTATATAATCTCTACTTTTTAGAATATGCAAAACATTTCTTTCGGGGAAAGAACATGATCAATATTTTATATAGTTTGTGAACATAAAATAAGTATTTTATACTCTTATTCAAAGCAATTATAGAGTTTATATATAGTCAAGATTACTGATTTTTAAAAATTTGTCTGTGCCCATATTTAATTTAATTTATTAGATATGAAAAATTCAGATGGAATTGTATTGATATCTTTCTGTATAGTTAAAAAAATCAAGTTCTTACATTTCTCATAGCTTCAGCTTTATAGGTTTAGCTGATACATTGTTTTGTGTATACCTTTTATGAAATATCTTCTTCATAAATTGTGCCACTTGTGTTATGCAACGTCCCAATTTTGTCCTGATTCATGTTTAACCTTGAATTCTACTTTGTCTATTATTAAACATTGCCACTCTTGCTGTTTATTTGCTTCCATTTGCCTGGTATTCCTCTACCCATCCCTTTGATTTGAACCTTCCATTATCTGTTTCTTCTAAGTGTATTTATTTAAGCAGTATATGAATGTTTTTCGTTTTTAACTCTCTCTGACATTTAATGAGATCATTCTCTTTGTTCACATTGGTTTAATAACTTATATTCCTGCTTTTTCTTCCCTGTCATATTGCTTTATAGTTATAATTTATCTTACATTACTTTTCTTTGTCTTTATTTTCACTAATTTGATTAAATTGTTATTCATCTTATTTTTCCCCTTGTTAATTTATAGGTTCTAACAGAACTGTTAGATTTGATTAATGTTTTCCTTTACTTTCCTTGTGTTCAAAATCAAACACTTTTTTCTCTTTTATTATTTGAAGCAAGATACCGACTATTTTATCAAGCAAGACATTCTATTTTCACACTACTCCCCTTTTCTTACTAGGACATGAAACCATTATAATCCCTTCACTTGCGCCTCCCCCATTTCCCTTCTCCCAGCCCTGGAAGAGGCATTTGGGATACCTCTCACTGCCTTCCCCACCCACTGCCCCTGCTGACCTGGTATTGCTGAAACAGTTTAGTGCTGTTCCTTCTAGAGTATTGTTAGAATTTAAGATTTATTTTGCATGTTTCCATAGAATCCATTATTCTCCATTCAGAAACTTTCTCCTGTTATTTATTTAATTATTATCTTTTTGTCACGTGGTTCTTAGTTTTCTTCTAGAACCTCAATACCCCAATACTTGCATATTAGGTTTCATAGTTCGATCCTCCAACTCTCTGGTTTCTTGCTTTGCAATTTTCGTCTCTTTGTATTTCTGCTGTGTGCGTTAGTATCTATTATTTCCATTAGTTGCTCTCGGCCACTAATTCAGGTCTCAACGGTTGTCATCTTTTCCTTTCCTTCCCCTGTCATATTGTTCAGCGGGAAATCTACATTTTAGCTTCAGAACGTCTTTGTGTGTGTGTGTTTGCTGCTTTCGATTATCAAGAAGTGCTCTGTTTTTCTGTTCAGTCTCAGAGAAAAGGAACTTGGAGGCAGACATAGCCACAGATATAAGAGAAATTAAAATACAAGAGAATAATATATGCAATTTTTTTGGCAATAATTTTAAAATCTAGAAGAAATGGATGATTTCCTAGCCAGTAGATTTTCAAAATTGACCCCAGAAGAAGTGGAACACTTGAAAAGACTAATTATCACAAAAGAGAAAGGAAAGTCATCAGAGATCTACCATCTAGTAAATACCAGGGCCCAGGGGCATTACAGTTGGGTTTTATCTAATATTTAAGGATCTAATATTTAAGAATCAAGAGAGGAGCTTTCTTTGCCTAGGTATGCATTTTGTCTGCTAGGTCATCTCTCTCCAGGCCCCCTGAGTGGTGTTGCCGGCAGGGGGGGGGTCCCCTGGGAAGGAGACTGAGATGTGTAGTAACCTGCAGAAGGTTTATCAGGCAGTTGTCTTGGGCTCATCCCTGCAGTGGAGGGAAGGAAGCAGGACTGGGAAGAGAGAGAAGTTAGACTGTCATGCGCAATCTCCACAGAGTGTGACTCTGAAGAACTCTGAAGTTGTGGCCTTTCAGTTATGGGCTGATGTGAGGGGGCTGGGCTTTTACACCCCTACACCAACCAGGTATTTGATGTCGTCTGCCCTGGAAAGTGGGCATGACTTTGGATGTGCCAAGGTAATTCCCAAAGAAGGCTGGCTGGTAGTGGAGTGCTGTCTGCCCACGGGCCCCTCAGAAGCTCAGGGAGGAAGGGGGAATAAGTCCTTCAATCCTATAGGTGAGTGGCTCATGATAATGTGCCACATTATAATGTGGGTGGCACATTATAATGCCCAGTACAGATGGGCTGTTATTTCCCTCTGTGGCCCCCTGAGTTTCTGGCCTGTTACTGGAATATCACAAGAGACATCAGTTCTGAAACTGGTGGATGGTGACTCAGTCCCTTCACTATGGGCCATTGCTGCTTTACCGTATGGCAGGTAAGGTGACTGTCCCTCTGAGGTATCTGTAGGACAGCTCCCTGACCCCTTCTTTCCTCTCAGCTATCAGAGCATGGAGGACTCAGATCACTTATTCAGCTCTCTCTTGACCAGGCACATGGGAACAGAGGGAAAGCAGGGGAGGGGAGGCATTTGCCCTGGAGGTGCACAGATTTCTAGGGCAAGCCCCTCCCAGGACGCACTGCTTTACCATGCTTGCTGCACTCACCATCCTCCATCCTGGAGGAGAAAGTCCTGTGTCAGCTTCCTTGACCGTGTCTCCCTTGGTGCCCAGGGCTTTACACAGTCCCCAGCGGCTGTTTGACTTGGGAGAATCAAACAGATTAGAGTTGACGGGCTGCCTTCTCCTCACAACCCCTTCTTCCCACCTTTCCCACCTTGTCCATGAGAATCATGTAAAATATTTCGTTAGCTGAGTAGCTGAAATCAACATTGCTAACTAAGCAGCCAGTGGACCCAGTGAGAACTGGGCTGGAGGTGAGGGAGGAGTGTATCCAGGCACCAGACAGCTCCTTAATTGTGAGCCCCCAGCCCTGGGCTTAGGACCTGAGCCGAACTCGGAAAAGAACAATTAGCAAATTCCAGGAGACAGCGTTCTCTGCGTATACTTCCATCCAAAGAAATCAATGTTTACGTGTTTAAGTAAAGCCTTATGTCTCATATATGCGTGTGAGCTGGTGGAAATGTTTACTCAGCCTGAATCCTTGGTTGCACATCTCTCTGTGATCCCGTTCCTTTGGAATTCAAACACATTCATGAGGCTGAAACAGGGAAGTTCTTTATTAAGGCAGGAGAGGCTGTCTATAAAAAAGAACTCACAACCCCATGAGTACGCTTGGAAACATATGTGTTAATGCAAGTATCCCTATTGTGGAGGAGTAAGGAGTCCTGGAAGGGCTGCCCTGGCACATACAGTGGAGTTGAGGTTTAAACCCCACCAGTAGATCTGACTGCGAAATCCCAACCCAGCCTGAGCGAAAGGAAGAAGAAAGGCAGGCGAGGAGCACGGAAGGGAGAGCCGTGGGTGCCCAGGGAGCTTTGCCTGAGCACAGGTGTGGGAAGGAGACATACAAAAGGCAGACTCACAGCCAAGGACAAATGCTGAAGTACACTCTGGGGCGGTAAGAGTGGTGGCAGAGAAGCCTCAGCATTGAATGAGCTGAGGTTTGGAAGAAAAAAGTCAAGGACAAGAGAAAATTAATTCTTTTTTTCATTTTGTTTGGAGCCAGGAAAGTACAAATTTGGCCACTGCTTGGGGGCACTGAGGTTCTCTGCCACAGGAGACTGGGTGCCCCCCAGGGGGGAGGTAGGCTACACTGTGAACAGGGCACAGAGGGAGGGCACAAGGTCCCATAGCTCTTTCATTGTTTTCCTTGTGAGGGGTTTGCATGTGATCAGGAGGGATAGAGGGCTTGATGCGGGAGGCGAAGCCCAGGAAAGGTCAAGAGATGGAGAGGGCACAGCAGCTGAGGGAGGTACGGGACGGAGGAGGGCAACCACTGAGCCCGTTGCAGGGCAGCCCCGTCAAAGCCTCGCAGACGTGGGCTCGCACAAACTCTGTTTCAAACAGGAAAACAACTTGACGGTATGACCTCAAGGAACCCACTGTCTGGGCTCTCTCAAGACTCAGAAAGGACAAGGGAGGGACGGGAATGCTCACACAACAGACGTAGATGCTCAAAACGGAAAACCAGAACAAGTCCATTTCCAAATAGGAAACTAAAGGCCGTTGACTTCAGTGTTAACTCCTGGAAAAATCTCTAGATCCAGTCTGTTTGTAAGCGCTCAAGGAAGAACACAGGCCAGTCAGTGAGGGCTCATGAAGAAAGGTATGCGAATAGAGGTGACTGCTTTAATAGGGTGAATCTGGTAGATCAGGGTATCTGAACTTCAGTGAAGTATTTCTATCTCTCCGGGTAGTCTGGTCCACAAGGGAAGAGCACGTGGGCTACAGGACAGTAGGAGGGTTTGTGGAGGGTTTGTAGAGGGTTGAAAAAGCATCCCGAAGAGTACTGGTGAGTGGCAGGGTCTCCTGCGATCTACACAAGGATCTGCTTTCAGCCAGGCTCCGCATTGCTTAATAGGGACACAGGTGAGCCAGTGGTTGAAAGCAGTGTTTGACTTGAATGAACTTTCTTTTTTTTAGAATATCAAAAATTCTTTATTTTGAAAAACAATGTAATTAATTTGACCTAATTTATATATATTGAACCTGTGGTACACACACACCATAAACTTACATTCAAAAAATTTTTTGCACTTTAGAAATATTTTCTAGTGTAGTCAATTTACAATGTTGTGGGGTTTTTTTAATACATGTTTATTGGAGTATAATTGCTTTCTAACACTGTATTAGTTTGTGCTTTACAACAAAGTGAATCACCTATAGGTATACATATATTCCCCTTATCCCCCCTCTGGAGCCTCCCTCCACCCTCCCTATCCCACCCCTCTGGGGGTCATAAAGCACAGAGCTGATCTCCCTGTGCTATGCGGCAGCTTCCCACTAGCTCTTTTACATTTGGTAATGTATATATGTCAGTGCTACTCACTCACTACGACCCTGTCTCCCCTTCCGCCCTGTGTCCTTAAGTCCGTTCTCTACATCTGTGTCCTTAGTCCTGTCCTGTCACTAGATTCGTAAGTACCATTTTTCTAGATTCCATATATATGTGTTCACGTATGGTATTTATTTTCCTCTTTCTAACTTACTTCACTCTGTAACTTTCCACACTTAAATCTTGGCTCAGGCACTTAGCAGATGGCTGGCTGATCAAAACAAATGACTTTATTTCTCTTGGCCTCAGTTTCCCCATCTGTAAAACAGAAGATAATTCTACCCCTACTTACAGATTTAACTACATATACACATACATCTACATATATGTGTTTATGTTTGTATATATGTCTACATACAGGCATACATGTATATCTATATAATGTGTGTGTGCATGTATATATATATATACATATAACATATGCTCAGCACAAGTGTGGAATGTTGTGTGCACTGAACAATGATCGTTGGGTGGCGGGTGTTTATCTGATTGTACTACCACCTCTTCCTCCAGAAGGAGGGGCAGGAGCTCATGTCCTTGAAAGGGAGGTCTTGGTGGCCCATAGGGCATGAATGCAAGAGAACATCGAGGACTTTATGAAAGGGGAAAATTTAAGGTTGGAATAAGTCTAAAAGAAAATAGTAAATCCTGAACAGATTGGCTAAATGAGGATGGACTGCGGCACTCTGGCCAGAGGGAAGTTTAGGAGTTAGTGCAGCAATTACAGCCCTCCCAGAGTTACAGGGCGCACAAGAGGGTCTTTAACCAACGCCCTGTAGCTGGAAGAGTAATTCACCAAGCTGGGCTGTACACCTGCCAAGAACCACTCGAGACCAAGTGGTTTTTTCTTCCAAATTAAAAAAGCAATTTACATTCCTAAATCATAAGCTGCTGAGTTCTCCCCCATACCGCTATGCAAATCTTATTCTTTGGCAGGTAGATTGAGACAGCAGTGAAAAAAAACAAAAACGAAAACGAAAAAATCATGGCTCCATGCAAACCCTCTTCTTCTCTCCACTTAGGACGTGCACGCCCCAGCCCCGCCCACACTGCTTGCAGAACCCAGCTGTGTCTGCCCTGTTCCCTCAGTCCGGTCACTTGCTGAACATCTGCTGGGTGTGGGACATATTCTGGGCCCCCATATGAACTGCCAGCTCAATACGGGAAGCAAAGGGCTATCCAGTCCCAGGTGGCCAGCTGGATCCCAAGGAAAAACTAGGTGATATTAAAATAAAAGGGAAGAAATTAATAGCTGTTGAGCATCTATTATGCAGCATGAGCTCTCTAGTGGCGATTCTCACAAAAGAAGGCCCCGTCAGCATCATTATTCTCATCTTACCAAGGAGGACACTGAGCATCAGTGAGGAGAGAATCCCTCCAGGTTCCAGCGAGAGAAACCCACCTCAAAGCAGATTCAGCAGGAAAGGGCGTTCAGGGGAAGGATGGAGCTCACAGAAGTCAGAAGAGCTGCACGAATCCTGGTGACTTGCAACCTGGAGCTCGGACGGAGGGATGTGTGTTCCTGGGACACACCTTGCTCTCCCCCCACCCCTCTGGCTTTCTCATTGCCTGCACGCTCTCTCCCCTCTACCTCACTGCTCTGGCTTTCTCGGCTGGGCTCTGATTCATCCAAGTTGGAGTATGTGCCTGCTCTCTGGACCTCTCATGGTGGAACCATGATTAGCATGCCGGTGGTGCAAGTGGAATGAAGAAGAGCCATTTTCCAAGGGTGTGTGTGTGCGTGTGCACGTGTGTGCGTGCGTGTGCACGTGTGTGCACGTGTGCGTGCATGTGTGCATGTGTGTGTACGTGTGTGCACGTGTGCACGTGTGTGGGGGGGGTACTGTCAAAAGAAAGGAGAGGAGAGCTAGACTGACAAAAGCCACAAATGTCACTACATGTGTCCAAAGATACCTGTAGCATGTGGGGAAGACCCTCCCCCTCATAGAGTGAAAAAAGGGGCAAGGGTGCGATATGGACCCCTGGGACTTGGGTTGGGCTAATGTGATATCTTTTAATGGGTGGTCGAATGATCACCAATGTTAGAATCACCCAGGATGTGTGGTAAAATGCAGGTTCATAGGCCTGACCTCGGCCCTACAGAGTTGGACTTCTACATCTTTCCTGTCATCTAGATGATCTTTATGTGGAGAAGAGCCCTGTGACTTTCAAGTCAGGGCACTTGAGGGTACCACAGACTTCTAAGAACATTCATTTGTTCCTTCTACACCTGTTGATCACCTACTACATGCCAGGCATGGGGCTCAGGGCCACCAGATCAATGAGACATGATTCCCAACTCTGAGGAGCCTACAGAGGCCAGGAAGGACAGATGCTGATTTTTATATCCTCCCAGAGAATCTAGTCACATATTCCCAGATCTAACTCTCAGTACTTGAGAATGAATGAATGAATGGATGGAGTCTGTAGGACCACTAAGCTTTCATTTACTTCCCATAAGACACAAGCATACTCTAAAGAATTTAAAGAAGAATCTAGAATGTTGCAGAGAAGACTGGCAGACTATAGAAATGTGTGTAGTGCGACTTATCACTTGCTTGAGGTTACTATCTTGACTGCGTGAGCATTAAGAGCTCATCTGGAAAAGGGCTGGCCAGCTGCTGAGTCTATAGGGGGCTGCAGGGATGCACCCATCACAGGCCTGACTGTGGAGCTCTGGTCTATATTATCAACAAAACACATCTATTAGGTGCCCAACTGTCTGTTAAACACTACATTTGATCCACTTCTCCCTCATTCACTTGTGGCCTACGGCTCATCATGAGGTAGGAGAGAGAGGAGGGTTTGTAAAACCAACACGTTTCATCACCCTCTTTGTCCAAGAAGAGCCAGGAGGGAGCAAGCTGGGGAGGAGCAGAGGGGACAGATGTCCTCCCCCAGAGCAGGGTGTGAGCCCCCTGGGGGCGGGACACAGTGTCCTCTCTTTCAACGCTACACACAGGGTGCCAGCTCCAGAAATGCAAGCCCAGTCCTGCGGCTGGTGGTCCTGCTGGCCAAGCCCTGAAGGGGCAGCCAACCTGCCCAGCCACTCCAGCCCTTGCAGCCTATAAACAGACAGCCCTGCCCCCGACCACGGGAGCCTCCTTTCCCCTCTGTCTTCCTGTCACCCAAGCCCTCGTCGAGCTGCAGGAACCCACCGAGTCCTGGGTGAGAAGGTTGAAGAACCCCCGGCTGTGGCCTCTCTCTTGGGTGGAGCACCTCCTTAGGAGCACTCCAGCTTCCTGCTGCTTCCAGGCCTCTGGATTTGCAACCCAGTCTCTCAGGTCCTCCCCGGTGGGAGCGGATTCTCCCAAGTACCCAGTACCCGGTGCCCTGCTCTGGCCAGTTCCCTCTCACATAAGGAGGCAGCCTCTCAAGCAGCTTGGAAGGTGCTGCCCAGCTCCAGGCTGCTTGAGCCTCAGGCTCCTCCACGTCGGTCAATTAGGAAGGGATCTCCATACTGAGAGGTTCTGACGCTTACGTGGCCCAGAGCCTGGCAGCTCGGAGGCCCTCCAAAAACAGCCCTTCCCTTCCCCCACGCCTGGCTCTCTTCACTGGCCCCCGTCCTGCTCCTGCAACCTCCACCCATCTCCTTTTAGCCTTTACTCTTCCCTTTGCTGACACCTCTTGGTGGCCCAGGTGAGCCTTTGGGGCTGCTCCCGACTCTTGAAGCTTGCCAGACAGGAGGTTTGCATGTTTGGTTAATAGAAGAAAACAAAACAGGCAGAGGAGAAGATTGGAGTGTTCAAAGGTGAGATAAAGGCTCAGGGAGTTGGACCCCAGGGAGAGAAACACCAGCTCAGCAAGCCCTCACCCTGTCTCTGTTCTCAGGTGCGTCTGTCATGGCTGGAGGAAGAGGGTTTCCTCAGTTGCAGATGCCCCAAAAGCCCTATGAAACGAACGTGACAGTGGCTACACAGGCACTGGGTCCAATTCTGCTTTGGCCACCTACTAGGCTGTGTGAACGCTGGCAAGTTAGACTACCTCTCTGAGCCTCAGACTCCCCAGGTAGAAAATGCAAATGGCGCTAGAACCATCTTCAAAGAGGGTAACCACATGAAGATGAAATGCAATAATGCGAGCACCGTGCTTAGCATGGTGCAGGGGACGTGAGAAGCATGAAATGAATTATATAAATTAGTGAATATGTGCATTTTTACAGCTTGACCCAAAGAACAGAAGGACCCTTAGGGTGCATGAGGTCCCAGGAAAACATTTGATTAAAAATGTGTTATAAAATCCATGTGGAGTATAATGATTTATAGATGAAGATTTAGAATAATGGGCAGGGAAGACAAACTTAATTGTTTGTTTATTGTCCGATCAGAGCTCATGATGACTCTTCAGAGTCCCCAGGCTCTGTCTCTCCCTGTTCAGGCCCAGAACCATCTCTTTGTAGCCTTTACTGTCACATGCACATTCCTGGCTAATTTCCTATTTCCCACTTCAAGGAAAGGGTGGCAACACTATTTTAGCTCTCAGTGCCATGGCTTTTCGGAGCCTGTATATAAACCTTTCCATCTGCACAGGTCCCTAATGCTATTTAGTTAATGCTGGTTTACATCGTTACTCCCAAAGCTGCATCAGCCACTGCGTCCGCTGCCTGTGACTACTGACTTCACTGCCTTTAAGCTACTATTGTGTCTTATTTACTGATGACTAAGACTTGCCCAAGTCTGCAAGGAAATGGGAGTAGTAATTCATTTTCTGGTCATGTTAAATTTGCCTCTTGGAATTGTGTAGCATTAATGTAAAACAACACATACCTTCCAGCCACGCCTTCTCTGGAACTCATGGGGCTGTAATCACTGCGTCCCTGGAATGTGATAGCTCTCACTGTGGCCCAGGCGCTGGCCTTTCACACGCTGCCACCAGCGTGGAGAACAGGCAAGGGAGGGTGAGGGGAGCCAGCAGACTGGTGCAGGCACATAGGGGTGTCCATTCCCTCTCCGGCATGGCTTAAGATGGGCCAGCGGACCGTGGTGTCACCACACCCTTGGCCATAAGAGAAGGCAGCAGTTGGAAAGCTCCATTGGCATTTCTCCAAAGCCTTCAGAGGAGCTATGTGTGGCCATCCATGGAGTCTGCCTGACTTGGAGCCTGGGGAAGAGGTGTGGGAGCCATCCCGGGTGCCAGAGGTGTGGGAGGCACGCAGCGGGGAAGGAGGCCAGCCTCCACCCCCAGTGCCCTCAGGTGCCATGGACTGAGGCAGCACTGTGATGGAAACACACCCAGAAAGAACCAGCACGTGGGCCCACAGTGGTGGCTCAAGCCCGAGGGTCCACGGTGGACTGTGATAACTCAGAGGCCCCAATTCATCCTCTGTCTGGCACGAATGAGAGTTACCCCAAGGCAGCATGTCAGTTCCCTTCTAGGGGCGCAGGCCCATGCCAGCCAAGTGAAAGAACTAGCCGGCCAGCCAGCAGTTGTGATCCACTCAGCTGGCCATGCCCCTGGGACCATGGCCTGGCCACGGGGCCCTAGGATGATCCCTACGGCATGAGTCCTTGGGCGATCCAGTTGTCTTATAGATCCCCATGTGTGGGGTAGAGGGTCTGAGAACACTTGCAGAAATAGGGCGAGAGGCCCTCATCAGTCTAAATCTGGACCAGGGGTGCCCAGCTCAGAGGCTCTGCCAGCCCTGGGGATCTCAGGTACCAGAAGGGACCTTAGAAAATTTCAAGGAGCGTGCACCTGGAACCTGGGGACATACGGGATCTGGTCTGGGCCTGGGGTACCCTGCTTGGACATGACTCCTAGCCCCAGCTTGTCCCAGGTACCCAAGGGGTCTCAGAGAATTTCAAGAAAAGCAGAGCAAAGTGAGGCCCCTTAAGGTGCAGGGCCAGGGCAGGGGTCTGCTTGCCTAGGCCTAAGGGAGGTACTTCCAAAGAAAACACTGAAAGAGATTTTACATCTGAGGTTCATGAAAAACCAAATTGCATAAGAATTTCTCTGCCCCATCCAACATTACCCTGCTTGCTTTGGGCCTGGCTGGCTGTGGTGGGGCAGAGGGGCTTGGCTTGGAAAGTGATGACCCAGGTCCCCCAGGGAGGCCACTGTTTGAAGAGGGTAACTCAGCAGGCCGGTGCTTCTCCTTGGGCCTCGCCTTCCGGTGCCAGGGCAGGGGTGTCCAACCTGGAGGTACATTGGAGTAATCTGGTGATGTCCTGGTCCCACCCCAGACCAGTTAAATCAGAATCTCTGGGGGCTCCAGTGCTCAGAGAATGCATGAAGAGGGAACAGTGATCTGACTCCAAATCCTAGTGCCTCCACCTACAAGCTGTTTGACCTTGGACAAGTGAATTAACCTCTCTGAGATTCAGTTTCTGATTCCGTAAATGGGATAGAACTCTGCCTCTTCGGACTGTCACAGACGCCGTAACTGAGACCGAGGACTTGGAGGTCAGGCAGGCTCTCTGTTCTTTACTAGCTGTGTGACCTTGGGCAGTTTTCTAACCTCTTCTGAACCTTCATTTCTCCAGTTTTGAAATGGGCTAATATAGTGTTACCTCCCAGGGCTGTGGAGACGGAGTAGGATAAAGAGTTTAAAATACTTAACATATAAAGATGTTCCAAAATACATAAATAAATAAATAAAAATAGAATACTTAACATAGTACCTGGTGCATGATTAGGAATTTCTTAAAAAGATGATTCTCTTGCCTGTAGCCCTGCCTATGAGCAGTGGATGATCCGAGTCTCCCGTCGGCTTTCGGCCGTCTCCGCCCTTGCTTTCCTGTCTGCTCCCCCACCCCCAGTCCTGATAACACGCACCTCATCAATCCTTCTCTCCCCTAACTGCTCCAGTCATATTAATCTTCCTTGTTCTTTCGTATCTCCGAGCCTTTGCCCCTGTCAGGTGCTACAGAATGATCTCCCCTCTCCTCTCTGCCAGACTAGGCTGAGCACCTCATTCAAGCCTTTGTCAAATTAAAATTTTCTCCATGGCAAAAAAATACCATGAACAAAGTAAAAGGACAAACCAAGGGAATCTATTTACAGATTCAAATCCACGCAATACCAAGAGCTCTTACAAACTAGTGAAAAAGAATAATAACTCAATTAAACAACAGGGAATGAACGCATGAAGCAGTTTCCAAAAAGGGAGGTACGGACGGTCAATAAACGTACGAAAAGCAGCTCAGACTCACTCATTATTTGAAAATGCACATCAGAACAATGAGATGCCATTTTCACAATTATATTGGCAAAATAATGATGACAGTATTCAGTCAGACAAGAGGACGGGGAGAAAGACAGTCATGCACTGTTAGTGGGGATGTAAGCTGGTGCAGCCTCTTGGGACAGCGGTTTGACAGATTTACCGGTATTTTAAAGGCTTGTTCCCTTTGAGAGGGCAATGCCACGGCTAGAAGCTATTTTACAGTTGTAATTACATGTGCACCTCTGTTCAGTCAACAAATCTGCAGTAAACTCCTGCTGGAGGCACTGTTCTTGGCATTGGGATGCAATGAGGGGAGGGCAAAACACAGCTATGCCTGGATTAGTTTCCTGTTGCTGTTGTAACAAATCATCATAAAGCGAGTGACTTAGAACAGCGTGGATTTATCATCTGACGGCTATGGAGGTCAGAAGTCCTACAATCAAGGTTTCGGCAAGGCTGAGTTCCTTCCGGAGGCTCTAGGGGAGGATGCGTTTCCTTGATTTCCCAGCTTGTAGAGGCCTCGTGCACTCCTTGGCTCACGGCCCTTCATCCTTTCTCTGACCTTCCTGCCTTCCTCTTATGAGGACCCTGTGATTACATTTAGGGCCCGTGGGGATAATCCAGGATGATCTTCCAATCCCCAGATCTTTAATGTAAATCACATCTGAAGAGTCCCTTTTGCTACAGAAACGAACGTAGTCACGGCTCCTGGGGAATAGGATGTGGGCATCTTTGGGAGCTGTTGTTCTGTCTGCAACACAGACTTGTGAAGTTAATCTTCTAGTGATATTTACACACAAAGATATTCATGGCAGCATTACTTGTAACAACAAAGAACTTAGCAAAGAAAAGCCTAACCATTCCGTAGTGGACTAGTTCAACTGGTTATGATACACCCACTTGGTGAAATCCTAGGCTGCCGAAGACCTAAACAGCAGAGCTGAGATCCATCTCCCAGACACCTTGCTGAGTGAAGAGGTGACACCAGAGCAGAATGAAGAGTAAGCTGACAGCTATGTAGAAAGAAAAGCACGTGTGCTTCTACAGGTATAGACCATATTTGAAACTACGCACAAGAAACCGCTAATGGAGACCAGGATCGGGAACTAGGGTTTGAGTGAGGGTGAGACTTACTCTTCATAATATATCCCATTGTAGTCCTTTCCTGTTTTACTGTTTGTGAAAATAAGTTTTCAATTAAAAAATAAATCTAGCTAAGGAAAAGATAGAAACGATACCTTCCGTGTCTTACCTGCAGCCTCCGTCACTTCCCCAAAGCTCTGCCCCCATCATCTTCCTCCATGACCTCGCCTCCCAGGAGCCCTGGGGCAGGAGGGAGTTGTCTGCAAACTTGAAGCATCGGGTGCCCCGCCCTGGGAGGACTGCTAGAGGGCCAAGGGTGCTCAGAAACTTCAGGCTGAGGCAGCAGCAGACCGAGGAGGTGGGACCTGAAGGGAAGTAAAGGCAGGACAGATAACAACTAGGTTTTCTCCATTTCATTCATTCACTCATTCATTCACTCAACACATAGATGTAGGAAACCACTGTGCGCAGGGTCTGAATCAGGGCCTGGGAGGAATGCTTGGAGATATCCCCGAGGGATGTGCTGGAGCCCCATCTCACTTCAGACCCACAAACCTTTGTCAGCTGCCCACTCTGCCTGGTTCTGGGCTGGAATTTTGCCCCATGGAATGATGAAGTCAGATTTGAATGTTAGAGACGCCTTTGGGCTGCAGCGGGCCCAGAGATTGGCTGGGCTGAGGATTGAGGCAGGCAGCTAACTGGAGGATGGTTCAGGGGAGAGAGGACAAAGATCCAGATAAGACAGTGGCTGCCGGAGCGCTCGCTCCAGGAACTGTTGCCTATCTAAGAGACTGCACAGACGACAGCATCTTCCAGTGGGAGAAGTGATCTGGTGTGAAGGTCCTGGTGTGGGACTGTGAAGTGGAGGCATTCGTGGGGCACCCGGGGGGGGGTGAAGCTGCAGCAGTCGGAGGTGAGGTGGCCCAGGCGACAGGGGGTGACCTCCAGGAGGGACAGAACAGCAGCACCGCTGAGAGGGGAGAGGCCGTGTGCACGTGTACGGCATGCTGCTCTGGCTTAGGTTACACCAATAGAAATAGCGAGGTTTTCTACCGTGTGTTCAGTCAAGTTCTACTGGAGAATGAGAAAACATGCACTTCACTCACCTTTTTCCTCTCCACTTTCTTCTTCACCTGCTTTGGAGGGTGCTTTGGGAGGAAGCAAATGGAGTCGGAGGGCACCCACCCCCAGGGACCCCCTGGTATCATCCCTGCTAGGGAGCATGTGGCCAGCGGAGAGAGACAGTGAGTGTCCATTTTTAAGCCACAGGCAGAGAGAAAGAAGCCAGGGAGGAAGGCTGAGGAGGAATCAGGGAGACAAGTGGGGTGAGATTCCAAAAAAGGTTGAGAAAATCAGGGGGAGAAATGTTTCAAAAAGTACCTAGTGCATTTTGAATTTAAAAAAACATTTTTTGAAAGGAGGCAATGATTAACACAGTCAAATACATCCAATATCTCTCTATTTATCTCTCTGTCTATCTATCTATAATCCATTTGCCTAGTCAGTAAATACTTAAGACATGCCTGCCAAGAAAAAGGCATCACCTTAGAATCTGCAGGCAATGCTGTTAAGGCACCGTATATTCTAGTCAGTTGAAAACTGAAACTAGCTATAAAATATTTAAATAACAGTTTAACCCTGAAGCCACAAAGGAAAAGATTGATAAATTTGACTCCACAAAAAATTAAAAGCTTTAGTACAAGGGAAAAAAATCTTCAGGACAAATTTGACAGACAAAAGACTAATTTCCTTCATTTACATTGCAAGAATCACTGAGAGACAGACCCCGAATGAGCAGATGTGAACAGGAAGTTCTTAAAAATGAAAGCTGATATGGAAGTATTCTCAACCTAACTCATAATGAAAGAAATGTAATTCAAAACTTCATTAACCACATCTCAGGTTGGCAAATATTAAGAGGCTCATTATTACCCAGTGCCATGAGGAGTGTGGGGAAATAGACAGCTACTTACTAATGGTACCAGTTAACTGGCACCGACTTTTTGGAAGGCGGTTTAGGACCATGTCAACATTTAAAATACATATCCCATTTGACCTAGAAATTCCATCCCTAGGAATGAGCTCTATAGGTGTCTTGCATAGACACCAAGTGGACCAGGAAGGACGCTCACAAGTGGCAAAGACGGCACACGACCTAATATTCATCAGCTGGGGACTGGAAAACTAAGTTAGGCTATGTCCAGACTGCGGAATAGCGAGTAGCCATTAGGAAGGATGAGCTAGAAGTGAAACCAGCTCAGTAGAGAGCAGGGTGTCTTTCATTAGGGCATTACACTGATAAAAAGCATATATACTGTATGTGGATTATACCAAATTTTATTTTGGAAGTAGACCTGTGAAACTAGTAACTATTTCTGTCTTGACACACTATGTGATTGCTTGTTCCATCAAGTGAGGTAAGAAATGCAGGAGCAGGTCTTTGGGTGAAAATCATGACTCTGTTGACTGTTGAGTTTAAAGTACACTTGGGAGGAGGACTGAGTGGGGTTCAATATAGACAGGAAGGCTGCTATTATCTAGTTTATGTTTTCAAGTACTATATGAATTTTTCTATTATGTTCAAGTATTATATTTTATAATATATAAAATATTTTATAATAGATTTTAAATAAAATTGCATATTAAGACAATACTTGAGCAGTTGGCCCAAGGCCACGTGTGAGAAACATCATTGAGTTTGTCCCCCCAAATGGCCAGGACAGGAAGTCTCACTGATCACCCCTCCGTATCATGTTGTTTCTCTATTTTGTGAAATCCTTCTGTCACTGCATGTTGTTCATGGAGGCCCTTAGGAAAACCTCCTGCAAGATGCCTGAGGTGTTCCCACCACAGCTAGCCCCACCATCTTGTCTCAAGATACAGCCAGGACAGGAGTTTGTTCTGAGTAATTTCTCTTTCTTTGAAACGCCAAAACATCAGTAGGGTCTGGCCAAAGTTAGAATGAATCACTAAGTTGAATAATTGTGTGTGTGTGTGTGTGTGTGTGTGTCCCACGGTGAGCAGCACAGCTTGATGAGTAGGAGTAGCTCTGACTTAAGGACCAGGGCCCTTTGGTTCCAGTCCAGCTCAGCAGTCCACCAGCTGTGTCCTGTGGCATCACTGTGCCTCTCGATCTCCATCACCTGTCTCTAAAATGAAGGAATCCAGTGGAGTCATGGTCTCTAATGATCCTTGCAGGTCAGACTTTCTGGTTTTTCTACATTTCTTCCTAGGCCTCATCTCAGGGCTTGGTTATGTATTCTTCCATTTCTCTACTTTACCTGTAGAGCCTCCTGTAGAACTGAGCCTGCAAAGGGCTGGAGTCCATAGCTCCCTGGGGTGGAGAGTTTGGGCCTTGGAGGCAGGTACCCTTGGGTTTGAATACGATTTCTGCCTCTCGCCAGCTGTGTGTCCTGGAATAAGTCAATTATCTTCTCTGAGCCTTGGTTTCTCCCTCTATACAGTACTTTCAAGGTGGTGGTAGAGATTAGAGATGTACCATCTCCATCTCAGGGGCCTGGCATATAATAGGTGCTCAATAAAAAGGGAAATGCTTACAGTGTCTTCAGAAAGTAATGATAGGAGGACCCAGGACGCCGACTTCCTTGCCTCCTTCAAGTCTTGTCAAATGCCCTTCCTCTGGGCGTCCATGTCCCAACACCTCTGACCTGTGTGTCATGTCCTATTGAAATTGTCTGCTGATGTCTCTGTCTCATCCACTAGACTGTGAAATCCTTGGGGTCCTGAATCATGATCCCCAGTTCCTGGCACAGATGTACCTTTGTCAAGTGAGCGTACCCACCCGGTTACCTGCCACAGGTAGGCCTGAGAGGCCTGCAGGCTTTGGTGGTGGTTCTGCCTCAGGCCCAAGCTACCCTCGGCCCACATGTTTCAGCTCCGATTGAGCTAACCTAGGAGGGTTCCTGTATGGATGGGGGCGGGGAGGGCTCTCTGGGCAAACTGATGTAAGCAGTGAGCCCTGGGCCCCGTGCCTGGTGGGGATTCAGCCGTCAGCCAGGGACCTCAGGGAGAGGCAAGTCCATTCATCCAGGAGATAAAGAGCCCTCAGGTGCTCCGGGGAGCATCTGTAAATGCCACTCACGGGGGAAGGAGGCTCATTTTTAATTAATTGCAGCCTCTTTTATCAATAACAGCAGGGGCCACAATCAGCATCACAGAATCGCTTTAATTGCCTCTGAGAACTCTCCACACTTCGGGTGCCCTGGGACATCCCCCTCAGCAGGCCCAGGAAGCCCCAACGGGCCCTCCTGTTTACGCCAATTGCACAGCTCCTCAGGGGTTCCCAGAGGTCAAACCCAAGCTTCTCTCTCCCTGAAACTGCCCTCTGTTTGGATGACTAGCACATCTGCGCTCCTGGGTACCCGAGCCTGGAACCCAGGAATCGGGCTGGGGTCCACGCTCCTCTCCAGGCACTGAGGGCCCACCCCGTGCCCCTTGCCCCTGTTCCAGGCTTCGTCCTCTGTCTCCTCACAGCTCTTGTCCCCTCAACGTCCAGCTCCCTCTCTCTAGAGCACCTTTCCTCTACCCTCACTGCCCACGCTGACTTTACTCATCCTCCCAGCTCCGGGGGAACTCTTTCAGGAAGCCACCCAGGATCTCCATCACCCCCGGCGGTTCACCGTCCTCCTCTGGGTCTCCCTGGACCCTGTATTGGATGGCCTAGCTGTCCGTTGATGGTTCTGACTCCCCAGCTGGACTGAGAACTTTCGAGGGCCTGGCCGCAGGTCGTCTCGGTCCCCATGTCCCACAGCAGCCGCAGGGTCTGACACGTACAATATGCCTGCTCAGGGTATGTTGCAACAGAATTAAACCCAACACGTTCAGAGCAGAGAGAGCCGGAGGAGGGAGACAGCTTCTGGCAAGGAGAAGGTGGGCTGTCGAGTGCTGGGGGCACCGCCTGATGCCAGTGGCTGTGGGGCTCACTGAGACCCTGGGTGGCCACCTGCTGGTGTGGGTATGTGCTCCCCTGCTGCCCTGCCTTCCCAGACCACTGGCCACCCTCAGGCAGGCCTGGCGTGGGGCAACTTCTCAGGGGCTCTGGTCCTCTGGTACCCAGACCTCACTTCACAGGTGGCATAACCCCGAGACCGTTTGCCTAAAGGCTCCCTCTTGGCTCTTTTCTGACCTCTCTGGCCGGCCCTTGGAGGAAGCCTAAAGTCAGGGAGTCCTCCACGCGCAAACTGTTGGAGATGCCGGGGCCCTTGGGAATGACTTAGCCCCACACCACATTTTCCAAACAAGGGAATGGGTGATGGAGGGGAAGGACCTGGCTGAAGGTCACCAGCTAATATTTGACTGAGTAGAGATGAGGGACTCAGGTCCCCTGACTAGTTTGGTGCTTTTTCCGCTGTAGAACTCTGTCTCCCCCAAGCTCTTCAGAAATCCTTCCATCAAACCTGCTGTGGTAGCCCCTCCTCCTGCCCAGATCCTTTACCCTGGGGTGTGGGTATGGGAAGGCACTGGCAGGGATGGGGAAGGACATGGACTTTGGGTCAGCCTTGGGTTTGGACATTAGCCCTGCTGCATACCAGCTTGCTGGTGACCCTGGGCAAATAACCTAACCTCTCTGAGCTTCTCAGTCAAATGGGAGCTATAGAATCTCATGAGACTGTTCTGAAGAATTAACGTATTTAAAGAACCTCACACAGTACCAGTTCACAGTGAGTGCTTCGTGAATGGGAGTTTCCCAACATCCTAAGCGTGCTGACCCCCCCCCCCCCCCGAACGGGCCCTTTTGAATGGCTTCTGTCCATGGTCAGCGGTAGATTGGTTGTTACTGCGCCATCAGGAGGAGAGAGCGAGGAGAGTTTCGCGGAGGCCCGGACTGGGCACAGATGAAGGGGGTGTATTTCTTCTGAGCGGTGCGCTGGATCCGGCCCTGGAGCCCGGACCGGTCAGTCTTTCTAGGTCCGCCCCCGGCGGCGCCGGGCAGAGACCGAGGCCGGCTCCCGGAGGGCTGAGCACGGCCTGCAGCGCCCCCTCGTGCCCTCAGCGAAAAGGCGGCCTCCCCGGCCGCAGTGGGTTTGCAGCTAAATGCCCCCCAGGCCTCGTACCCTGAGCGGAAGCGGGGATCCAGCAGGCCACGCGGAGGGGGAAGCGGCCAGGTTATGTTTGTGGGGCAGGAGGCTTGAAACCCACCCTTCCCCAGACTGTTCTCCGGGCGCAGCCCTGCCACCGCCTGCAAAGGTCAGTCATCGCTCAGTGTTTACCGAGTTCCTGGAGCGTCGCCAAGCCTGTGGTACCAAGCACCTACTGTGCCCCACGGTGCACCCGCTGTGTTCTCCCCAGACCCAAACAAAAAGGGGCCGAGGGCCAGAGAAGAGCTCCCATCAGCTTATGAGAGGACTCCAATCAGAAAATCCAAGAAAATGCCATTGTAACATGCATTTTAACACACGCAAATTTCATTTGCTATTTGGTATAATTTTGAGCATATTTAGAGGGGAGATACCGTGCAGCTGTTTGGTGTGTGTTCTTTAAGATGTTACCATAGAGATTTAGGGAGGTGGTAGGGAAGGGATCCCAGCCTGGCCCTTGGCCTGGGGGCGTTCAGAGCAGAGAGCCCTCTGGCCCCGACATTCCAGGGCCGGGCCAGCCCATCACTCTGTGCTGATGTGTTCGCTCATGGTTTCCCCCTGTGAGCCCTGGCCTCGGGGGTCAGGAACTGGGTCTTCAATCTTTGTGTCAGCGGCTCCCAGCACAGCGCCTCACTCACAGAAGGGACAGGTAGAGGCCAGATTACTGGGTCAAATGCAGTGTGAGGCGGTAAGGCTGGGAACAGCATTGTGGCCGGTGGAAGGAAAAGCCACACTGGATTAAGCACAGAGGGGGCCCTCGTTAAGAACCCCCCTATACTCTTCTGGTAGGACGTTAAACCTTCGGCACTCATTCACATATCGGAGCCCCCAACTTTGCTGGTCCTGCAGGGAACGGACTTGACCAGGAGGTGAGCGCTAGGATGAGGAGGTGCCCAGAGGGTTAGAAGGGGAGGCAGGGCACCAAGCCTCAGCGAGGACGTGTCCAGCAGGGCGTGCGTGCGGAGGGCCACTCGGCTCTGGAATCAGCCGTACCTGGTTCAAGTCCGGCCTCTGCCTCTTGCTAGCTGTGTGAGCTTGAACCCACAGCTCCTCATCTCTACAGCGGTCCCAGGAATTCCTACCTTGCAGATATTCTGAAGATAAGTGAGAATGTGGGCCTGTCACAGAGGGAATCCTCAATGAAGGTTGCCCGACGACTCCTAGCATTTCCAGTAAAGGCGGCAGTGCAGTCCTCTCCACTCCAGCTTCAGCTCTTTCTCCCTCGATGCCTCCAGCACCCATTCTTCCCCTGAGCCCGCTCAGCTGCTGACCTTGGCTCGTGCCCTCTGAAAAAAATAGAAGCAATCAGATGAGAGCTCCTTTGTCCCTTATCTTGCCACCACCAAATCCACCAGCTTCTGCATCTTTATTCAGATTTTCCCCTTCCTTCCTGCTATCAGAGAAGGGCTATTCCCCCCCACCCCCGCCAACAACTGCTCAGAACCCTCTAGTCCTTGTAAGGACCTGGCTCCTGAAATTGTGCCCTCCCTCCTGAATTATTAATCTCTCCCTTTCTACTGGGTCGTTCCCATCAGCTTACAAATGGGACTTTATCTTTTTATAAAAAATAAAGTCCTCCCCTGCACCCCACCTGTCTCGCTCCAGCTGCAGCCCCATTTCTGTTCACAGCCACACAGCAAAGGTATTCTCTGGACACTGTACCCCTGTCCTCCCAGGTGCTTCTGCGACAGCGACACACAGTGACACACAGAGATACTGGGACGGAACGTCTGAGCTCAGGCTGGGGAAGATTCTGGACTCTTTGATGATGCATATTGCACTTTTATTGTTTACTTTAAATGACAATTCCTTTTCTGTTTATAAATATATACTCATGGCAGACAACCACCAAATCATGGAAAAACATAAAAAAGAAAAGAAAAAGTCATCACAATTCTACTGCCAAGCAGAGACATTTTGGTGTGTTTCCTTCCAATTTTCTCCCCTAAGCATACACATTTAAAAATGTATAGAAATATATGTACTGTGTGCCATGTCCTTTGCTCAACAATAGGAATAGAGCAAGACACAGCTCCTGCTCTCAGAGCCGAGAGAGGCAATGTGCTAAACTGTGCTGAGTGCCATGGTGCTGGCTGAATCCAGGTGTGTGGGACGCAGAGGAAATGGGCATGAATGACCACAGCTGTTCTGAGGGACTGAATGAAATGCCTCAGGCTGGAGAGTAAATTTGGGCTTCGTGGCAAGTGGTGATTCAAAGGCTGCAGGACCAGGGCCCCTTGTGTCGTGGCTGGGAGTGGGGACTTCCTTGTAATGGCAGTGGGTGATCTTTGAAGTGTTGGAAACAAGGAAAGTGACAAGAGCTAAGGCCACTCTGGCTGTTCTGGGTGCATGGCAAGGAAGGGGCAAGACTGAAGGGGGAGAGAACAGCGAGAGGCCAGAGCCATCATCTAGGCCACTGTCGCTATGGCTCAGGCCATGCTGGGGAGGGAGGGATAAGAGGACACACCCCAGAAGCATCTGAGGGAGAACTCAGAGGTCTTTGGTGCTTGATTGAATCTGGGGTAGGCATGGTGAGGAAGAAGGAGGAAGCTTTCTATTAAATTGTGGTCTTTCTGTACACACTGTTTTCTAATTTCTGTACATACTTTTATAACTTCTGTACATACTTTTTTATTCTAAAGTATCATGAATACTTCCTCATATTCCTAATATCCTCTGTAATGTGGTTTATGATAGTTGAATGATCTGCAATTGCAAGTTATGTATATAATTTAGTATATGCAAGTTATGTATATAATTTAGTTAATCAATATCCTCCTGCAGGCCATTGACTAATTCCAATTTCTCTTTACAAGAGAAGAAAGCTCAGCTCATAGGGGGAAAGCACACTGCACTTTGCTCTATTGAACTTGGCAGATACCGCATTTTTTACAAACTGAAGTTTGTGGCAACCCTGCATTGTCAGATGATCGTTAACATACTTAACAATAAAGTTTTTTGTTTGTTTGTTTGTTTTTTCTTTTTTGCAGTGCGCGGGCCTCTCGCTGTTGTGGCCTCTCCCTTTGCGGAGCACAGGCTCCGGTCACGCAGGCTCAGCAGCCATGGCTCACGGGCCCAGCCGCTCTGCGGCATGTGGGATCTTCCCGGACCGGGGCACGAACCCGCGTCCCCTGCATCGGCAGGCGGACTCTCAACCACTGCGCCACCAGGGAAGCCCAACAATAAAGTATTTTTAATTAAGGTACGTACATTGGGGGGAGGAGTCAAGATGGCAGAAAAGGAGGACGTGGAGTTTGCATCTCCTCCCAAGCACATCAAGCATACGTCTACACAGGGAACAGTTCTCAGAGGCCTTCTTCCCAATAAACCTCTCCCACCCCCAGCTCCATATGTGTGGGCTTCTGGAGGACCCACAGACATACCATCCTGGTCCATCCTCCCCACAAGCCTGATGCAGATGGGTGGGCCCTGAGAAGACCCACTGCCTGGTGCAGGGGGCTCAGTGGGGCCGTGTTGGGGGTGAGGGATGGCTGTGAAGGGTCTTGAAGGATCCTAATAACCGAGACCGAGCATTTACCACGTGCCAGGCACCATTTAAGATACTTTCTTTTAACTTACCTTTTCAATTAATCCTCACAAGAACTCAGAGCGAGGAACTGTTACTGTCTTTATTTTGCAGATGAGGAAAGCCCAGAGAGCTTCAGTAACTTGATTGTGCAGGTAAAGCCCTGCTACGTGGCAGTACCAGATCCTGACCCAGGCAGTCTGACTCCAGAACCTCAGTTCTGAGCTGCACCTGTCCAGCTGGATGCGGGGAAATTCTCTGTGCTTGCCCTGCCAGGCGGGGAAATGATGGGAGTCTTGCATACAGAGGACCCTGCCATCTCCGATGTGCCCAGCCAGTATGCTCAGTGCTGGTGTCTGTGCTGCCGGCCTCAGACAGGGCACAGGGTCCCCAGGAAACGGAAGCAGGAGGGAGGAGAGTCATTTCAAGTGGACGGTAGTGTCACACAGAGGTCATGCCCAACCAATGGCGGCCCCAGCCGCCCAGCCTGTTCTCTGACCGTTGAGGATGCCGTCCTGCTAATTTTAGCCAGTTCCTCTTCAGTCCCACCATCAGCTGCCGATCAGCCACAGCAGCAGCGTGCCACACACTGAGGCTACTGTCTGTGGTCTCTGCGGTTCTGAAGGGGGTTCCTCAGCTTGGCTCGGCCTGAGAGCTTAGCAGAGGACCCGCCAGGCGGAGGTGCAGGCAGCAACTCTCCGGGCTGGGTGAATCCCCCTCTACTTCTCACTAGCTGTGTATGGTTTCGTTTGGCCGTTGTTGCTACGTAGCAAACCACCCCCAAACCTAGTGGCTTTCAGTTGCAACCATCTGTGATCACTCATGAGTTTACGGGTTGCTTGGGCGGCGAGGGCTTCTGATATGGGCCAGGCTTGACCAGTCTCTGCTGGGCTCGCTAACGTGACGGGGCCCAGCTGTTGGCTGGCTCGCGCAGGATGGCCTCTGCTGGGGTAACCGGGTCTGTCTTCACATGCTCACTTCTCCCCCCAGCAGCTTAGCCTGGGCTTGGTTTCACATCGTGGCAGGAGTTCCAAGCGAGGGAGTGGAGGAGTAACAGCCTTGGTTCCTGTTGAGAAGATCTGCGGTCACGTTGCAAAGGCTGTGAATAGAAAGGTGGTGAACTGGGACCAGCACACCACAGTACTGAACCTCTCAGTGACTCAGTTTGCTTATTTATAAGATGCAAATGATGCTGCTTGTATCATGTGACGCTCTGGTGTGCTGTGTCCTTTTAGGGGTGGGTCGGTCTGGTGCAGCCTCAAGAGGGGACCCAGGAGAGGCGCGGGAAAACAAAGTCTATTACACGCACAGGTCCTAGTGAGACAGAGTCACTGCAGGCTGAGAGGGAGCCACCCCCAGAGAGCACCAAGGGAGTGGGTCAGCCACGCAGGCAGGGAGCTGGAAAAGGGCGAGAACCCGTGGGTGAGAGCCTTTGTTGGGGGGCTGGGGGGGTACACAATCAAACAGTGCGAGGGGATTTCACTGGTGCTTTTGAATGTCATCAGGTCACAGCGACAGGAAGGGAGGAAGGGGCATTTGTGGCAGGGCCCAGCTTATCACACTGGTGCACCTGGTCACCTGGCCTGTTTGTGGTGATGCTGAGGCAGCAGGAAGATAAGAACTTTTAAAATTTACAATATACCTTGTAAAACTCGGACGCCATGATTTTGTTTCGAAAGCTAAGCTTGTAAAAGGCCTCGGATTAGATTTGCCTCTGGAGAAGACCATTCCTTGGTATGGCGGAACCTGTGTAGTGGGTGGGGATGCGGGGGTCTTAGTCACACAAATTAGAGTACAGCGCACAACAAGGATGTGCCTGCCATCTGAGGAGAGACTGTGAAGCAATCCCAGTACGAGAAGCTAGGTGGTCTGTTTAGCATTCCTTCATTTGTTCAGGGAGCCAGTCAGAAAATATTTATCATGAGTCTATTGTGTAAGAGACATGGCCTAAGAGAAACTGCATGAACAAAGGACTGGATGTGATAGAGGGGAAACAGAACATTAAGGTTGCTGGAGGACCAGGTGAGATTGTCAGGGGCACCTCCCTGTAAGCCGCGATGGTGAGTTTGACCCACTGCCTAAGGGAATGGGGAGCCACTGAAGGCTATAGGCAGGGAGTGGCATGGTGAGCTGCATCATTTCTAAAGATCTCTCAGGCTGCTGCCTGCAGAACGAATAGGTGGTTGGTGGAGCACGGTGGATGGGAGAGACTAATTAGGAGAAGTTCCAAGCACCCAGGCCACTGGGGCTGTGGCCTGGATCATCTTGGTGGCGGAGATGGAGAGGTTTGGGTGGACTGGAGAGAGGTTCGGGAGGTAGAGTTAGTGAGACTTGGTGCCTGGTGGAGGCATGACATTTGACACTCAGTTTCTGTCTTGGACCCCGGATGGAGGGAGCCATCGGCTGAGATGGGGGCAGGCTTTAGCTGCCTGACCTTCGAGACACCCGTGTGGAGACAGTCGGTGGACATTCAGGTGGCCAGAGTTCAGGAGACAGGTCTTCACTGGAAGTATAGGTTGGGGAATCAACAGCCAAGAGATGACAACCAAAACCATGGAAGGGAAATGTTGGGTGTGCTGAGTCTCTCAGCTTCCTTGCTGTGATGGGGGGGTGGGGGGGATGGTCCATCCTCTGCGAGGATTTTGTCTCTTCTGTGCCTGTAAACTGTTGTTTGTTCCTGTGGAAAGGTGTGTGTGTGTGTGTGTGTGTGTGTGTGTGAGAGAGAGGGTGGGGGGAGAGGGAGACAGCATGCCTACTGACACATCCCTAAGGATGATGGAAGGGGTCCCCCGGAAGGAACCAGTCCCAGAGTGCATCATTCTTGGAGGAGGCAGATCCTGGGAGAGGAGATAAAGGTGGGAGAGGTGGGTCTGAGACTCCAGGGAGGACCCTCCTCTATTTTTGTCTCCTCATCTCCTTTCCCACCTTCCCCTGTGAGGGGCTGGGGGCTTTCATGGTACCCTCCCTTCCTGATTGCTCTGTTCAGACCTCCTGCACTTAAAACACTACAATCAAGTCAGCCAGGCTTGATAAGCGAAATGGAAAAAACTAGAAAACCATTTCTGCTTTCAACTCTATTTTCATGGCTCTCCTCTTTCTAAAGAGGTTCAGGAAGTCAGCTCTGAGGTTCAGATGGGAGAGATGACATCTTTGTTTCAGGCTGTACCTGCCCTTTCCTTCCTTTACGGGGGTGGGGGAAGGGGGGTGGGAAACTTGTTGGGAGATAAGGAACAGGCAATAAGATTGGAGACATAAGGAGGCTGATAAGACACATTAGTTACCATTTGCAAAATATTATATCCCAGCACCCCTGATAGGGCTTAAAATGTCTTCTTTCCTCCCCGACTGACCTACCACTCCCCTAACTCAAAGTGCCAGGAAAACCTGCATCCTTATAGAGGTTTCTGACAAATGAAAACAGCCAGCTTTCAACTCCCAGTCGCATGCCCCTCTCCCTGCCGAGGGCCAGAGAGCCCTCCCGTCCGCCTGCAGCTCTGCCCTCGCTGCAGAGTGTGCAGCTGCAGCCTCTGAAAGTGCATGTTGGGTCCCGGGTGGCTGGTTGAGCTCTTGAGGCAGAAAGCCCTGAGGTGTCCCCTCCATCTCCCAGCCCTTCCACTGCCCCTCCTTGGCCCCACCGTTTACAGGTGTCCCTGGGCAAGTCTCCTAACGCCCTGAGGCTGAGCTCCTTACAGCCCAAGTGTGAACGGTGGTGCCTCAGAGCCACCACCCGTGGATCCCACTGTCCCAGATTTCACATTTATCTGAACAGCTGGAGGGAGAGAGCCAGAGCATGTGATTGCACTCAGAGAATATATATCCCAGGGGAAGGCTGCAAGGGGAGAGGGAGGCCAAATTTCTCAGAGAGGGTGAGGTGCTCTACCTTCTTGGTTTAATTCAGTCGTTCATTCCATTAATATTTACTGAGCCCCTATGGGGTGAATAAAACAGACAAAAGTTCCTGCATGTATGGAGCTCACATCCTAACGAGAACAAATTTTCATGCTTAATGGTACTTTTCCTATTTTCCATGCAGCTGGTGCCAGCGGCCTCTTCCTTTGCTGCCGCGCAGCTCCAGGGCTGGAGGGAGTGCCCACTGCTGTGCAGAGATGCTACATCGGATTGATTGAAAGGCTGGTCTTGACTAATCCCGTCTACAGGTGAGCCTCACTTTCGGCATTGCGTTGCAGCCCCCCTGCACCCTCAGCCTCCCCGGCTCTGAGCTGAGACCCCGCTGTCCCAGTGCGTGGGGATGGGGGTGCAGGCGGCATGAGGGCTCAGTGAAAGGGCTGTGTGCAGGGAGTGGACGCATCCTTACGGGGCAGGAGGGATAAGCTAGCGATTTCAGCCACAGCGCAGGGCGGCGCCAGGTAGCGATTTGAGCTTTATTAGCAAGCCCACTTCAGAAGCTGTCCGCCACCCCAGGAAGCCCCTCAGAGCACAGCCTCCCTTCGTGGGCTGGGCGTCTTGGCCGTGGACCCCTTGGCAGCAGAGCGGCGAACGGGGGGTGGGGGGTCAGCTGCAGTCCACACCCGCGTCTTCGCTGTGGTTGCAGTTGTGAGAGCCCCAGCTGTTCTTGTGGCAATTCCACAGGGTCGATTCTGACCCTTGACACGCAACGTTGTCCAGCCAGATGGTCCCAGTGCCTGGATGCGTAAAAAGCAAGGGGGGCAGAGGAGTGTGGGATTAGGGTCCAAGCAGCGTGGCCCGTCTGTCCGCAGGGGCTTCCACGGGGAGCTAGACGGCCTATTTCTCCCACGTGTGCCCAGGCCCACCGTGCTGACAGCTGGTCTGCTCTCTCACGATGGCTCTGCCTCTGTTCTGCTTTCGACCCTTTGACAAAAGTCTCATCCGAGTATTTCATATGTAACCCAAGCATGATTTGAAATCTCCTCCTAGGGATCTCTAGGCTTTGTCTCTTCCTTAAATGCCTTTGTAAACAGGCCATTCACGTGTTCTAAAGCATTCACACCTTCCTCAAACCCCCTTCCTTCTGATATAATTGATTTCAGATCAGGAGCTCAGAGGAATGACTGGATTATTTGATTGGGGTAATTGACACTACAGTGTGACCATCTATATAGGCTTAATCTGTTTGAGGAAAATGTGTATTTTAAAGGAGTTTTGTAATCTAACTGGACTCAGGTTGAAAAGTAGGTATGCATTTTGGTGGGGTTGGGGGGAGGGGTAAGGGCAGAGAACATTTTGGGGTGAAAGCAGGAGAAAACGGGCCTAGTGTCCCTGCCAGATCAGCTCAGAAATGGTCTCAGGCCTGGGGCTTAACTCTTTTGCTGAAAGTCTAAACCTTTTGCTGCAAGACATAGCTGAGTCTCTAGCACCCCAGGACATCTTTCCAAAACTGATTTTAGGAAGTCCCTGCTCTGATTCGTTTTCTCTTCCCTTCACACCTTCTCCTTGAAGATGATCAAGCTTGGGCCACCTAGACCTTCGGGTTCCAGAGAGCTGGGATGACCACTGCTCTGGCCTACCCTGCATCCTTCTCTGTTCTCCCAGCTCCAGCCCCTCAGCTGTCCAGAGAGTGTCCCTCACCAACACCCTCCGACACATGGCATTCTGGCTTTAGGGCTGGACAGACAGCAACTCAACCAAGCCTTTGCTGTCCCTTTGGGGAAGAGAGCCTTCTTTCTCCTGGGGCTGCCAAGCCTGCAGGATGTAAGCTGGGGCCCTGGGCTGCAGAACTTTTCAGTTGCTTGAACCAATCCTTTTGTTTTAACCCAACCAAGCTGAGTCACTTGCAACCAATGGTTGCCAACACCCTACCAGGGAGAGAAAGCCCACATCAGCACCTCAAGGAAAGAGGCTCCTGGTTGAGGATCGATTCACTTACCAGCTCCCACGTTGAAAACGGCAGTTCCCGAAGAGTAACCCAGCATGCGGCAGAAGACAGTGGCATCTGAATTGTCCCAGTCATCATCGCAAATTGTCCCCCAGGCACCATTATAGTAAATTTCAGCCCGGCCTCGGCTCCTAGAGCCAGCAATCCGGACGGATACCATGGATTCGCCTGGATGGCAAAACATACGTGGGAGAGGTGAGGGAAGCAGCCCAGGGCTTTGTGTGAATGCAGGCTCTGCCTTTTCATTTCTGGAAGTCCTATATAGTTAGGGAAAAGCAGCCTCCTGCTTGGCTGACACCACAGCTGGGGAGATCCCACATTCTGGCACCAGCACCACCAGCGGCCTCTGTGTACCTGGGCCTGCAGGTGTGAGGCCATGGGGGCAGGTCCCTCTGCAGCTGGCCTTGCAAATCCAGCCCACCATGTTTTGCCTTGTGTTGTCAATTAAAAAGGGGGAAGAAAGAAGCAAGGGAGGGAAGAAGGTGTTATCTGTGGCTCTGTGCCACGGGCAGGCTTATTCAAGGGACAAGCGCTTAGCTTTCCCCCCAAATGAGGAATCTTTCTGAGAACCAAGGCCTCTCCCCCTAGCACACCTTCCATTTTCAAGTACAGAGTAACCTCTGAAACACACATTAAAGAGCAGAAATAGCAGTTACCTTTTTGACCTTTTTCTCCCTTTGCTCCTTGTGGCCCAGAAGATCCTATCATGAGGAGAAAAACCACACAGTTCGAAGGAAACCAAACCAGGACCCCCTTGCCCTCCTTTGCCAGCAGTGGGGAGGAGGGGTGGGGAGGAGGGGGAAGGGGGGAGGGTCAGACTCCCTCCTTCAGCTTTGCCAGGCTCCTGGCGTCACGGGGACTGGACGTGCCATGGGCTCCCATGGGTGAGCGAGAAGAAATGGGCCTGAGCCACAGCAGGAGGGATTTAAGCTCTATTAGAGAGGAACATTCAAGAGACATGGAGTTGGAAGTCTCTCCTGCCACATCAGTCATGGAGACTGTGCAGTCCAGGGCCTGACTGGGCGTGCTACCAGCACATGGTCACCTGCCTGCCACTTGGAATGCCCGGCCATGCCTTATTCACCTCTGTAAGCTCAGCGCTGAGGGCGACCCAGCACAGGACTTGTCCACAGAACCACTAAACCTCTACCCTTCTGGTTCTGAAAACTCCCATCACCTTATGACAGGCCTCTCCTTCGAACCCTCACATGGGAAACTGAGGCCTTACCTTTCGCTCCGGGCTCTCCCTTTCGGCCGTCTGGTCCAGGTGCCCCCTTGAGGCCAACCAGGCCTGGGCTTCCCTTCTCTCCCTTCACGCCTGCAGGGCCTGCGGAGGAGAGAGACCACCTCCATCAGATGCTCTGCTCTGCTTTCCAAGGGGGACCAAGGGCCTTGGTGTTTAGTGCATGAGTTGTCCTAAACCACCAGGTGCCCCCATTGCCCCCATCAATGGGCTGTTCGAATGTTCAGCCCGTGCGGGCAGGGCGTTGCCCTGATCTCCCGACTCCCGTGTCAACTTTGGTTGAGGACGAGCAGGTGAAAATCGCCGACAGTATTCCAAGGCTGTTGGTCCTCATTGGACGGCATAATTGTGTGGACGTTCTAGCCATTCTGGGAGAATTTGCTAGAACATTTATAGGATTCAATTTCTCCTTCAGTAAGTTAGAATAGGGATAGAATGTCCAGCTCAGGTGGAGGAAAGACTGCTCAGGAAATGTGTCTGAGGAGTGTCGCTTTGGCTTCTCAGGGTAGGGCTGGCGAGAAGGCTAGAAATGCCATGGGCAGGGCGCAGTTACCAACCACTGGCTAAGGCGGGGGCCACCAAGGGCCGTGATGATAGTCCCGTGAGAAGCAGCGGAGGAGGGGGGCGCCTTGAGGGCCAAAGGGTAGGGGGGGATGGACCGCAGCAGATGTGCACAGGCAGATAGAGGCCATGCAACCAACCTGGCAACTGGAGAGGAAGGTCGCCTAGCTCCCCAACGGCTGCGCGGCCTGAAGCCACCACCAGGGGCAGTTCTCCTGGCCTTTTTTACCCTCCACCCCCTCAGCCCCCACCCCTCTCTCTACACCCCTTCCCCAGGTTTGTCACCCAAAGGGTCTGAGGCTTGAGCGATAGAGCCCTGGAGGCGGAGACACTCTGGGGAAAGGTTACTGAGGTTCCCGCCGTGATTTCAGGGTCGACAAGACCCACCCTTGGAGCACAAGCCCTTCCAGTCATCACTGTGAGAAATGAAAATGAAGCCGGCACTTTACCTGGAATTCCTGATTCTCCTTTTGTTCCTTTCTGTCCTTGAAGTCCTAAGATCAAAATACAAAAAAGGGGGGAAGATAATAAAACTTAGATATTAACCGCTTTTAATCTTAGACAACCTCTACCTTCTGTCTGATTAATGCAGAAGGAAAGCTACATTGGTTCTCCACGATTGTTTAAAGCCTCTTTAGCAGAGCATAAAAGTAGACAGACTGCAGATAAATGAAGACGTGTGTTGGGGTGAAACAGAAATGTATTGGATGAAAGTCTAGGTTAGATGGACAGACCCTGGACTCAGTGGCTGGCCTTCCTTGTCCAGAAATAACCTGACTTGGTGTCTAAATTCAATCCCATTCCTTTCTGTTGCATTTTATTGTAAGAGAATTGAGAGATCTTTTGAAAATAAAGTTATTTTTATTTCTAAAAGACTGCGGAGGAGACTCAGTGGCCACTAGGAGATTTGGGGGGCCCTCACCCTCAGTAGATATTCCATTGCGTTTATTGGTTTATTTCATTGTGGCCCCCGGTGTAGCTAAAGGATCTCACGTCCAGAAAATGGAAAAATAACCACTGCAATCATTGGGGATGATCCTCTTTGTGGTTCTGATGTGAAAGTTGCTTGCTTCCTTCCTTCCTTTCCTTCTTCTTTCCTCCCATTCATCTCTTTATTCACTAACTTACATGGAAGACCCACTATCCCCAGCACCATGCTGGGTCATAATTTATTGTGGGATAATAATTTATCGGTTTAGCAACTCCATGGTCTCTCAATTTTAAGTGCAAATATTGATTTTATTTCAGAGAAACAGGACTCTCCAAGACAGTTACCCAAACTTGGGGAAATTAAAGGTCATTATTGACCATGAAGTAACAGTTACTAGAGGGTAACAGTGGGAATGCACTCCCACCATGCTCTTGACTAGTATCCCTCCCAACACGCCAGCTCAGCCTTAACCAAGAACCCACCCATCTGATCACCACTAGAGACCACAGGGAACTCAGTTACCCTCATTGCCAATTGCCTGGGGGAAGTTCCTGCCTTCCACTTCAGTTCCTGGCTTTCCTGAACACCTACTGTGTGCTGGTCAGTGGAGGGCAGGTGAGGGGCCTGGTAGGCCTCTTCAGGATCCCTTCTGGGAATAATGAGCAAGGAGTCCTGGCTCCTGGCAGCCTTTCAGAGGGCTCGTCTGAGGCCAGGCGCTGCCTGGGGAGGAGGGTCCGAGGGCCGAGGAGCTAGGAGCTGCTGCTGCAAGCCTGGGCACTGAGGGAAGAGGGAAGCCCTGGAAAGATCTGAGAGGGCAACTACTTCTGCCCCTCAGGTTTGAGATGAGGACCAGATTGAGGCTCAGAGAGCATCTTCTAAAAGCTGGAGGGACCTTCGAGGTTGGCCCTGGCAGACAGGCCCCAGGTCACCCCACACCAGCTGTGCCCACTCCGCTCCCTCCATTTGGAAAACCTCACTGCTTCGCTCCCCTGGGGAATGGGATCAAGGCTGTGAAAGCTGCTAAGATGCTAGATGTTGCTGGCTCTGAAGCCTTCTCTGGCCTCGCCCGTGGCTGATGCACTTCCTCCCAAGGCAGCACAGGGGCCAGAGTCAGAGAGCCTGGGCTTGCGTCTGCCTCTGTGACCTTGAGCCAGGCTCCTTCTCCCTTAGCCTCACCTTTCTCCTCGGAACCTCTGGCTGCCTCGGGGTGGTTGTCAGACTGAAATGAAGTTGTCTGTGTCAAGTGCTAAACCTCGTGTCTGACAAGCAGTGCCATGAGGACCCCGGGACCCTGTCGGCACGTGTCTGTCTCTCCTCCAGCGGAGAGCGCCTGGGACACAACACTGTCGCTGAAGCCCCTGCAGGAGCTCCAGGCTTGCTGCCCAGCAAGGCCCCCCCAGATGTTTGCTGTTGACCTCAGGTGACCCAGCACGGGCAGTAGATGTGTCCTCTCTGCTTTACCTGCACCTGAATTGCAGGTGTCAAGATGAGGGAGGAGAAACCACTTTCAGAAACATGTCTTTGGTTATTAAATAGAAAAACGGTTCATATCTAGACTCTTGACCCTCTCTGTCACATCCTAAAGGATGCCATATTGCACAGATCTCTACCTTAAGAGCCTGTCCCTAGACGCAAGGTTGAGGGACACCTGGCACTGTGATCTCCCCTTATTGCCTCTCCGCCACCGAAGAAGTCTCCAGAGCACCGAACAACAAATGTCCTCTACAGACAGGAGCCCTAGGGGAGCCCCTGTTCACTAGGTCCACGGTCCCCAAGGCCTGACCCTTCCACCTCATTTCTCACACCCTCCCTCCCAGCCCCTCACCTCTTGGGGACTCAGCCTCTGCTGCTGCAAGCACTGCTCTAGGCACCACACCAGGAGCTTCACATGCACCTCTCAGCTTCCCAGAGAGGTCGTGCCATGTCCCCCTTTACAGAGGAGGAAGTCCACACTCAGAGACGCTAGGTGACTTATCCCAGGGCACACAGGGAGGGTAGTGGTGACGTTGGGGTTAGGACCCGGGGTTGGCCTCCCACTGGGCACTGTGGCTGCCTGTGTTCCAGCAGCATGCCAGCTCTCTACTTCCTGGAGTTTCACGTGGGCTCTCCACCTCGCTCCAAAGACTCCCAGTGGCCTTAGGCCATCCCTTACTCCTAAATAAGTCGTCAAACTAGAGTGGGCATCAGAATCACCTGCACAGGGTTTGTTAAAAACAACTTGCTAAACCCCCCACCCCGGGGTTCCTGATTCACTGCACCTGGTCTGGGAATCTGAGACGCTGCATTTTTTTTGTTTTTACGGTACGCGGGCCTCTCACCGCTGTGGCCTCTCGCGTTGCGGAGCACAGGCTCTGGACGCGCAGGCTCATTGGCCATGGCTCACGGGCCCAGCCGCTCTGCGGCACGTGGGACCCTCCCGGACGCACGAACCCGCGTCCTCTGCATCGGCAGGCGGACTCGCAACCACTGTGCCAGCAGGGAAGCCCGAGACGCTGCATTTTTAACAGGTTTCTAGGTCTTTCTGATGCTGCTGGTCCAGGGACCATGGTTTGAGTAACCATTGCCCTAAACACATCTCACTCAATCTTCAGGGACCAGCTCACAGCCCGTGTCCTGCAAGCAGCCTTCCTGTCTCTGAGGAACTCACGGCTCCTTCCCTGTCTGAGCTCTCCCGTAACACAGTGGCCCTTGATAAAATACCCTCTGAGATGTGTATATAGTAGGTGTAGGTTTATGTCTTCAAAACTCCCCTCTTCAAGGCAAGGAAACTGGAATTGAGTTTTGTGTGATTTTTGGGGGTGTGTGATTTCTCTCCAGGGCTAGACTCTGAGAGGTGCTCGCTGAGTGGCTGTGCATGGATGCAGGGACCAGTAATGACTTCACTATAAATCAAGGTGGCATCCTGATTGGATCAGGGAGAAGGAGAAATGGCTGAAAAATAGAATTTAGAAGTGCATGTTATAAACCTACACTGGAAGGGAATGGATGCTGGATTTGTCCTCTTAACCACAAGCAAACTGGGATTCCCTGGGTGTCACAGACTCATCACGCTGAAAGAGCTCAAAATATTTATTTGCAAGGTGCTTCTTTATGGAAACAATTTTCCCCCAAGAAAATAGTTTAGTTAGAAAGCACATGCCTTCCTATTGTTTTGTGTTCAGCTGGTGCTCTGCCTAAAATCTTAGAAGGTCCCTGCTGGAAGGGAAAATTGCCTATTTCGAACCCAGAGTGCTGACAAATTGGCAGGGACCTGGGTATTATTCTAGAACTCACCCCACACTCCACAGAGGAGGAAACCAAGGCTCTGGAGTCATGAAGCAACCCATCATCACCTAGCTAGTTGGCAAGTCCAAGCTGATGCACAGGCCTCCTCACTCTGATTTAATGTAGAAATTTCCAGTACATTAGGAAACTTC
Source organism: Kogia breviceps (assembly GCF_026419965.1). Lineage (NCBI taxonomy): Eukaryota > Metazoa > Chordata > Mammalia > Artiodactyla > Physeteridae > Kogia > Kogia breviceps. Next base: position 96,105,127 of record NC_081311.1, read on the forward strand.
CTTAAATACCAACCCAACTTACAGGCTAAGTGCAGCCTGGCAAATTTAGGGTTAATTTAATACCTAACAAATTGAGCTGTATAACAAGAAATAAGATGGTAGGTAGGGGACCCAAAATTGGGACGCATGTAGACTTCTTCAGATGTCTCTAAGAAACTTAGAGGAAAACTCTAAGTGACAATTTAGTAATATAAGTTGGTAGAATTTAATAAATTCTTGGACTAAGTCAATACTTAGACATGGGGAATGAAATCAACTAAGAAATTATATTCATGATATAGGGCTTAATTGCTATTATGGATTATTCTTTGTTACTTTTTTTTTTTTTTTTTTTTTTTTTGTGGTACGCGGGCCTCTCACTGTTGTGGCCTCTCCCGTCGCAGAGCACAGGCTCTGGACGCGCAGGCTCAGTGGCCACGGCTCACAGGCCCGGCCGCTCCGCGGCATGTGGGATCTTCCCGGACCGGGGCACGAACCCGCGTCCCCTGCATCGGCAGGTGGACTCTCAACCACTGCGCCACCAGGGAAGCCCTGTTACTTATCTTTAAAGTAAAACACATCTTAAAATACAGATGAGAAACTAGATTTCAAGTTATTTGCACTTTGGCTTTGCCTCAAGAGAAACATAAAAGGACATAGAAAATTCAGATTCTTGTTATATTTAAAACATGAAGATTGTTGAGATGCAGAAATTTTGATCAGATTGGTATTTTGGAGCTTCAATGTTTTGGCTGCATCTAACTTCATTTCATGAGATGAGGTGGTAGAAAGAGAAATGCCACGATCACAAGTTGAAGTGAGCCCTTCCTTATTTCCAAGCAAACTTTCCTTTTCAAAATGGCCGAAGGATTTAGAGCTGAAATTTGTTTTGTTGTGGATTTTTTTGGTAATTTTTTCCCCAAAGTCAAATGATTTTGCAATCGTTTGAAAGATCAAAGGTTAGAAACAACTAAGTTTTGGGGGTTTGATAAAACCCTGTTTTATGAATGATGAAGGAAACTACCATTACAGAAAGTTCTTCTCCGTGATAATGTCCTACTTAAATAAGCTATGCAGTCTATCTTCCCAACAGAATGGAAGGAGTCTCCTCTTCTCCATCTTTTAATCTTGCTCAAGCGGTGTGAACATGGGGACACATTCCACCAGAACGGGTTGGAGTGTAATTAGTGAGTGTTCACAGCAGCAGGAAGATGTGGTGACTAAGCTAGGATTTACCCATCTACTGTGGGGTGAGAGGTGCGGGCAATTCTGATTTCTCTGAATCCTATACTCTATGTTATTCTACACAACAAAATTTAGAAAAGCACAATTTTGCAATCAGACTTTGGGATTAACTCCTGGACTCAGTGTATATTAACTGTGAGACCCTGAGGAAAGGTTTTACCTTCTGGGAGCCTTTGCTTCCTCAGCTGTAAGGTAAAGATGATGAAACTCAGCTGTGTGGATATGAACTAAGATCACGGGAGGAAAGGCCCAAACACAGTGCCTGGCCTGGAGGCATCATTAGGACTAAACAGACCTCTTACTTTTGGTAATTAATGCACAATAACGAGATCTAGCTGTTACCTAGGTTAAGCCAAGGCACCAGAATTTCTCTGTTTTCATCCCATACTGCTAGATAGTCTCCTGTGAGATTAATGATTTTATTTACAAAATGGGAAATACATCAGTTTGAAAAACTGGCTCGATAGAATCAAAACTGAACCAACACCCCAGTACCTCTAGTTTGGGGAATACCAACATCCTGACATTGGCAAATATATATTGTCTTCCATGATGAGATGATTCAGCTCCCACTCACAATCCACTCTTCCTTCTCCCACTTCAGAATCTGACCTTTCCAAAAGTTCATTACCCTATGACTTCAGGGTGAAACGCAGCCCTGGCTACAGCTAGCCAGTCTATGGTCCTAAGGGACTTCCCTCCTGAGATGTCTATGTAGACCATCAGCTACTTGATCAAGACAAACATCTGGCTTTGAGAGGGCAGCGTATGCAATTTGGAATTTGTTCTCATCAGCGCATGCCCCAAATTGAAAATGTAATTCACCATGTTTACTTGGGCAGCCGGAATTAAGGAATAACCCTTAGAATTTGCCTGGTTGGTGTTTACCACTAGGCCTGATGGATGGAGGTTCCCATAAAGGTGTTCACCAAATATGCAGGGATTCTATAGTGGAGTTAAAGCGGTTCCCAGACAGTTGGCCAAAAGTATCTGTGGGATCTTAGGTAAATAACAAAGAGCCATAACAGGGCCTGAGAGCTCCGTGTTTCCTTCTCAGAGTGGAAGAAGCTGCTGCAGCTTCTGTTCTGATCCTTCCAGGACTTGGATACAAGGGAGAAGGTGCTGCACATCGGAGTGCCCTGATGGGGGTGGGGGAGGGCTCAGGCTGCCCGTGGAGGAAGGCAGCATGACAGAGTATAATGGATGAGGCCCCAAGCTTTGTGCCAGCCAGGCCTGGATTCCAGCCCTGGCTGCATCTCTTACTGTGAAGCAGCGCTAACAAGAGTGTTTCTTCCATTGGGCTGTCATGAGAATGCTCATTGTCAGGAGCTGCTCTTATTATGCAGACCCTCCCAGGATGCAGAGTGCAGGCAAGATTCTCCACCTTCAGTGGGAGACACAGGCTTAGGGGCCTGGGGAGTGGGTGCAGTGCCCCTTGTGGGTAAAATCATGTTTTGTCACCCATACTCTTGCTTAGTCAAGAATCACTAGTCTGGCAGTGGTGGGGTCGGGTGGCGGGGCTCCCAGTTTATAACTGAGGGAGAAGAGCCAACATCTCCATGAAGCCAAGCAGAAAACTCAGTGGTAAGACAGCCTCAGGCCTCAGGGTCAGGCACCCTAAGATCTGGAGTCAGGGAAGATGGAAGTATAAAATCAGAAAGAGGCAGCCAATTAATCGGGGTCACCTGACCACCACACCCAGATGGAACTTTTCTGGAAGGCAAGACTTGCTGGTGGCCTTCAAGTGGCATTTATATGGCATCAGGTAGCAGAGCCCCTGCCTGCCCTGACCCACCATCTGTGAAAAGGAAATCAGCTCCGAGGCTGGATGGATTGGAAGGACATGGATATAGGAATTGCTTGTACCAGGGCTCTTGACAACCATCAGGGAAACTACAAAGGTCGAAGGCCCAGAGTCCAAGGCTCAGGAGGTGGCATGGCCCAGCTCTCTGGCCAGAGCTCCTGAGCCTCTACCACATCCTAGACCTGGACTCCAGGGACACGCACCTACAGAGCCCTCCCTCACCCTCCAAGACTTCACCTGCTCGGTTCCCCCTCTCTGGACTTGCCTCCCTCTCCCCACATGCCTAAGCTCTACTCATCCTCCAAGACTCAGCTCCAGCTCTTCCATCTCTCCTGCACTGCCTACCTTTTGCTAACCCCACCAGGGCCCACTGTGAACTTGAAGGATTTGGGTCAAGTTGCATTTGTTTAAAAAAATCAATCCGTTGACCACTTGTTCAATGAAAACGGAGAGGGCTTGCCCCTGGCGTAGGTTTCTAACATGGTTCTGGGGTGAAGGCATCCCGGTTGTCTAACTCAAGTATGACCTTCTGCTCTGGCAGTAACTGTCCACAGACATCCTTGGAAGATACACAGCCCTTTCTTACAACGCTGCACTGGCCACAATACCTCCTGGCCTGCACCTGGCTTTCTGAATGGCATGTGGCACTTCTCCATGCAGAACCCACAGCACACAGTGCCTGACACCATCTGGCAATAGTCCATTTACCTCTCTCCTGCACCAACCTGCACATCTGAAGGCAGGAACCAGGTCTTATGAATCACGGGGGTCCAGCACCTAACACAGTGAACCAGACTTTCTAGACCATCGTCGGTGCCTGGACTTACTTAGAGACTAGAAAAAGCACGGTTCTTTATAAAGTAGACCACATTGGTATGATGGTTTATAACCTAGACTAAATTGACGTTGACAGTTTATAACCTTGACTAGGTTGGCACAATGGTTTATGAACTAGTCTCTGTGAGTTGGGTAACTGTGGGTCACTCCTCTCGGCCTGAGCCTCCCTGGGAGAATGTGCAAGAAGGTGTTTCTCGACAGCTGTTGTCCAAATCCAGAGCCCTGACACTTGGGACCCCACGGCAGGTCAGTGGGAGAGAGAGGGTGCTATGAGCGCAGCTGGAATGCAGGCCAGGAGACAGTGAGGGCGAGGCGCCCCCTGCTCTCCTCTTTGACAGTGGAGGTTTGGTCACAGCATTCAAAGCCTCTCAGGGACTCTGGGCAGAAAAAAACAACCCCAGGGCCTCGGACTCAGAGGGTTCTGGCAGAGGAAGGTGCCCTTTTTAATCCGGGTGCGTCAGGGGCCAGAGCACAGGAGACCCTCTGCCAGCTTCTGGTGGGCCTGCTGGGAGGCAATTATCCTCCCTGTCCGTCCTTGACACCCGGCAACTCCCCCTACCTGCCTACCCATGCCCTCTGTTACCTGTGTCCCCCTTGCTTCCTTTCATGCCTTCGGCTCCTGGACTCCCGGGCCTCCCTGATGGTCCTGGACAACAGATACCACGGAGCGTGTGAGGTCTGGGCTGGGCGGGTCTTCAGACATCACTGCCCATGCCCACCGCAGGACCCAGGACCTCACCTGCGGGCCCAGTGGGACCAGCGCTGCCAGGCTCACCCTTGGCACCGGGGGATCCCGCAGCTCCTGGAAAGCCTGGAAGACCCTTGGCTCCAGGCTGTCCTGAAAGGTAAGTCATGAATGAAAGGCTGGAGGTGGTTGGCAGAGGACCTGGCTGACTAACGCCTTCAACACACCTCTTCTCTGCAGTGGCACATGCATCTCTTAACACCTCATACGTTCCCTGGGCAGCTTAAACTCTAGACGCCTTGAACTAGCCCTATTAGTGGGAGGGAAATTACAGTCTCAGCAATTTATTAATTTTTTCCATTCACTGCTGCAGAGCTTGAGATTTATGGACTTACTAGGAACTCTGGGTGTGAGCATCCTGCTTCATACCCCTGGGTGGCAGCGTGGAATGAAGCTCTAAAAAAGAATATCAGTTAGGCCTGCCCTCCAAAGCTGCTCTGTTCCTCTTAGGACAGGCCAGGTTTTACAAAACCCCAGAGGTTCTGGGTTAACACTGCAATGAAATAAGACATCATAGAGTCAGGTCCTGAACTTGACTTTGCCCAGGGACAGCGGTAGCCGGAATGATGCCAATTCCCACAGCTCTTACCTTGATTTCCTTTGAGTCCAGGAATTCCAGCCACACCTAAAATACAGAAGGACTCTTAGGGATTTTTTTTTTCCCTCTAGCTCAGCCCGCCGGACAAAAAGGGAATACCCACGGGACAACAGACCTGACTGTGCAGACTCCTACCTGGGGAACCGGGCATCCCTGAGTCACCTTTATCCCCCCGGGCTCCAGGGGGTCCCATGACCCCCATGTCTCCTTTCATGCCTGTGTCTCCCTTTCTTCCTGAAAAACCAAGAGATTGTGGTCAGACATGGGAGGAGGGCAAACCCGGCTGCCGCGTCCATCCCTGACACATCCTTTCCCACCCAAGTTCCAAACTCAGGCTCCTTGAACTCCTACTTGGTGCCCAGAAGTGGAAGATACAATGACTGCCCTCAAGGAGCACACCACCCTGCCCAGAGACCAGACATAAACTCATGAAAAATGGATGAGGTGACCTGGCCTGGCTGATGGGCCGCAGAAGTTCCCAGAAGCCGGGCTCTCAGGGCCCTGGTGAGTGACCTGGTCCCTGGAGGAGGGACCACAGCCCAGGCTCATCCAGCACTGCCTGGTTTATTTCAGTGTGTGAATTTGGGGAATTATTTTTTCAAACTTCCCAAACTGAAATCTGAATATTCCAGAAAGCAGATCCCAAATGCTGAGAACAGAAGCTTTGAGGCACCGATGGAGAGGAAAACATTGGAGCAGCACTTATCCCCCTAGCGGTTCAGAGCCTGGCTTTCCTGGTGGCCAGGGTTTCAGAGTTCTCCCTTGTCATCAGCATTCCGGGCTCACCCCAGTCTGTCCTCTCCTGGTCCTCCGTGTCTCCCTCTCCTTTCTACCCCTGCCCAGCGCATGTCAATCGAGGGAGGCTCCTCCCTAGCAACCGAGCAAGGCTCGGCAACCCCTGCCCGAACCTGCCGGCTGCCCCGCACAGGGACTGCTCATCGGGACCCACTGGCTTAGGAAGCTAGCCAGGTCCCACCATCAGCAAAGTTCCACCCCAAGCAACTGCCTCCGGGGCTGGGACCAGCTTGTTGGGATGGAATTTGGTTAAAGGGCTCCATTCCATTATTTTCATGATTTCAGAGCTGGAGAGGGCTCAGAAGGGAGCCAGCCTCCTCTCTGGTGATTTAGGAAAAGTAGACAAAGTGGTCTGGAGTGGAGGGAAAGAAGCAACTGTCATACAGAACTCTCTGGGTCTAAGGTTTGAGTGACATTAGGTGCAAGGCTTGGGAATTAGCTTCTCTGAGGCGGTTTGGATACTTGAAGAATAATGATTCCTTGATGGAAGACAAAAGAGCCATAAAGAACATGTTTACAATTGAAGTCCCTACAACAGACTCAGGCACAAACAGCAAACGTGTTTTTGGTCATTCAGAGCATCCACGTGAGTGGAAGGGCCAAATGGCACTTCTTAAACAAGGTTGGGAATGATTTCCCTGGAGGAATTTGTTGGTGTCCTATTGCTCTGGACCAGCCAAGGGCCATCATGCTAAGGCAATGGTGTAGCTTTATGAGGTTTCTTTCTTTCTTTTTCTTTTTTTCTGGCTGCCCCACGCGGCTTTCGAGATCTTAGTTCCCTGACCAGGGACGGAACACAGGCCCTCTGCAGTGAGAGCACGGAGTCCTAACCACTGGACCGCCAGGGGATTCCTGTATGAGGTTTCTTGAGACTGGTCTGGGCCTGAGTCTGTATTGCTATGACTTCCGTGTCTCTGTCAAAAGTTACAACCTTGGGAAGCAAAGTAGTACCGGTGAAAGGACCAGGGTCTGGCGGCACCTGAGGAATCACAGCTGCATCTGACTTCAGAACCTGCCTGTCATCACAGCTAAAGGTGGAGTGAGGGAAATAGATGTGTCCCCTGGAACCTCATCACTGTGGCTTTACCCATCTGCTGGGACAAAGAGCAGAAAACCTCAATACCTCTGGGGCAGGTCCCACTTGGTCCGCTAGCCCCGTCCGCTGGCAGTGGATTGGGCAAGCAGTGGGTAAGAGAGATCTGGTGATCTTGGGAAAAGAAATTTGGGAAGAGGAGGGGTAGGTTAGAGTCCTGATTTCTGAAGAAGTGAAACTGATCATTTCCCCTCGCCAGACACATTGCTTCCAGGCCTGAGTCTGGGCGTGGCAGTGGGTGAGAGTGGGATGGGAAACAGTGTTGCTGAGACTCCACAGGCAAAAGCCTGGCTGTCATCCCCTCTCTGGGGCTGGCAGGGTCACCTTGAGAAAGTCTGGGCCATAGAGAAATGCGGAGGGCCACCTTTGGAATCATGCTCACAGGTCAACTGTCCAACCACCTGCCTGGTGCAAGGATTCCTCCTTCAGTCCCGCCCAGGAAAATTCTGCAGTCCCTCTTCCCCACCCCCCCATCTGCCCGTCTCATCATGCGGCAGCCCAAGTCTTAACTGTTTGCTCCTCCCTTACCTCGACACAATTGGTTCTCCAGAAACCTTTGCCCGTCGGCCTCCATTCTTCTGCGGGGTACCACTGAGAGCAAGTCTATTTTCTCTTCCACAGGAACCTTTCCAATATTTGAGGATGGCTGACACATCCCTGTAAGGGCTCTCTCTCTTCCTGGTGACAAGCACCCTCAGTTTCTTCTAATGTAAATATTTCCTACATGCCAGGTACAGTGTCACAATCTTCTGTCTCCTACTCCTGTTGCAATCAACCCTCACTGAAGGTTGGTATTGTTATCTCCCTTTTGTAGGTGACTAAATTGAGGCTCGGAGAGGTTACACAGCTAGAGCTGTATTAGAACCCAGCTCTGTCTGATCTTGGAACTGAAGTCCTTCCCTTTCTAGTTTACAGGACCACTAACACTGCCGACCATGTAGCAGAGTCTGAACACATGATCTGCAACCCTTATAGCTGTCCTGCAAAGCATGTGTAATTTAATTATTATTATCTTAATGTAACTGTCATTCTTTGCTGAAAGGAAGAGGTTAAACCTCAACAGGCCAAGTAACGTGTCTAGTTACACAGGTGAGCGAGCACAGAGCAGGGGGGACAACCAAGCCCACTGGCCCCACAGCCTCATTCCCCTGCTGCACCCAGAGCCACCCTGAGGCGGTCTCTTGGGAGGCCAAGAGACCAGGAGCTCGAGGTGCTCAGTCACAGCCAGAGTGCCCGGGGCCGTGCTTCTCAGAGCCTGTGCCCTACACATCCAGGGTCAGAACCCTCCACGATCTCTAAAACACAGACCTGCATTTTAAACAAGCACCTCAGATGGTCCTTATCCGTGACCCATAGCTTGAGAAGCACTGGCCATCAAGGGAAGATTCTAGATGCTTAAAGTCCTCCTTCTGGAATCAGTGCCTTTGCCCTCGCTGCCAGTGGTCCCCCCTCCTTCCCCAGGCCCCACCTCAGGCCCCATTTTGGTCCCTCACCTTCTTCTTCTCTGAGCGCCCAGCACTGCCTGCGTCCCCGCTTGCCACAAGCTGTACCTGGCAGGACATTCTTCCCCCTCTCACTTTGCCCTTAGCCTTCCCATTCCTGTCCCTTGCTCCCCTGCCCAAAAGGGGCCACAGCTGTGCCCCTGGGATGCCTGGTGGCCCACCACCCTCTGAGTGACCCTGCCCCACCCTGGCTCTGAAGGTTGAGTGAGCGTGTGTGAGTGAGTTTGTGGCTGGGTGGTGAGTGCCTGTGAGTGAGTGTGGGGGCCTGCATGCACGTGTGTGTGAGCACGTGGGCGTTCCAGTGCCTGTGTGTGTCCCCTAAACTCTCCTCCTAATCATCCTCCCCCTGAAAAACCCTGCTGGTGACCTAACACTAGGTAGTTTGGGATTCCGCCTTCTCTTAAAGTCCTTCCAAACGTTCGTTGCTGGAAAAAGAGTTCCCCTTTATCAAGTTTCCCTTCTCTAATTGGTGGTGTTTTTCATTCTGTCTCGGTGGCCTGGAGGCTGAGAGGCTCTTGGTTTGTTTATTTCCCCCTTTCTTGCAAATCCTCTCATTTTGCTTTTTTCTCCAGTAACGTTTGTCTTTGCATCTTTACAACTCAGCAGCCTCAGTCCCTCCAGGGATTGGAGGTGTGAGAGTCTAAGTGAAGAGCAGATTGGACTGTAACAGTGATGGAGGCCCCCTCCCCCCGGGGGGCAGCCAAGCCCTCACACTCTCTGCCCCAGCTATGCCACGGCCATTTGTAAGGCCGCTGGGCACGTTAAGGCCACAACCTAAAAGGGAGAGACAATCGTGTGCTTTGAATCGTTATTTTAACCTCCTAGTAACCCTCTGAGGCACTCTTATCCCCATTTTACAGACCAAGAAACTGAGACGCAGAAAGGTAAGGGAACGCTCCCGAAGTCACAGAGGCAGTCTATGGAGAAGGCAGATGTGTCAGACTCTGGAGTCTGGACCAAAGAGCTTGACTCTTCCCAGAGATGCTCACAGGCTTGTATTCTGAGCACCAAGGAGGGGCTTGGAGTATCCACACCCCTCCAGCCACACCTAGGTGTCTTCCCCAGGATGCAGGTACTTCCCAGGAACCCAGCCCATCTAGGGTCTCACTTTAGGTGACCTCCCTCGCAGACAGACCCCACCGGGTGTTCAGACTCTGGGGATGGCGCGTGTGCCTGCGGTCCCCTGCAGCTGCTCCGAGACAGCCTTGTGTGCATGCTGGAGCGCACACCCAGCCCCTGCTCACCTGCCTCTCCCTTGATTCCTGGTGGACCTCGGGGTCCTGGGGGGCCTGGAAAGGAGAAGGAATTCAGAATGTAGCCTGGACTAGGAGGAGAAAAAGGATTATGGGGCCGGTAGACAGAGGCCGGTTTCTGCGGCTCCATCTTGTCCGGGGCCCCCTTCTCCGCTGGTGGCCCTGGCACACGGGGGAGGCGAGGTACACCCTTGGGCCCCTTTGGACCTGGAAGACTTGAGGAGAAGGGACAGAGGCACCAATGCCCCAACCAACAAGCTGGGGTGACAATGCCACTCACACCATCATTCACTTAATGAGTGTCACTGAGCACCGAGGACCAGCCAAACTGTGTGGAAGGCAGACAAGAAAAGATGGAGCTCCTTCCTACAAGGAGCTCACGGCCCAGCAAGCAAAACACAGCTGTGCAGATGATGATTGCCGAGGGAGGCTGAGCCAGACAGACCTGAGTTCGAGTGGCAGCGCTGCCACTTTAGTTGGGTGACCCTGGGCACATCCTCTCATTGTCTGGAGCATCAGCTCTCTCATCGGTGAAATGGGGTTCACATACCAGGTGTGCAGGGCTGTTCTGAGGCTGCCACGTGGAGACCAGCACGGAAAGCACACCCATGCTCTGATAAATGGTACCCATCACCGCTGCCACTTACGTCAGATCTCTCCCTTGCCAGGGCTGCTCTGTGGACCAGAGCCTCCCAAAGGCTCGGGTGGCCAGGACAGGGCTCCTTGTCTTGTGTTAGTCTGTTCTGGTTGCTATAACAACACACCACAGACCGGGGTGGGAGGAGCTTAAACATCAGAAATTCACTTCTCCCACTTCGGGAGGCTGGAAGCCCAAGATCAGGGGCCGGCCTGGTCGGGCTCTGGGGAAGGTCTTCCTCTGTGCTGCAGACTGCAGCCTCTCACTGTGCCCTCACAAGGTGGGAGGAGCCAGGGCTCTCCTCTATAAGGACAGGCCTGCTGTCCTCTCCCCTCAAAGGTCCAGGCACCGGCCATACTGGCTTGGGGTACCCACTGTTACTGTCTCCAGCCACAGACCAGTATTAGTCTGCTGCCTGGGAGTGGTCTTGGAAATCGCCCTGGGCTCTGTCCTGCACACTCTGGATCAGTCTGAGGGCTCCGTGACTCAGACCCGGCCTTCGGCTGGTTGCTGCGGACCTTGGCTCATCTGGACAGCCTCCTTGGTTCCTAGGTCCCTGACCCCACTGTCTCCCGGAGAGCTGTCTGCAGCCACCCAGGGTGCCTGTAACTTCATGCCATCCCCATACGGCCTCCACCCCGTGTCTTGGCCTTCACGTTCTCACACGAGCACAGAGAAAGGAATTCAGGTCCAAAGGCCCCTTCGTCAGCTCACGAGCCGCTCCCCTTTTCCCGTCCTCTCTGGGGAGTCCCAGCCCAAGGGGGAGGGGCCGACCTGGGATCCGAGTGAAGTTGTCCAGCCGTCGTAGTAGGTGCTCCTCCTTGGTGCGGAGGTGGACGAGCTGGGCCTGCAGGAAGTGCTCGGGGGCCAGCGTTTGATTGTGGTAGGGCATCTCCAGGGCCCGGAGCCGCTTCTGCAGATTCAAAACTGGACACCCCACCGCCACGCCTGCAGCACCCTTTTAGGGACTTCATTAAAGTCTGAGGCACTTGAGCGTAACCCTGACATTCTGTGTCATATGTGCATAACTCTGTGTCCTGAATAGGTAAGCACATGTTTGGTGTACCGTGAGGACCTAGCGTGAGCACACAGAACTTTGTCTGTATCTTGCACACGTGCACTCCACACTCAGATATGACGTTACACATCCACAGAACATACCTACACCCTGTATAACCACTGCATCCACGAACAACCTGCATGCAGTTAGGAGCTTTGTGCATGCTTGGACATGAAAGCGTGGCCACTAATATGCTGATCTGACCTAATCACGTGTGACTTTCATATGCGTGTGATGTGTGTTTAGGACAACTGGCCACATGGCGTTCTTGAGTGACTTCACTATCTGCTGATGGAATTGCTTCATGACCTAACCATTTGGACTGGGAGCGCTTTGAAAGTCAAATCATGTTAAAATGAAACACTCTGATCAGCAAAGCTACTTCCCATGCAGAGGCAGGGAATCCTTGATGTGAGATGAACAAGGCACATCCTTGTGAGATCACTGCATCTTTCACTGCTTCAGACACACACAGCCTCACACATGTGGCCCCTCTCTCTCTACCTCCCTCCCTCCCTCTTGGTCTCTCACTCTCTCTCTCTCTCTCTCTCTCTCTCTCTCTCTCACACACACACACACACACACACGCATGCAACACACACACCCCTTCCTGCTTCCCCCTGTTCTCCCCCCACTATTCAGACCACCCAGGGACTGAGACCTCTCTCCCAGCAGACAGGCAGCAGTGGCCCCAAGGGCTCTCCTGTGAACCTGAGCCTCGTGTCGGGCCGGGCCACACTGCCACCCCAGGAGGGACCAGACAGCACCCAGATGCTTTACCTTGCACCACCAACACCCCAGCACCTGCGGTGAGCAGAATCAGGTAGATGAGCAGCAAGACCATGAAGCAGTTCACCCCATTTCTCTTCTTGGGCTTTGGATCTGAAACACAGCCCGGGCGGACAGCAGCTGCTGCAGAGGGCAGAGAGCAGGGGCCCCCAGACTGTGCCCAAATCCCCTCTGTCTGAGCAGGGGGCTGCCCATGGGGTCCCACGAGGGGAAAGACACAAAGGCCCACGACCCCCAAATCTTCCCCTCGATCCTCCTTCTTGCCACAAGGCAAGAAGTGCCACTGTCAGCCCCTCATTTGTGTGGCTGGGCAAAAAAAGCCCCTGGGCACACGTCCTTAGCTGGAAGAGCGCAGTCCTCAGTCAGCCTTGCTCACCGTCGAAGCCCCAGCACGGAACCTCCCACAGGGGTTGCTCAACAGAGGTACAACAGAGAAATTGATGAATTAACATATTTCAATTTCAAAATTCTGGGAGGAGGAGGATTGTTCCTGTTTTATAAACAATGAGTGGGGTTTGGAACAGTTGAGGTTATAAGACGAGATCTGGAAATCACATCCAGGCCTTTGTTTTCTTTTTAATTACAAAGGTAAAACGTGCTTAATATAATGTATCAAACAATATGGAGTGCATTTCAAGGATTAAGAATCTTATAATTAATCCCCTGAGGTCCTAACCCGCTGAGGTAAACTTTGTTAGCATTCTGGGTTGTGGCCTTCCTTCCATCTCCCCTTCCTCTCAGAAACTTACAAACTCATATCCTCCTAGATAGACTTGTTTTTTTTTCTTTTAATTTTCCTCTAATGATATCATGTTACAATTACATATTACAGTACACATCAATCATAGCACATGTGCTTTCTGCAGTGAAGGATTTCTCCATGGACTTCCCTCTAGCTTTCTCAGTAGAGAGAGATTTAACTGTTCTCTTTAATAGTTGCCTCGTATTCCCTAAAGACACATGGTTATGCTTGGTCTAGCACAGGGTGTTCCCCCCACCCCCATGCACCCCTGGACTCTAGGCCCACACAGCAGCCTGAGTGAGTTCTCCAACACACAACCTGCTCCAGTCACCCCCTTGCCCTCAGCCTTTCAGCTCACTGCCCTCAGGACAAACGGCTCCCCTGCTGGTTCATGTAGCCTGGCCTCCAGCCAGCTCTCCTATGGCCACACCTCCATACCTCACCTCCCCACTGACACTGACCAATGGTCAGGCCAGACCACTGTGGTTACACCCTTGTGACTTCAGGCAGAGTATCTCCTCTGAATACCCAACCTCCCTTCCTTCTTTCTGCATAACTAATTCTTACTCATCCTTTGGGAGTACAGTAGATCTTTTCCTGCTCCAAGATAGATTCTCAGACTCCCCTCCGCTGGGTGGGACCTCGCTCTGCTTCCCCATATCACTGTGTTTTTATCCACTGTGGCCCTGAGCACCTGAACTGTATATATGTTTCAGTCTCCTCCATATGGCCTGGAAGTTTCTTAGGCTGCGTTCCAGCACCAACATGGTGTGCTGGATAGATGGTGACGGGCTAGGTGAATGGATGAATGAGTGGTTTGGGTGCTGAACGTGTACAGAGCTGAACATTTTGAAGTGTTGGGAGAGCATCAGGAAAGCAACCTAGGACCTCAGGTGTCCATAGAGTCATGATGGTGAGGATGGATAACATACAGAGGAAGCTTCACATTTAATAGAAGATGGTGGATGGTGACTACAATCTCATAGACAGCAACCAAACATGATGAAACATAGCATGTGATGGGAATAGAAAGATAAATTATGCTTCAGAGACACAGGTACCACAGAGGTCAGAGGTGGAGGTGAAGGTCAGCACAGAAGATACAGATATTTTCCAGTTACATGGTAGGACAATGGTGCAATGCATTTGAGTAAGGATGATGAGAGGAAAAATAGACATGGTAGTCTGATGGGAGTAGTTCAAGCCCAGAATGCTTTTTAATTCAGAGCTATCACCTGGCATAGAGGCAAGGTATTTTAGAAACTGGGAACTTCAAATCTGTGAGCTTTGTCTAACTCGCTCTATACAAAGCAGAGGATCTGATAAATTCTTTACCCTTATGTTGACCATTTCATCTCTTAGTCATTAGAAGAAACTGTCAAGGAAATATCTACTCTGGTTTGGGGTTGACCAATGAGCAAGAGTTGCTTGAGATGAGAGAATGACAATTAAAAAAAAAAAAAAAAAGCTTCAGGTGAATAAGAATGAGCTTACCTGGAGTAAACTATGGTTAGTCTGGGTGGAGATTTTAGGGAAGCGGGTTTTAGAAATTTGACAGCTCTATTGTCTGACTCACAGTGAAAATATGGCTCCAGAGAGAAATAAAATTTCAATTCCATAAAAGAGCTCAGTGAAGAAAAAAGGCTACACACAAATTTTAGGGTTCCCAGGCCTTCCATCTCCCAACCCCTCACCAAGTGGCAGAAGATGGCTTGGTAGGTGTACTTCTCTCCTATTGTAACACTAGTGGAGATCAAGCGGGAGCCCCTCTCCCCACATCCCAAGCACTGGGCTATTGGTGAGGTCCAGGGAAGTGGTCTCTGCCCTATGAGTTTGAGGTCTCCCACCCTCTACTTAGTAGCACAGGGCAATGTAGAGCAGTGTCCTCTGCCCCTGCAGGCAGCACCAGCAGGGGACAAGAGCACCAATAGCACAGGGAACAAAGCAGACTAGAATAGCATGGTCAGGGCTCTGAAAAATTAAAGAGTGATTGGAACCATATCCCACAAAAATGAGCCAGAATCTATCTAATAAATGTAAGAAACCCAAACCTAAAATCATTGAGATGACACAAATATTGGAATTATTCAATAAGGATTTTAAAGCAGCCATCACAAAAATGCCTTTATGAGTAATTACAAATAAAACTTTTAAAAAATATATAAAAGAACCAAATGGAAATTGTATAATTTCAATACACAAAATTTTTTTTTTAACCTCACCACATTGGCTCAATAGTGTAATACATATGACAAAGGAAAGAATCACTTATTCTTTCAGTGACTGATAGATAGATGGAACTAAATGATAGAACAATAGAAATTGCGCAATCTGAAAAACAGAGAAAAGCATCAACAAAAACAACAACAAATAAACAGAGCCTATGAGATGGGTGGGTCGATAAAAAAGAAAAAAAAACATAATACTTATATCATTGAAGTCCCAGAAAAAGTGTGAAGCTGAAAGAATAATCAAAGAAATAATGGTAGCTGAAAATTTCTCAAATTTGGGGAAAGACATAAACCTACAGATCCAAGAAGTTGGGCAAATCCCAAACATGGTACATTCAAAGAACCATACCAAGACACATAGGTAAAAATCTAGACATAAAGAAAATTTAAAATCTTAAGAAAAAAAAATTTTGAAAGCAGCCAGAGAGAAATGACACATTACCTATAAAGTGATACCAATTTGGAATGTCAGCAGATTTTTCATCTGATACCACGGAGATCAGCTAGAAGTGACACAATATTTTTTGTGTGCGGAAAGAAATGAATTGTCAACCATGAATGCATCCTTTAACAATGTATGGGAAATAGAGATTCTCAGATGAAGGAAAACTAATAGAAGTTATTGCTAGTAAAACTACATTTAAAGAATGGCTAAAGGAAGTTCTTCAAATAGAATGTTAATGATAGTAAGAGAGGGCTTGGCACTTCCGAAAGGAAGAACAAGAAAAAGGAAAGAAGAATGGGTAAATTACAGGGCTATATATTAGACTATACTTCTCCTCATGATTTTTAAAAATTACATTTGATGGTTGAAACAAAAATTATGATGCTGTCTGATGTGGTTCTCAGTGTATGCAGAGGAAATACCTCAGACAATTCATGTTAAAAAGTGAAGATAATAAAAGGACATAAATGGAAATAAGATTTCTACACTTTACTCAAAGTGGTAAAATGTTGATACCAGTAAACTGTGATGTTATGTATGTATATTGTAATGCCCAGAGAAACTACTAAATAAACTATTCAAAGAGAGGCATCAAAAAAATCTTATAAATAATTAAAAATAGAATTTAAAAAAAATGTGCTCAAGTAACCCATCAGAAGGTAAGAAAAGAGAAACAGATGAATGGGAAACAGAAGAAACAGAGAAAATACAAAATAGGATGGCAGATTTAAGCCTAACATACCTATAATTACTTTCATGTAAATAGTCTAAATATACCAAGTAAAAGGTAGAAATTGGCAAAGTGAATGGAAAAGCTTGACCCAATTATAAGCTGTCTATAAGAAACCAAACAGTAGAGCTTCTATTCACATGAGACATAATTGATACAACTGAAAGGATAAATGGACAAATCCCATTTATAGTTGGGGACATTAATACCCCATTCTCAGCAATTGATAGAAAATCAGCAAAGGTATAGAAGAACTGCATACCACCAAGAACGAACAGGATCTGATTAACATTTATAGAATACTCCATTCAACAACAGAAGAATACACATTCTTTCCATGCATACATGGAATATTTACTAAGACCATACCCTGGGTCATAAAACAAACCTCAACAAAATGTAAAAGAAATTTAATTTTACAGATGTTCTCTGACAATAATGGAAAAAAAAATAGAAATTAATAACATACAGACAGAAAAATGTCCAAACACTTGGAAAGTTTTTTTAAACTTCTAAATAATGCATGGGTCATAGAGAAAGTCCCAAAGAAAAAAAAATTTTAAACAGAACTGAATGAAAGTGGAAATACAACATACCAAATTATGGGCTACATCTAAAGCAGCACTGGAAGGGAAATTTACAACACTAAAATCTTACATTACAAATGAGGAAAGATCTCAAATCAGTAAACTAAGTTCTTACCTCAAGAAACCAGAAAAGAACAGTGAAATAACCCTCAATAACCAGGGAAAAAAAAGAAATAATAAACACCAGAGTAGAAATCAATGAGATTTAAAATAAGAATACAAAAGAGAAAATAAAAAACAAAAATCTGGTTCTTTGAATAAAATCAATAAAATTTATAAAGTTCTAGTAAGATGGACAAAGATAAAAAGAAAGAAGACACAAATCACCAATATCAATAATAAAACAGGGTATATCACCACAGATGCTGCAGCCATTAAAAATGAAATAAGAAAATACTACTACTAACTTTATGCTCACAACTTAGAAGAAACGAATCAGTTCCTCAAAAATCACATACTACAAACACTCAACCAAGATGAAACAGATAATATAAATATCTATGCCCATTAAATAAATTTAATTTGTAATTTAAAATCTCCTGTAAAAGAAATATCCAGGTCTAGATGATTTTATTGAAATATGCTAACAAACCTTTAAAAGAAGAATTAGCATCAAGTTCAATCAATCTCTTATGGATAACAGAAGAGGAGAGGACACTTCCTAACTCATTTTATATGATAAGTATTACCCTAATATGGAAACCAGACAAAGAAAGTACAAAAAGAAAACTAAAGATCAATATTTCTCATGAAATTTGATACAAAAATTCTCAACAAAATAGCAGTAAACCATATCAAGCAATGTATCAAAAGGATTTACAGGGGCTTCCCTGGTGGCATAGTGGTTGAGAGTCTGCCTGCTGATGCAGGGGACACGGGTTCCAGCCCTGGTCTGGGAGGATCCCACATGCCACGGAGCAACTGGGCCTGTGAGCCACAACTACTGAGCCTGCACGTCTGGAGCCTGTGCTCCGCAACGAGAGGCCGTGACAGTGAGAGGCCCACGCACGGCGATGAAGAGTGGCCCCTGCTCGCCATAACCGGAGAAAGCCCTCGCACAGAAACGAAGACCCAACACAGCCAAAAATAAATACATAGATAAATAAATTTACTTTTTTAAAAAAGGATTTACATACCATGACTAAATGGGATTTCCAGGTATGCAAGACTGGTTCAATATTAGAAAATCAATGTATTCCACATATCAATAGGCTAAAGAAGAAAAATCATATAATCATATATTTGATGCAGAAAAAGCACTTAACAAAATCCAATTTATAATAAATTGTCATAATTATCACTCTTGTAATAAATAACAAATTTATAATCAACCTGTCAGCAAACTAAAAAAGAAGAGAACATCCTCAAGTTTAAAAAAAGAAAGAGCATCGGGCTTCCCTGGTGATGCAGTGGTTGAGAGTCTGCCTGCCGATGCAGGGGACACAGGTTCGTGCCCTGGTCCGGGAAGATCCCACATGCCGCGGAGCGGCTGGGCCCGTGAGCCATGGCCGCTGAGCCTGCGCGTCCAGAGCCTGTGCTCAGCAATGGGAGAGGCCACAACAGTAAGAGGCCTGCGTACAGCAAAACAACAACAACAACGACAACAAAAAAACATCATCAACAAGCTATCTAAAGCTTACATTCAGTCTTAATGGTGAGACAGAAAACTTTCCTCCTTAGGTTGGGAACAAGGCAAGGATGTCTGTTCTCACTCCTTTTTTCTGTATACAACTGGCAAACAAGTGGAAATCGAAATTTAAAACACAATGGCGGGACACATTGGTGCAGTGGTTAAGAATCTGCCTGCCAATGCAGGGGACATGGGTTTGAACTCTGGTCTGGGAAGATCCCACATGGCGCGGAGCAACTAAGTCCATGCACCGCAACTACTGAGCCTGCACTCTAGAGCCCGCGAGCCAAAACTATTGAGCCAGCGTGCCACAACTGCTGAAGCCCTTGAGCCAAGAGCCCGTGCTCCACAACGAAGAGTAGCCACCCCCACCGCAGCTAGAGAAAGCCTACTTGCAGCAACGAAGACCCAAGGCAGCCAAAAATATATAAATTAAATATATACATTTATATAAAAAATGGCATTTACAATTGCTCCAAAGAAAATGAAATATTTAAATATTAAATTTAACAAAATGTATACAGGATCTGTATGCTGAAAGTTACAAAATCCTCGTTTAAAAAAAGACCTAAATAAATGCAGAAACATACCATGTTCACAGATTGTAAGACTGAACATAAAGATGTAAAGCTGTCAATTTTCAAACTGATCTAGAGGTGTAATAACTCCTACAAAATCCCAGCAAGGTTTTCGATGGTATAAATTTATACCAAAATTTATATAGAAAGGCACAAGCCCCAGAATAGCTAAAATCATCTTGAAAAAAGAATAAATTGCGAGGAAATAATGTTACCTGATGTTCAGAGTTACAATAAATCTACATTATCAAGACAGTGTGGTATTGGTGCAGGGATAGACATGCAGGTTAATGGGACAGAATAAAGAACACAGAAATAGACCCACACAAGTATGCCCAACTGATTTTTGACAAAGATGCAAAAGTAATTTACTGGAGGAAGAAGAGACTGTTCAGCAGATGGTGTTGAAGCAAGTGGACATCCATAAGCAAAACATACAAACCTTGACCTAAACTTCACATCTTGTTAAAAAATCAGCACAAAATGAACCATGATATTGTAATGTAAAACTGTAAAACTTTTAGAATTAAACATAGGAGAAATCTTCAGGACCCAGTGCTAAGTGAAAAGTTCTCAGACTTGACACCAAAAGTCCAATCCATAAAAGGAAGAATCAATAAATTGGACCTCAATACAATTAAATACTTTCGCTTTGCAAAAGACTTTGTTAAGAGGATGAAATGACAAATTACAGACTGAGAGAGAATGTTTACAAATTATGTATCTGGCAAAGGACTTGTATCTTGAGTATATAAAGAATTCTCAAAATGTTTAGTTTTAGTTTAGATTAGTCAAAAAACAAACAATCCAATTAAAACACTGGCAAAAGACATGAAGAGACATTTCACTGAGGAGGGAGTACAAACAGCAAATGAACACATGAAAAGTATTAGCTATTAGGAATGTCATTAGCTATTAGGAAAATACAAATTAAAATTACAATGATGTATCACTATCACATGTCTATCCAAACGGCTAAAGTGAAAATAGTAATAATACCAATTTCTGGCAAGGATTGTGAATCAGTTGTACACTGCTGGTGGGAATGTAAAATGGTACATCCACACTGGAAAAACAGATCAGCTGCTTCTTGTGATACTAAACATATATTTAGAGTCCAGCAATTGCACTTTCAGGCATTTATCCCAGAGAAATGAAAACTTGTGCTTACACAAAAACTTTTATGTAAATGGTCATAGAAGCTTTATTTGTAATAGCCCAAAACTAGGAAAGCAACTCAAATGTCTTTCAATGGGTTAATGGTTAAACCAACTGTGTACATTCATGTCACAGAATAATACTCATTAATAATACTCATTAATGAAAGAAACAACTACTGATACATACAACAACTTGGATGGATCTCAAGGGAATTATGCTGTGTGAAAAAGAGCCAATCTTTAAAAAGTTACATGATGTGTAATTCTATTTATATAAATTTCTTTAAATAACAAAATTATAGAAAGGAGGAATTGATTAGTGGTTGCTGGAGGATAGTGATGGCTGGGCGGGGAGAGAGGGTATGTGCGTCTATGAAAAAGTATCATGAGGGAGATTTTTGTGGTGATGGAACTGATCCATATCTTGATTTTGGTGGTGGTTACACAAGTACACACATCTGATAAAATTCTAGAGAACTACATTCACACACACAAATGAGTGCGTGTAAAACTAAAGAAATCTAAATAAGCTCTGTGGGTTTTACCAATATCAGTTTCCTGGTTGTCATATTGTACTAGAGCTATGCAAGATGTTACCACTGGGGGAAAATGGGTGAAGGTCACAAAGACTTCCCTGTACATTTGTTTTTTGCAACTTTCAATTGCAAAAATTTACAATTATTTCACAATAAAAAGTGAAAAAACCTCTGGGTAAAGTCAGATTCTTACAATTTACAACTGTTTCACAATAAAAAGTGAAAAAACACCTCTGGGTAAAGTCAGATTTTTAAAAAATTCTAAGAACTAGTGACACGACAAAAAATCAAGTCAGAACAATGATATGAAATGAAAGTAGTCATATCAGCAAGGCTGACCCTGCATAGACTCCAGGGTTAAGGTTTGTTAGCAGAATATTTAAAATTAACTTCAGAGCAGGAAGAAGGGACAGCTAGGTCCAATGTTGGGGTCAATGCTTAGTGTTAATTAAATCAAACAACAAAAAAACCCATAACTTTCTTTCATAATTTGTATTTTTGGGGGTCTTCTCTGTCAGGAAGGATGTTCTTCGGATGGAAATTGGTGGCAAGAAATATCATGAACAAAGGTGTGAGACTTGAAATAGTTGAGAGCTTTGGGTGAGAGGGCCAGATTACCTTCCACAGACCGGCAAAAGGTCGCCAATGTGGTAACAGAACTTGAGAAACCAGACACATCAGGAGACTGACAGGAAGACCTGAGCCAGACAAATGCTCATATTTTCGAGAAGGTGAAAGGAGCGCACCCCAGAAAGATACGGTCCACAGGGACAAATGTGAATTCTCTCCTTCCGGCTCAAATGCTCCATTGTTGAAGGGGAGAGGGGCCGATACTGGTTCATAAGGGAAGACCTGGGGCTTCGTTGGACCTTCAGGGCAGCAAGAGCCAGCAGTCTGTGGCACCTCTTCAGAAAACTCAAGCAATCTTCAGCCTACAGAGAGCTAGGTAGGTAGATAGATAGATAGACAGATAGATGAATAGATAGATAGACAGGTAAACGAGGCTGGAGCCAGTTAGCGCTGAAGTAAGTAGTTTTTTCATCTCAGTGAGCCCTGAGGGGGTGACTGTGCTACAGACCCTCACAGAGAGCAATGTCCATGATGGCACCTTATCTAGTAAGTTCCATATGTTCTTTGTATGAGGAGATAGAAGTTGTGAATGCATTGAGGAAAGTGTTCCATCCAAACTGCAGCGATTTTGGTTTGGGGTTAGATTTTTACTTCGTGGTATCTATAACCCCAGTCAGAAATCTGGGATTCACCCTTGACTCTTGTCCCCCCCACTGTAGTCCTACTGATTTGACTTAAAAATATATTTATTTATTTATTTGGCCACACCAGCTCTTAGTTGCAGCACGTGGGATCTTCATTGCTGCATGTGGGATCTTAGTTGTGGCATGTGGGATCTAGTTCCCTGACCTGGGATTGAACCCAGGCCCCCTGCATGGGAAGTATGGAATCTTAGCCACTGGCCCACCAGGGAGATCCCTGATTTGACTTCTAAAATTTCTCCAGAGCTTTTTCTTTTCCTTCCACACACCCACTGCCTCACATCATCTCTTGCTGTCAAGCTCCTCTCTGTCCTCAGGGTTATTCTTTCCAACTCATCCCCCATCTATAAGGGTGAGTAACCTCAAGTGCACATCACTGCCTCTCAGCCCAACTTCAGTCTCTTCAAAGCTCCCCGTGGCCCTTGCCGCTTACAAACTGGCACTTGCCATCTACCTCTACAAGGATTAAATCATGAGCCGCTGCAGCGGCTGACCTTCAACACCCCCTGAAAGGAGTTCAGGGTGGAGATCAGGAATGAGGCCCTCTGCGCTCTGGGAAAAACTGGGAGAACAGGTCTTCAGATAGTTAGATATTTTCAGGAGAAGATTTTATGAGCCCAATTCTTGTATCTCCTCGGATTATGAAAGCACTAACACCATTAGCAGTGGCACCTGCTCCTTTTGACTAGCAGCGAGCCTCTGACAACATGTGTGCCCAACTGCATGTCCCCCCTTCACTAAAGTCACATACAACACTGCCCTTCCGCCCTGCCTCTTTGGAGCAGTTTCTCCGAGCTCTCTGAAATGCTGTCTCCCGGGCTGCAGTCCTCATTTTGTCCCAAATAAAACTTAACTCACATCTCTCACATTGTGCTTTTTTTTTTTTTTTCAGTAGACACCCTCAGGATAAAGTCCAAATTAACTGGTCCTAGTCTCAATCCCCACTGAGCTTCCCCACCCAATTTTGACCCAACAATATGGAGCTATTTGTATTTTTTCTGAATATTCCTTGGGAAGGTATCATAAACACGTTGTGCCCTACCCCTGCCCCAGCCTCCGTCTCTTTTCTCTAATGAATTCTTGTTATCCATGGAACTTTAGAAGAGGTCTCAGCTCTGCCCTCCAGGGTCCCACATCAGCTTAGGTCTGTCCATAAAGTCCTGTGTAAATCTCAGTGACAGCCAGTAATGAATTGTATAGAAATGGGTTATGAATAGGCTCTCTCTGCCTCTCTCCATCCAACATGACTGTGGGCTCCCTGGGCCAGAGGCCGGGTTGCTCCCTGTCTGTTTTCTCAGTGCTGGGTGCAGGGTCCAGCATGGAGTAGCTGCCAAATCTGTTTGATCACCTGACTTCACTTGAACATTTTTGGTATCTTAAAAAGTCATGTGTCCAGAATGCTGCCTTCTCCAAAGTTCTGAATAACCAACAATTATTAAAGTCATTTGCACTCCTGCCTTCTTTGTTACCCCACTGTGAACACCTAAAGGCAGAACACTGGACCCTTAATCTTTGTACCCCCATAATTCCAGCCACTGACCTGAATGAACAGACCCTGGGTGAGAGGGACAGTCAGGCCAGGGGACAGAGCTGGAGTTGTTCCTGCACATACAGTCTCCAGAAAAGAGAGTGGGAGTGGGAAAGACTGATCAGCTTGGAAGACAATTCCAAGAGGATATTCTGAAATATATATAAACAGAGATCCCCTGTGGGAAGCATTCACCAGTGACTTTGAATGCTACGAATTCTAGAAGATTTTTAAAAATGCATCACCTGTGTAACACTGAGGGAGAAAATAAAACAACAGTTGACTGAATTTTTAAAATCGGAGCTTAATCTAATACAAACTAATTATGAAGCTATAACATACCCTAGCCCACACCAAATGGAGAACACACTCCCTGAGGAACACATGAGTTTTCACAGAAGACATCTTAAAGAATTTTAAGAGAATTACATTAAATAAATATGACACTTGGCTTCAGTTTTGTGGAACCTTTTCATCCCTCTTGTTTTGCATCGTCCTTTCACCACACACGTCACAAATATAATCTGTGTGTCAGAATGAGACACTAATAAAAAGGAGGGACATATAATAAGCATTAGCATTAATTGAAGGGAAAATATTTAAATACAATTTAAAGGAGTCATGAAGCTAAAAAAAACCCCTGTATGCTAAAGACACAGCATCTATTACTAGCATTATACAAATTTCCAATGGAAGCATGAAAGCATTCCAGAAATGTATTATGGACTCTCTAAGGTGCAGACCTAGACTTTCAATGGACTTGTCTACTCTTATGCCACCAAGAGAAAGACTGCATCACAGGCAATGTCATTACTGGGGACTAGTACTTTACCATTAAGTTCAAAGGTCTCCATTGTAGACAGCATGGTTTGGTCCAGAGTCGTTCTTTCTCCAGTGCTAGCTGAGAGCTCTTTCTCCTTGAGAATTTCCTCATTTTCCATTGCTAAGCTTTATAGATGGCCAAAGTCCTGGAGCCAGCAGAAATGCTCTCCACAAGAGGAACCACTCGGGGAAAGATTGTTCCCTTTTAACTACTGCTGCTACTGGTGGAGGACACAGCACTTCCCTTGGCTCTGATTTCTGAATTTGCAAAATGTTTCCTGACACGATCAGGATTAGGCATTTCTCAAAAATGGGCTATTCACATGTGGAGCTCCTGCTTAGTGCAGCTGCTTGTTAAAGGGGGTGTGGGGAGTTGGGACACAAGTCACAGGTCCTTGAACCCACCCCTTGCTCCCAGGACCATGAGAGCAGAGCCGATGACCCCCCACACTTTCTCCATCTGTCCGGGCCCTGCCATCATCCCAGACGCAGCTTATGGTCGTGGGACCTCTCCAACCCACAGTGAAACCTGCCTCCTCTGACCTACTTCAACCCTTAGAGTTCATCCTTGCTACTCAAAGTGTGGACCATGGACCAGCAACATCAAAATCATATGGGAATTTTTTATAAAGGCAGAGTCTCAGGTCCCCCCACAAAGACCGAATCCAAAGCCACAGTTTCAAAAGGTCCCCAGGTGGTGGTGTATGTACACATTCAAGTTGGAAGCTCATGCTCTACCCCATACATTTTAGTGTTTAATTATGTCTCCTCTCATAGCTTTCCTGTGTTCTCTCTGTGTTCGTGCACATGTGTGCTTGCTCCGGCCCCAGTAAGATCTGAGCTACTTAAGAGAAACCCCTTTGCTCTGCCCCCCTACACTGGGCACTCCCTACCAGGGAGGTTGTATACCACGGTAGTTAAGACACAGACTCTAACATCTCGAATGCCTGAGTTCCAATTCCACCTCCTGCAAGCAGCTGTGTGACCATGGGCAAGTCATGTTAGCTCTGAGCACCTCACTTTCCTTGCTTGTAAAATACGGAAGGTGGTGATGATTTTTGTGTGCACTAAATGATTTAAATGGTATAAGGTGGCCAGGATGGGTACTAACGCCATGTTGCTGCCATTATCACTAGAGACTTTGTGAGCCCACCGTGTCCAGGGAGATGAAGGAAACAGCCTTTGCCTTAAAGGAGCTCAGTCTAGTATGCAGGATGATCGTGGGTACAGCTGAATTCCAGAAAATCGCTGTTGGTGATTGGACCACCTAGGAGGCCAGAGGTGGCCCGGAGGCAGAGAAGGCAGGGCTGGGAATGCCACAAGGAGATTTTCCATCAGATCTGGGTTTAAAGGGATGACTTGGAGGGTCACCTGTAGAGCAGAATAAGGTGAGGGCCTTGCAGATGGGAAAGATGGCAAGTGTAGCCCCACAGTGGCCGGATGCTTGCAGACCACGGACCACAGGACTATTTGGGACATGAGAGGTGAGGGGGCAGGAGACAAGGTTGAGTTAGGTCAAGCCGCTTTCTTTGGCCTGTGGCATGGCAGAAAGTCAAGGGGTAAGAAAGTCAGGAAAGAGAGTTACTGGCAGCACCCCACATGGCAGGGGTCCCCATTTTGCTCACGTGTCAGCATTCAGGAGGTCACCGGTTCGGGCTGAGGGCTATAGGAGCAGGAGCCAGGACAGAAGAAGTTAAAGGAGAGAATTGGCAGTGAGGAAATGAAGGCAGCTGGCAGCTCCAGTCACAAGTTTAGGGGAGTAGCCCCCAAGAGGGCAGGGGCTGTAAGGACCTCCCCTGTGGGCAGGAAGTCCCCTGACAAAGGGGTGCCTCCTCTCTCCGCCTGGTCAGCTCAGCTCTGACCAGGGGCAGTCCTCACTTATGGGGGTGCAGAAGGGACGCTTTGGAAAATGCTGTGCGTTAATTACTGAGTGTAGCCTTCTTTGGAGGGTGCACTTAGTGGATATCAGGTTTCGTCCTTTCGCTCTGGCTCTGGGATCAAACAGACTTGGGACCCAAACCCAACTCTTTCATTAATTTGCTGTGTGACCTTGGGTGATTGACTTAGCTTCTCTGAACCTCAGCACAAAGTAATAGCTCGTAGAAGGATTAATACATATACATTACTCAAAACTCCCAATAACTTGTAACTTGCCTCTGATCTTGTGGTTAGAAAGTGATGACACCAGAATGCAAATCTGGGACTTCCTCCCTCTACAGCTCAGTTTAAATCTAGTTTAATCCAAGGGCTATAATCCAGAAGTTCATACCAGATGAGCTTTCTGAAAACACACATGCCATTCCCCCACCCCAGCCTGAGATCCTGGTTTTAATAAGAAGCCTCATGGTTGGTTCTAATGCACAGCCAGGCTGAGGACTGCTGTGCAGAATAGTAAAGCAGTCACAGGCAGCACGGAGACCTGTGTGAGCCCTTGGGACTCCGTCCTGGGAGGATCCATGCTGTTGAACAATAGGAAATTACTGATATTCATCCCATTTGATAGTTGATAAATAAATACTTCATAGGATTCAAGCTAATCCATCTAGTCAGCAGGGCCAGACTAGGCAAATGAGGCACTAACATGGCATGCAAAAGATTCAGTAATCAAGCTAAGTAATACTTTAACACAATTTTTAAAAATCAAAATTAATGCAAAAAGCCCATAATGAAAACAAAATCAACATTTTAAATAAACCACAAAGATCCCATGCTGCATTTTGCAATGACTCTGGTCACCCTCTCACCTGGTCTCAGCCCTGCTCCGTACTCTGTGGTTCAGCACCCTCATTTGCAAAATGGGATACCAACAGTTTCCCTGTTTGTCCATAGAGTAGGTGTGAGGATTAAACGAAATAATAGAAGTCTAAGTGTGAGCGAAAAGGCTTTCAGGGGAATGACATCTTATATGAAGCCTGCACATAATGTAAAACTCCTGCCTTGTCGATGCTACCCTTAAAAATACCTTAAGTCTCCCATAAAGTGCTAAACACACAATTTGGAGAATATTGTACAGTTTCTTCCTAGGTCCTACTCAGACACTTTTACCTCCAGAACACAGACCTGTGGCTGTTGCTTCCCTTGAGCACCGAATGAAGTGGTCGACTAGCATTTGGGGACCATGCTGCTCAAGGGATGCAGGGTTTGGCTTTCTTTTTCTTTCAGAGCGCATATAATTGCACTGGAAAATTTACATGTATTTTCAGAGGGGTTCTGATGTAGTTCCATCAAGATCTGATGTTCTCCAAACTGGCTTCATTAGACAGGGGTAATGGGGCTGGAGTCCTAGGCAAGCACAACCCAACTCATGGTAGCCTCTGCAGAGCTTGACTCTCTATAAACTAGTATAGTCAATAGGCCACCTGGCAGATCACCAAGAACTCCTGAGCAACCCCATTCCCGCTTAAAACTGGGGCAACCATGTTAACACATGGTGTAAAAATCAAACCAAAGTATTCAAAACAAACAAACAAACAAAACCTCACAGCAAACAGGCAAGCCAGACTCTGGGATGGTCCTTGAGTCCCCATCACACCTCACTGGCAGTTTGGCCATCTGTTCTGTCGTCTTCATAAGCTTGTCAGTGGAAAGTGGAGACAATGGAGAGAGGGATCTGGGCTAAAGAAAATGTAAAGGAGACAAATAGTAAACATTTCTATCTATTGACTTTAGTTTTCTTACCAGTCGTGCATGACAGTAGTGGTCGGTGTCTCCCAGGCCTAGCTCAGCACCTACTTAATAATTTCATTAATGATACTTAACAAAGCATAATTACTGCAGATTCATTTTAAAAATAAAAAAAATATCAACAACACAAATGATCATCATTAGGTGAACAGGTAAATAAATTGCGGTATATCCATTCAATGGGATACTAATCAGTAATAAAGAGAAAGAATCGGCAACATGGGTGAATCTCAAAAGCCATTATGTTGAGTGAAATAAGCTAGACTCCAAGAGAACATATTGTATGACTTCAGTCATATTAGTTTCCAGAACAAGCCACACTCATCTATAGTGTCAGAAAACAGAGCCACAGTTTCCAGGGGTGGAGGTAGGGGAGAATTGACTGCAGAGGAGCATAAGGGAAATTTATGGGTTGATGGCAGTGTTTTGTGCCTTGATTAAGGTGTTAGTTACAACACTCATCAAATTTTACTCTTGAAATATATATATATATATATATATATATATATATATATATACTGTATGTAAATTACACCTAAGTAGAGTTAATTAAAACAGAAATTAAAGGAAAAAGATGAGAACATTATTATTGTTGGACCTTGGCCTACCTCGCAGAAGTTTGTCCTTTGAGAGCCATTGGAGGGTGTAGATGGGGTGAAGTGTCTGTGAGGCCTCACTGAGCCATCACAGCTTCTCTTCCCTGTGTAGGGATGCTCACACACATTTTGGGATTGCTGCATCAGGACTGCAGCCTGTGTCCTCAGAATAGAGGGGAGAAAAGGGAAGCAGACTGGTTTATGGTGGGACTTCCCCACTGACCCAGCACCCCCACCCAGGGCACACCCAGCACAAAGGCCAGAGAGGTAGCTGTGCTTCCCTGGCCTGATTTAAAAAACACAAGTTCTCCTGACCACAGATGCCACCCTCTGTCTTCCGGACACCTACAGTGTTTTCACAGGGGCCAAACATTTTATTACCCCAATTTAAATGTATCCCTTTCTTGGAGATTATTCATATGGACGTGTAAACAAGCAATATTATTCCTTTCCCAGAGAAGGTTTTGGGAATTGGAGGAGATGCAGGAGCAGGTGAGAGCTGGAACCACCCTGGATTCTGGAAGCCTCTGCACAAGAAAATGTTAAATATGCACTAAAAGAAAAAGAGCCACTATTAGAAGTTGGACCAAGGGTCACCTGTGCTAATTCTCATTGATCTGAAACAATTTTGCCTGAGCAATCCTGGACTGAGAACAATTGGGATGGAACAGAGAAGATAGGAAATCAGTCAGAATTGCCTGGAGGTGGTTGTCAGTCATCCCCCATTCATTCAACAGGTGTTCATTGAGTTTTTACTCTGTCCCAAGCTCTGCACTGGTAAGAAAACAGACGCATAACCTCTCCGATGATCTGGTTGTTCCCCTCTATTAGTCACATGCTGTCAGGGTCATACCCTACCTTGTCATTTTTACTCATAGTAAATCCTTCATAAAATCACTCATCCATTCTACCTTCTGGCCACAGCACAGATCTTTACAGCTCTTCCTTCAGTATGCTATTTCTAACAGTCCTTGCCTCTAGGACTTCTGATCTGTTATTCTGCCACCCTTCCACTGTCCATTCCCCAGTTCATGTCCTTTCTCCCATTTAAATTTATGGTCAGTCATTTTAATCACCCCCAGGACACATCCTCAACTCCCTTGCTCCTGTTTTGCTTCATTGTACTGAGTTGACAAAAAGCATGGCAGAGGTTAGATCTAACCCTCTGTGCAACTGAATGTAACTGGAGTAAATGATGTGATCATGGTGGTGGTCTCATTTTAATCTTGTGACATAAACTGCAAATGAACCTTAATCCCATCTGGCGATAAGACTACAGTTCTTTATTCAAGTAGCTCTCCCGAACAACTCTTTCACCTCACTTCATCTCCTGTCTTCACTCTCAGCTGATGACCTTGCCCTCCTCTTAAGAAAATTTAAGCAACCAGAAGTGAAACACCAGACTCCCACCACTGCCGGCATCTCTACCAGGATGCCATCTTCCTGCCTTCTTATGACTTAGATGAACTGTCCAAGCCCCTGTCAAGAAGCACTCTCTCAACCTGTGCACTAAATCCCCTCACCTCTCACCTACTTCCGGGTATTTTCCCAGCAGCAGTCCTTCCTTCTCCCTCCTCTACAACATCAATGATACAGGCTCCATTGGACTGTTCCCAACTGCTGAACATACATACTCTTACTTTTCCATCCTGAAACATTTATTCTTGGTCCACTTCATGCAACCTACTACCTAAATTTTTGCTCTCCTTTGTGGAAAACTTCCTCAAAATTGTTGCTGATACCCATAGTCAGTAATTCCTCTCCTTCCATGTTTTTTAAATCCACTCCAATGGAACTTTTATCCCCATCGCTTAACCAAAACTACTCTCATTAAATCACTAATGGATTCTACATGGTGCCCTCCTATGGTCAAATTTTAGTCCTCATTTTTTTTTATCAGAAGTACATCATAGGGTTCCTCACTCTCTCCTCCTTGAAATAATCTTTTATGTTGTCTTTTAACACATTATTGACTGGCGGATTTTTGCAGAAACTAATGCCTGTGGCCCGAGATTTGTTATGTAAGTGAATAGTGAAACGTCTCCAGTCAATAACATTTGGGTAACAAAAGACGGACGTATTAAGACGTCTCTGGTCAATAAGTTGTTAAGACATAGCACTCTCTTGATAGTTTTCCTACCTCACTGGTCACTCTTGGTTAGTTTGCTCATTTGTTCTCTCTTTCTTCACCTATTTATGTTAGGGTGCCCCAGGATTTGATCCTTTGTAGTCTTTTCCATTTATACTCACTTCTTTGGTGATGTTATCTGGTTTCATGTTTAAATTCCACCTATGTGTCATTATTCACAAATTTATATTTCTAGAACAGACTTCACTCTTGAACTTCAGATGCCTATTTCTACATACATGTTACATAGACATCTCAAGCTCTACGTGCTCCTGATTTTGCTCCATCTTAGTTGATGGCAAATTTATCACTCCAGTTGTTTTGATTAAAAAACCTGACACTAACCTTGACTCCTTTCTCTCTCTCACACTCTTTCTCTCTCCACATTCAATCCATTAAGAAATCCTTTGGCTTTACATCCCAAATAGATGCAGAATTTGAAACTTCTCATCATCTCGCCACTACCACTCTGGTGCAAGTCACCACAATCTCTCTCCTGAATTACTTCACTAACTTTGTTTTTTGTAAAGAAACAAGATATTAATATAATATTCAAACAGTATTTACTATTCTTTTCTTTCCAGTTTTATTGAGATATAATCAATATATAGCACTGCGTAAGTCTAAGGTGGACAGCATAATGATCTGACTTACATACATCATGAAAAGGTCACCACAATAAGTTTAGGGAACACCCATCATCTCATATAGATACAATATTAAAGAAATAGAAAATAATTTTTCCCTTGTGATGAGAACCCTTAGGATTTACTCTCTTAACAACTTTCATACATAACATTCTGCAGTGTCAATTATATTTATCATGTTTTACATTTCATCCCTACTTCAATAATTTTCTAACTGGTGTCCATACTACCATATGGTCCACATTCAATATAGCAGCAGAGTTACCCTTTTAAAACATAAGTCAGGCATGATGTCAGGGAAGATGATGGAGTAGAAACTAGCAGGAATCTAACTCTCCAGCTGAACAACAATTATACTGACAGAAACAGTGTGAAGTGACTATGGTGTAACTCTGAAATTTATATGAATATTTGCAGCTTCTATGAAACAGCTTGGCTGATAAATTGCAGTTCATTTCTACCAATTTCAGCCATCAGCATGGTGGCAGCTAACCATCTCCTACTTGCCCCTCACCCCATGGCAGGCAACTGTAGGGACAGCAACACACATTTCTGGCATGACTTGATAGAGCCAGAGTGCACAATAAGGACCTTGTCCTCCAAATATTAGGGTTCTGGGTTCTGACTACAGATTGCTCCTTCAGATTACTAATGGGAAGGCATGAAGGCTGTATGCCCTTGTTTCAACCCTCAATAGCTGAATCAGCTTCGAGGAGATTTATAGGAGCAGTACCTGCTGTTTGGGGCATTCAAAAACAACCCTATATATGGCGGAATTTAGAAAGCAGGTCCAGGGAAAGAGGCAGATTCAAAAGAAAGCTGAGAAAACCCTAGGTTTTCACTGTAGGCTGATCCCCAGCACAGAGACACCCTAGAACAATTTTTGAAAAATTAAAACAACAACAAAGTTTTTAAATTAAAAAAAGCCAGCAATCCAGAGGAAGATGCTAATTTACAGATTTACCACATTATAAGATTCAAATGTCCCAGCTTTCAACCAAAAAAATCACACAATATACAAAGAAATAGGAAAGTATGGCCCATTCAAGGGAACAAAATAAATGGACAGAAACATACTTGAGGAAGCCCAGATGTCAGATTGACTATAAAAACATTTTAAAGCAATTCTCTTACAGATGCTCAAAGAGCTAAAGGAACACATGGACAAAGACAGAAAAACAATGCATGGACAAAATGAGAATATCAACAAAGGGGTAGAAAATATAAAGATGGACCAAAAAGAAATTCTGGAGCTGAAAGGTACAACAAGTGAAATGAAAAGTACACTAGAGGGGTTCAAAAACGTATTTGAGCAAGCAGACGAAAGAATCAGAAAACTTGAAGATATGATCATTGAGATTACTGAGTCTGAACAGAAAAAAAAAGAATGAAGAAAAAGTAAACAGAGTTTAAGGGATCTATGGGCCACCATCAAGCTGACCAACATACACTTTGTGGGAAGAAGGAAAAGAGAAATGGCAGAAAGAATATATGAAGAAATAATGGCTGGCAGCTTTCCAAATGTGCTGAAAAACATTAATACCTACAAATCCAAAAGACTCAATAAACATGTAGGATAAACTCAAAGAGACCCATAGTGATATGCATTTTAGTCACACTGTCAAAAGATGAAAAGAATCTTGAAAGCAGCAAGACAGAAGTGACTTCAAGGAATCCTCAATAAGGATCTCTGTGAGACAGCACAGAACACTACAGCAGCAGAGTTTTTGTATGTTGTTGAAATTAAGTTGGGATAGATTCTAATTAGAATGTTATAACTTTAGGATGTTGAATGTAATGGTAACATAAAAGAAAATAAAATTTACACATAAGAAAATGACAGTAGAAATCAAAATGTTTCACTATAAAAAATCAACTAAACACAAAGAAGGCAGTAATGGAGGAAATGAGGGAAAAAAAGCTATAATTCATGTAGAAAACAAAAGGCAAAATGGCAGAAATAAATTCCTCCTTTCAGTAATTATTTTAAATGTAAGTGGATTAAACTCCCCAATAAAAAGGCAGAGTTTGGAACAATGGATTAAAAAAAACATAATTCAACTATATTTTGTCTACAAGAGACTCATTCTTTTTAAATTTATTTTTTGTCCTTGAGATGTTTTATTTCATGAATTTTTATGCCCTATGCCCAAATAATTTTTTTATCAGAGTATAGTTGTTTTACAATGTTGTGTTAGTTTCTGCTGTGCAGCAAAGTGAATCAGTCATACATATACATATTTCTACTCTTTTTAAGATTTCCTTCCCATTAAGATCACCACAGAGCATTGTGTAGAGTTCCCTGTGCTATACAGTAGGTTCTCATTAGTTATCTATTTTATCCATAGTAATGTATATATGTCAATCCCAATCTCCCAATTCATTCCACCCCGCCTTCTCCCTTGGTAACCGTAAGTTTGTTCTCTACATCTGTGACTATTTCTGCTTTGCAAATACGTTCATCTCTACCATTTTGCTACATTCCACATATAAGCGATATTATATATTTGTTTTTCTCTTTCTGACTTACTTCACTCTGTATGACAATCTCTAGGTTCGTCCACATCTCTGCAAATGGCTCTATTTCGTTCCTTTTTATGGCTGACTAATATTCCATTGTATATATGCACCACATCTTCTTTATCCATTCCTCTGTCAATGGACATTTAGGTTGCTTCCATGTCCCGGCTATTGTAAGAGTGCTACAATGAATATTGGGGTGCATGCACCCTTTCAAATTATGGTTTCCTCTGGATATATGCCTAGGAGTGGGATTGCTGTGTCATATGGTAGTGCTATTTTAAATATTTTAAGCAGCCTCCATACTGTTCTCCATAGTGGCTGTACCAAATTACATTAGCACCAACAGTGTAGGAGGGTTCCCTTTTCTCCATACCCTCTCCAGCATTTATTGTTTGTATCAATACATTTTTTGATGATGGCCATTCTGACCAGTGTGAGGTACAAATCAAAACCTCCTTGTAGTTTTGATTTGCATTTCTCTAATCATTAGTGATGTTGAGCACCTTTCATGTGTTTATTGGCCATCTGTATGTCTTCTTCAGAGAAATGTCTATTTAGGTCTTCTGCCAATTTTTTGATTGGGTTGTTTTTTTGATATTGAGCTGCATGATCTGTTTGTTTATTTTGGAGGTTAATCCCTTGTCAGTTGCTTGGATTGCAAATATTTTCTCCCATTCTGGGGATTGTCTTTTCATTTTGTTTATGGTTTCCTTTGCTGTGCAAAAGCTTTTAAGTTTAATTAGGCTCTATTTGTTTATCTTTGTTTTTATTTTCTTTACTCTAGGTTGTGGATTGAAAAAAATCTTGCTGTGATTTACGTCAGAGTGTTCTGCCTATAATTTCCTCTAAGAGTTTAATAGTATCCAGCCTTATATTTAGGTCTTTAATCCATTTTGAGTTTATTTTTGTGTATGGTGTTAGGGAGTGTTCTAATTTCATTCTTTTACATGTAGTCATCCAGTTTTCCAAGCACCAC
Organism: Kogia breviceps; assembly: GCF_026419965.1. Lineage (NCBI taxonomy): Eukaryota > Metazoa > Chordata > Mammalia > Artiodactyla > Physeteridae > Kogia > Kogia breviceps. Next base: position 96,140,278 of record NC_081311.1, read on the forward strand.
TTATTGAAGACACTGTCTTTTCTCCATTGTATATTCTTGCCTCCTTTATCATAGCTTAGGTGGCCATAGGTGTGTGGGTTTATCTCTGGATTTTCTCTAAGGATTGCACTGAATCTGTAGATTGCTTTCCATGGTATAGTCATTTTCACAATATTGATTCTTCCAATACAAGAACATGGTATATCTCTCCAACTGTTTGTGTTATCTTTGATTTCTTTAATCAGTATCTTATTGTTTTCTGAGTATAGGTGCTTTGGCTTCCTTAGGTAGGTTTATTCCTAGGTATTTTATTCTTTTTGATACAGTGGTAAATGGGATTGTTTCCTTAATCTCTCTTTCTGATCTTTCATTGTTAATGTATAGGAATGTGAGAGATTTCTGTGTATTAATTTTGTATCCTGCAACTTTACCATATTCATTCATGAGCTCTAGTAGTTTTCTGGTAGCATCTTTAGGATTTTCTATGTACAGTATCATGTCATCTGCAAACAGTGACAGTTTTACCTCTTCTTTTCCAATTTGGATTCCTTTTATTTCTTTTTCTTCTCTGATAGCCATGGCTAAGACTTCCCAAACTATGTTGAATAAAGGTGGCGAGAGTGGACATCCTTGTCTCATTCCTGATCTTAGAAGAAATACTTTCAGCTTTTCACCGTTGAGTATGATGTTAGCTGTAGGTTGGTCATATATGGCTTTTATTAAGTTGAGATAGGTTCTGTCTAATTTCACTTTCTGGAGAGTTTTCTTTTTTTTTTTTTATCATAAATGGTGCTGAATTTGTCAAAAGCTTTTTCTGTATCTATTGAGATGATCATATGGCTTTTTTCTTCAGTCTGTTAATGTGGTGTGTCACATTGATTTATTTGCATATATTGAAGAATCCTTGCATCCCTGGGTTAAATCCCACTTCATCAGAGTGTATGATCCTTTTAATGTGTTGTTGGATTCAGTTTGTTAGTATTTTGTTGAGGATTTTTACATCAATGTTCATCAGTGATGTTGGCCTGTAATTTTCTTTTTTGTGCATTATCTTTGCCTGGTTTTGGTATCAGGGTGATGTTGATCTTGTAGAATGAGCTTGGGAGTGTTCCTTCCTCTGCAATTGTTTGGAAGAGTTTCAGAAGAGTAGGTGTTAACTCTTCTCTAAATGTTTGATAGAATTCGCCTGTGAAGCCATCTGGTCCTGGGCTTTTGTTTGTTGGAAGATCTTTAATCACAGTTTCAATTTCATTACTTGTGACTGGTCTGTTCATATTTTCTATTTCTTCCTGATTCAGTCGTGGATGGTTGTATCTTTCTAAGAATTTATCCATTTCTTCTAGGTTATCCATTTTATTGGTGTATAGTTGCTTTTTGTAATCACTAATGATCCTTTGTATTTCTGTGGTATCCATTGTAAGTACTCTTTTTTCATTTCTAACTTTATTGATTTGAATCCTCTCCCATTTTTTTCTTGATGATCCTGGATAAAGCTTTATCAATTTTGTTTATTTTCTCAAAGAATCAGTTTTTGGTTTCATCGATCTTTGCTATTGTTTTCTTCACCTCTATTTCATTTATTTCTGCTCTGATCTTTATGATTTCTTTCCTTCTACTAACTTTGGGTTTCATTTGCTCTTCTTTCTCTAGTTGCTTTAGGTGTAAGGATAGGTTGTTTATTTGAGATTTTTCTTGTTTCTTGAGGTAAGATTGTATTGCTATAAACTTCCCTCTTAGAACTGCTTTTGCTGTGTCTCATAGATTTTCATTTGTCTCTAGGTGTTTTTTGATTTCCCCTTTGATTTCTTCAGTGATCCATTGATTATTTAGTAACATATTGTTTATCCTCCATGTGTTTGTATTTTTTATCTTTTATTTTTTCCTGTAATTGATTTCTAATCTCAGAGCATTGCGGTTGGAAAGATGCTTCATATGACTTCAATTTTCTTAAACTTACTGAGCCTTGATTTGTGACCAAAGATGTGATCTATCCTGGAGAATATTCCATGTGCATATGTGAATGTGTATTATGCTGCTTTTGGATAGAATGTCTTATAAACATCAATTAAGTCTATCTGTTCTAATGTGTCATTTAAGGCTTGTGTTTCCTTATTCATTTTCTGTCTGGAAGATCTACCATTGGTGTAAGTGGGGTGTTAAATTTCTCACTATTATTGTGTTACTATCAATTTCCCCTTTTATGGCTGTTAGCATTTGCCTTATATATTGAGGGGCACCTATGTTGGGTGCATATATATTTACAATTATTATGTCTTATTCTTGGATTGATCGGTTGATCATTATGTAGTGTCCTTCCTTGTCTCTTGTAACAGTCTTTATTTTAAAGTGTATTTTGTCTCATATGAGTATTGCTGCTCCAGCGTTCTTTTGATTTCTATTTGCCTGGAATATCATTTTCCATCCCCTAACTTTCAGTCTGTATGTGTCCCTAGGTCTGAAGTGGGTCTCTTGTAGACAGCATATATATGGGTCTTGTTTTTGTATCCATTCAGTGAGACTGTGTCTTTTGGTTGGAACATTTAATCCATTTACATTTAAGGTAATTATCGATATGTATGTTCCTATTGCCATTTTCTTAGTTGTTTGGGGTTTGTTTTTATAGGTCTTTTTCTTCTCTTGTGTTTCCTGCCTAGAAAAGTTCCTTTAGCATTTGTTGTAAAGCTGGTTTGGTGGTGCTGAATTCTCTTAGCTTTTGCTTGTCTGTAAAACTTTTTGATTTCTCTGTTGAATCTGAATGAGATCCTTGCTGGGTAGAGTAATCGTGGCTGTAAGTTTTTCCATTTCATCACTGTAAATATATCATGCAACTCCCTTCTGACCTGCAGAGTTTCTGCTGAAAAGTCAGTTAATAACCTTATGGAGATTCCCTTGTATGTTATTTGTTGCTTTCCCCTTGCTGCTTTTAATATTTTTTCTTTGCATTTAATTTTTGTTAGTTTGATTAATAAATGTCTCAACGTATTTCTCCTTGGGTTTATCCTGTATGGGACTCTCTGCTCTTCCTGGACTTGGGTGACAATTCCCTTTCCCATGTTAAGGAAGTTTTAGCCTATAATCTCTTCAAGTATTTTCTCAGACACTTTCTCTTTCTCTTCTTCTTCTGGGACCCCTGTAATTCAAATGTTGGTGCATTTAATGTTGTCCTGGAGGTCTCTAAGACTGTCCTCATTTCTTTTCATTCTTTTTTCTTTATTCTCTTCCATGGCAGTTATTTCCACGATTCTTCTGCTTCACTTATTCTGGTATTGATTCCTTCTAGTGTATTTTTCATTTCAGTTATTGTGTTATTCATCATTGTTTTTCCTTTAGTTCTTCTAGTTCCTTGTTAAACATTTCTTGTATCTTCTCCATCTGTGACTCCATTCTATTTCCAAGATCTTGGATCATCTTTACTATCATTACTCTGAATTCTTTTTCAGGTAGATTGTCTATTTCCTCTTTATTTATTTGGTCTTGCAGGTCTCATTTTGTCTAAATTACTGTGTTTCTGGTCTCCTTTCCACAGCCTTCAGGGTTGTAGTTCCTGTTGCTTCTTGTGTCTGTTCCCTGATGGGTGAGGTTGGTCCAGGGGCTCAATAGGCTTCCTGTTGGGAGGGACTGGTGCCTGCGCTCTGGGGGGTGGAGCTGAGTCTTGTCCCTCTGATGGGCAGGGCCACATCATGGGGTGTGTTTTGTGGTGTCTGTGAGCTTAGTATGACTACAGACAGCCTGTCTCCTGATGGGTAGGGCTGTATTTCTGTCTTGCTGGTTGTTTGACCTGAGGCATCCAGCACTGGACCTTGCAGGCAATTGGGTGGAGCCAAGTCTTGGTGTTGAGATGGGGACCTCCAGGAGAGCTCATGCTAATTGATATTCCCTGGGGCTGGGAATTCTCTGGCAGCCCAGTGGCCTGGACTCAATGCTTCCACCACAGGCGCTCAGGCTTCACCCATGGCCAGGGAACCAAGACCCCACAAACCATGCAGCATGGCAAAAAAAAAAAGAAAAAGAAAACAAACAAACAAAACCCAGGACAAATAATAAAAACAAAAACAAATGAAAACAAACAGAAAAGCTAACAGCAAATAAAAACCAAAGATAACAACAAAACAAAAAAAGAGAGACTCATTTTAGATTGAAAGACAAAAACAGATTGAAAGTGAAAGGATGGCAAAAGTTATTCTCTATAAATGGTAGAAGTGCAGTGAGTATACTAATATCAACAAAATAGACTTTAAATCTAAAAAAGATTACAAGGGAAAAAGAAGGATATTATATATTAATAAAATGTTCAATATAGCAAGAAGATATATAATATACATTTGCAGACCCAATAACAGACCCTCAAAATATATGAAGCCAAAATCAACGGAATTGAGGGAGAAATAGACCATCCTACAATAATAGTTGGAGACTTCAAAACCCCACTTTCAGCAATGATGGAATGACCAGATAGAAGGAAGATAAGTAAGGAAATAGAGGGCTTGGACAACACAGTAAATCAATTAGACCAAAAAGACATATGTAGGGACTTCCCTGGTGGCCCAATGGTAGAGAATCCACCTTCCAATGCAGGGGAAGTGGGTTGGATCCCTGGGCAGAGAACTAAGATCCCCCATGCTGTGGGACAACTAAGCCCATGTACCACAACTAATGAGCTTGCACACCTCAGCTAGACCCTGTGTGCCACAAACTATAGAGCTCATGTGCTCTGGAACCCATGTGTCACAACTACAGAGCCCATGCACACTGGAGCCTGCATGCCACAACTAGAGAGAAGCCTACACACCACAATGAAGAGCCTGCACTGCAGCAAAAGATCCCATATGCCTCAACGAAGATCCCATGTGCCGCAACTAAGACCCAACTCAGCCAAAAATAAATAAATTAAATAAATAAATAATAAATAAATAAAAGACATATGTAGAAACTCTATCCAACAGCAGTAGGATACACATTCTTCCCAAGTACACATGGACATGTTCTAGAATGCATGGATGTTCAGCCACAAACAAGTCTCAATATATTTTAAAAGATAGATATCATACAAAGTATCTTTTCCAACCCCAATGAGATGAAGTTAGAAATCAGTAACAGAAGGAATACCAGAAAACTCACAAATATGTGGAAATTAAACAACATATTCTTAAGCAACCAATGGGTCAAAGAAGAACTCACAAGGGAAATTATAAAAGTGCTCATTTGACTATTTCCCTGGAGCTAAGCTCAGATGCAAGTGGAGAAGAGATGAGTTCTCAGTTCCCTCCAGCCACTCAGAACTACTGAAGCTGTGCCAGGTACTTGCTCAGGATTGCTAGAGTAGACAAGTATGGCTGTGGGAGCTGTCCACACCCATTTTCCCTTTCTGGAGTCCCCCAATTTCTTTCATCAGTATTACCTTTTGTCTATTGTCATTCAGTCCACTGTGATCAGAGGATCTGCAGTAACTCTGCCAAGGTGTAGGCAAGCAAACAAAGCGAGGCCAATAGCATGATTCCCTTCTGGTATTTAAATCACAGCTGGAGGGACACTCGTTAAAAATAGTTGGGGTTTTACTCCTTCCTAGCAGTGTTGTCCTGAGCAGGCCATTCCTTCTACTTGACCTTAGCCCTGCCCTGCTACCTACCATCTCAATCTGCCTCAGTTTCTCTCTTTTCTAAGCCCAGTTCTTTCAGTCAAGTCTGGAAGTCCCTGACAGTCTTCCAATAAATTTCTTCTTGCTAAGTTGGCTAGATTTGATATAGGTTTTTATTGGGCATAGCTAAAGAACCCAGGTTCCCCTAGATTTTCACAAAGGGCATCCAGGGCCTTCTTCTGACCCTCTTTCTGTTCACCTCAGGTCTATGTGCCCTGTGTTTCTGGATTCCCGGTGCTTTGGGTCTGGTACCCCATTCAAAGGCCTTAGCCTCATAGCACCCAACCAGCCTGAACTCAAGCTGGGAGAGTGGGGAGGCTCATAGTTTTCAGAACTAATATGGTTGATTCACTCCCCAGTAACCCAATTCAAATCCAATAATTATCGATACTTTTTTGACCGTTCTCAATTTTACCTATTTCTGAAAGGAACAATTTTTTCAATAGTAAAATAGCAACAAAAAACTTTTTAAACAAAAACAACAATGACAACCCAGAAAAAACATCAGATGGTATTGAGTAGAGTGTCCCTTTCAAATAGCTGCTAGGCAATGACTCAGGGGCGGCCCCTCCCTCTTGCAAATCATGACTTGGTATCAAGTCAAGAATGCTCCAAAGACTCTGGATGAAGCATTTTTCCATTTGCTTAGTTAAGACTGCCTGCATTTGAGCTCCTTTCAGTGACTGGAGTCTTTTCCACCTTTGGAGAGTCAAGCGGTGGCAGAAATCATGTCCTACTAAAAGAGGCTGATGAGCCTAGTTACTTGAATTCCCAGCCTCACTGGAAGCCAAGCATGAGTATGTGGCCAGCCAGGCACACGCTCCATATTCCTTTAAAGGAGAAGCTGGGATTACTGCACACCAGAGAAGGGACAGTAGCTGCAGCAATGCCAAGGGTTTTATCTCAACCCTCCCTGGCAGCATAGGCAGCAGGAGAGTGGTAACAGCAAATGGATCCTCACGGGATGAGTTCTGTAGCATGATGTTGGCTGGTATCCCTGACCCTGACCTTCTTGTAAGCCTAGTTCTGCAGTCTAAGCAGCAATTCTGTGAGCTCCCTGTAGTTTTCCAGTAATTTCCTTCTCAGCTTAAATTTCCATTTCTGTTGCTTGCAATGAATATTGCAGACTATTGCAGAGAGGAAGAGATGTAATCAGCAATCCAGACCTTCAGGAAGCCCTAGTGTTTCGATTTTTGGAAAATAATAAGTTCAAGTTCCTTATTTGCTTGGCAAATAAAGGCCTCTATAATTGTGCCAGTGCCTACCTCCTAGACTCTTGCTGCCCTCTCCTCCATTTACCCATGTTTCTCTGGTCATCCTGAATTACTACAGTTTACCAAGGCTGTTTGTTTAGCTTGAAGAGCCTTCCCCACTCCTAAATCTCATCTGACAAATGACCATCACTCAACTAAGTGCACCTGGTCTATGAAGCCCATTGAGTAGGACTGACCCTTACACTTCCTACCCACCTTTTCAACGTACATTCTGCAGAGATTTGTGGATAGTATAAATAACGCCACAGTAGTAGTGCTTATTGGTCTCCTCTCTAAGCTGTGAGCTCCCCAAGAGCAGGAACCACACATTCCCATTGCTTTAACCCCAGTTCACCCCAGAGTGAAGAAATGAAGGAATGATTGGGAAACACTGAGATGCTGAGAAGGGGGTCCCACACAGCTTGCAAGCAGCACCCAGAGTTGTGTGTCTCCCCCGTGATATGTGGAAGGAGACAGGACGAAAGGGCAGGTCAGAGGCCCTTTTATTCTCTTATTAATTTGTTAGATTGGATCAAAAGAATGGTGATCCAGAAAGGCTTTGTGGGGACCTGTGGTTTGTTTTTATCCAGCACAAAATATTGTCCTGAGAAAACTCTAAGGAATTTTATCGCCAATTCCATCTGAGATTCATTCTTCAGGGTCCTTAACCTTAGTCCCAGGATATTAACAGTGGCTACTGATGCTGGATATTCATCTTCCCAAGAACTGGACACTTTAACAGAGACACTAGACTGTCAACTGACTACATTTCTGCAGAGGTGAGAGACTTGGAGCCGAAGGTCTTTGCTGAGGCTGTGCTTCCTCACTTCTCTGCCCTGATTGAGAAATTGAATGTACACATGAAGGCATTTCTAGTCATCTGAAGCCAAACTCTTCCCGCCCCTCCTTTTAAACTATTTTTGAGTGGGAAAATGTGCAATAAACAATACAACTTTGCCTCCATCGTTTGGTCTGACACTGCTTTTCATTAGATGAGGCTGAAGTCTTGGGGCTCATGATTCTAAAGTCTGTCCTGAGTATGGTGAAACTATGTAAAACATACATGCAAGGAGTTGTATTATTAGTCTACAGAATTCCCAGGCTATTACTGTCCCTTTTGTGTCATTTCTGATCAGAGAAAGGAGTTATCTAACAATGATTGTGCAAACTGGATATGAATAAGAAAGGAAGTGAAGTGCTGATGCAGAGTTTTTAAAGGCTGGGTGGAGGGAGCTGAAGTAATTGCATTTCCCTAGACTCACTTTCAAAGTGGTCAATTTTATAGAGTCACTTCCCCAGGAAAGGGAAGTGAGTTTTTACATTTTAGGACCTACTCTGAGCCTGGCACAGTTAGACATTTACACAGGTTCTTTCTTCACAATGATCCTCTTTAAATGTACATGTCAATGTTTCTTTTTCACAGATGAAGGAACTGAGGCCTGGGGCCATTAAAATACACATGCCAAAGGTCACATAGCCGGGTCCATCTGACTACATAGCCCAGATGTGTCCACTACATGAACACTGAATGTCACTGGACCTGAAGGGGGCCAGAGTTATTTAGATGGTGCAGTTATGAGGGGATTTTTATCTCAGGCAACAAAGCTGATGCTATCCACTGTAAGAAATACAAAAAAACTAGAAACTGGTGAGCGCATAGGAAAATCATGAAATATGTAACATATGCTTTTGATGCCCTTTGCCCTGCTTGACATCCTCTTCTGAAAGAGGCTGTGCACTCAGCATTTCCACAGCCAGAATTTATTCTAAAGTGATACTCACAGAAGGCACTGTGATGCAAAGACATTGCAGCACTGTTTGTCATAGCAAAATCTGGAAGTAGTTGAATGGCCTTCGGTAGTGGGTACCATCAATAAATTGTGGAATAAAAAATTAAAAAATCATAAATTGTGGAATAGTACACAGTTGTTAACAAAAGAAAGATAGATCTGATGATGTTAATTAGGAAAGAATTGCAAGAGTTATTAAGGAGGAAAAAGAGGGGCAGAACAAATGAATAGTATGATCCCAGTGATACAAATTTAAAAGTATATGCATATATTCACTATATGATAGGTTATTTATAAAATTTCTTACAAGTAAAATTGTATGCAGAGACATTTTAACAGTGGCTGTCTTTGATATAAGAGACTGGGGGTGGGAGGGATATAATTTTTAAATCATTTTTAATCACCATTTCATAATAAGAGTTGTTAAGCTTTATGTCATGTTTACATTAGCCTTGCACTATCCCAAGTGTTTTATGTATTTGAGTGTGTTTAATCCACATGATAACCCTAGGGGATTGATACCATTTTTAGCTCCCTTGTGCTGATGAGGAAATCTGGCTCAGGGAATTTATGTAACTTGCTCAACGCCTCATAGCTATTAACTGAAAGAGTAGGGGTTTGAGCTCAGGCACTCAGACTCCAGAGTTTAGGCTCATAACCACTTCCGTACACTGCCTCCTAGAATAGCATAATATATGCACATAAATTAAAATGTAAAAATTGATAAAAAGGCTAATAGCTAAAAAGGAGCGGTCTGCTGCCCCACATTTCCTCCCCAGGGGCAAAAACTTCCGAACTCTTCTAGTTGTTTCTTCTGGTTATTATCTTCATGTTTTTTTGCCTGTTTTGCTTTTAAGATTTTTTTGATGTGGACCATTTTTAAAACTTTATTGAATCTGTTACAATATTTCTTCTGTTTTGTGTTGTTTTGGTCTTTTGGCCCAGAGGCGTGTGGGATCTTAGCTCACTGACCAGTGATGGAACCGGCACCCCCTGTACTGGAAGGCAAAATCTTAACCACTGGACCATCAGGGAAGTCTCCTTCAATGTTTTTATGATAATATGTTTATGCTGCTATATTGGATTTACCAACTCTAGAACATAATCTATTGATTTCTTGTTATGGAAATAAGGATTTAGCTCTCTTCTACTTCCACCCTTTACTTCTCTCAAGCCTGCTTTCCCAAAATTTAACTCAATCTATAGTCAAAGCTTAAATCTTCATGACCATGTACATATGCTCATGAGTGAGCCAAATTGTCAACTATGATTGCCTTCCCTTTCATTTAATTGTTTTTCTTGAGTTAATACTTGGCTTATTTTTTTCCATTGGCTTAGTTTCCTATGAATCCATCCTTAAGTTTTTCCAAATGTTCCATCAAATCTGTTTAAAGACAATAAATATTAGTTTTCAAATGACCAAATATTACTCTGTGAATTTTGTTTTTCTGAAAACTCTATCCTGAACTTCGTAATCAAATAATTTTCTATACTACTTGAATTTTTCAAATCGTGCTTATATTACATTAAAAATACTAAATAGGGGTTTAAGGCAATTTTATTGAGGTATAATCATCATATAATAAACTGCAAATGTACAAAGTGTAAAATTTGATAAGCTTGGCATATGTATACATCTATGAAACCATCACCACAATCAAGACATCTATCACCCCAAAAAACTTCCCTTGGGTCCCTTGTAATGCCGCCATCCTGCCTCTCTCCACAGCCCTCATCCCACAAGCAATCAAGAATTTACTTTCTATCATATTAGATTAGTCTGTATTTTCTAGAGTTTACTCCTAGGTAAATACCTAAGAGTGGGATGGTTGGATCATATGGTTACATGTATGTTTAACTTTTTAAAAAACTGCCAAAATGTTTTCCAAAATATATGTACCATTTTACATTCCCTTGGGTGTGAGGTCAGATTTGTAATTATATACCTGGAAAACAGAAGAATCAGATGAAATAATAAAAATATTAAGAAAATCCAGTGAGGTGGACTGGTAGCAAAATTAATATGCAACCATAGCTTTCTTTCTATAAACAACCATGAATTAGAAAACATAATAAATATAAGAAAATATCTCATTCATAAGAATGTTAAGGCTCTATGTGAAGAACAGTTTGAAATTCTACTAACGTACATTTTTAAAAGACTTCAATAAATGTCTTGAATAAGACGATTCAATGTTATCACAATGCCATTGTCCCTAAATGAATGTATAAGTGTAATGCAAGCTCAATAAAAAAACAAACAGCATTTTTTGAGAGCAGGGAATTAGACAAGTTTTTTTTCCCTACAGTTTATGTAGAAAATAAACATGGCAGAATAATCAGAAAATGAAAATTAAGAGTTCTGAAGCAAGACAAATCTTACCAAATATCAAAAATATTATGAAGGTGCAGTAAATGAGTTTGTCCTTGTCTACCTATGACAAGACAATACATGGTCCCTGGCCTTAGGGAGCCTCTAGTCCATGGAAGGAGGCAGGGAGACATGAAGAGAAAGAACAAACACCACCAGGTTGGGTTTGCTGAGACTTAACACATGTCACAAGAGCTCTAGAGTTCCTACTCTGCTTCCTCCTGGCCTTTTCCTCAGGTAGGAATATGGTCATTGCAACAACGATAAGAATAACAATAGCTACCTGTTATGTGGGGCTCCCTGCCTTGGGGAGCTTCCTGACCAATGTGGGGAACTGCCTGACTGCCCTGCGAGAGCCCAGTGTTGTGGGAAATGCATAGCTACAATCTTCTGTAGTTCCCACACTGATGAGAGAAACTAGCCAGGCACGTCACCAAGAGACTGATAGAAATTCTTTACAAAACCCTGCAAGGGAACGTTCCTTATCCCCATTTTACAGATGAAAAAGCCGAGGTTCAGAGAGGTGATATAATTTACCAAAGTCACACAGGAATTTAGTGGCATAGCTGGTATTCACACTTCAAATCCCCGCTGTGGCTTCCATGCCCAGGTACATTGTGGCAGTACACCCATCACACATCCTATCCCATGGGCACTGTTTCCTCAGAGGCACCAAGTGCCACTTCCCGTACCTTCTATTTGGAGCCTGAGCAAAGGCTAGGCTGCCCGTGGTACAAGGAACTGGGCTCCCTCCCAGTGGCTCTGCCACCAGCAGTGTTAACAATTTTAACGTTGACCTGAGTTCTTTTTAGAATGATGGTCTGGTTCCCTCATCTTGTTCATTGTTTAATCTTAAGTTGTCTGTGTATCTCTATGAAGCCTCAAATACTATTTGGAACAAGTTGAGAGAGAAAGTGACAGAGGGAGAAATTGGGTTGGGGAAGGGTCAGAGACTCTCGTGTGTCTGCCTGTTTACACAAGCCCCCTCCTCACATCTCTGACCAGCACCCTTGACTAGTGGCCACAGTGCAATGGTCCTATAGGTCAATACCCCCATGGCGCTCTGATCAGACGTGCATGAGTCAGCACACAGCACCAATCTCAAGCATTCTCTCAGCCTGGGGTGTCAGGTACAGAAAAACTAACATCGATTGCCCCTACCCAAGGAACTTGTAATCTTGTCAGAGATTCCAGGCTCTGAAACAATCAAGGTTACGTATAAGGGACAATGAGGGATGACACAAGGGAGCAAATAAAAGTCATTTCTCTTTTGAGAAGAACTGTCTTTCCTCCAGAACACAGGGAAGCGGGCTTTGGCAATGATCCAGGCGGAAACTTCAGAGCACAGCTCACTAGGAGACCAAGAATGCTGCTTTGGCTTCCTGGGGATGCAAAGTGCCTGTCCACATTGAATCTAAAAACTCCAGGGAATCAACTTTCCTCTCCTTGGACTGTGTCAACATGGGCCAGGCTTGGAGGCTTTTTGAAACCCTCAGATGTTGAGTGTTGACTGGATAGAACGTGCAGTTATCTGGCCGAATACTTCCTTATTCCAGCTGATGTTCTAGAGTCAGATGATGGATGGGGTACCTTGGAACACTTGAAAGGCCTTCAGTCTTTACAGGAGCTGGGTCCTTTCCAGGTCAGGACTCACAAGTATCTGGTCTTCTCTTCTTCTAGGCCCATGGAGGATTTACTCCTTGGCTCCCTTGATTTAGTTGGAGCCATGAGATTAGTTCTGGCTACTGGTGCATGAGTACAAGTTATATGTGGTTAAAAGTTGGTGTGAGCGTTCCATGTTCTCTCTTGCTCTGCCACAGCGACTCAGGCTGCCCCGTGGAAAGTCAGCAGAGCTATAGGATAGAAAAAGTGTGAACTGCTCAGTCATCACATGGAGGACGGCTGCCCACCAGAATTCCATGAGGAAGAAATAGACTTTGGTTGGGTTAAGCCATGGAGATTTCATTATCAGTTTGTTACTGTAGCTTGACCCGGCCACTTCTGACTCTTTGACACCCCAGAGTACTGATGGGGAGCAGAGACTGGGAGAAGGTGAGAGCCTAGAGGTGAAATCCTTTCATTTCTCTCTTAGTGCTCCATCTTTGCATGCAGTGCTCTTGTGCACCCTCTCCCCACCTCCCTTCACTCACCTCCCTTCAGTTATCCAAAGACCTACCATGGCACTTCCCCCCCTGGTCTGCCACTACAGAGAAGGGGGTTTTCCTGACAGCCTTGCTTCATAATCTGCTGTGATTCAGAAAATATCAGGGCCGAAGGGGGCCCTGGAGCCTACCCAGTTCTGCATCTCATTGAACAGAGAGAGAATTCATGGCTTAGGAGGTAATGTGACTCGCCCAAGGTCACACGACACCTGATGATAGGACTGGTACCCAGGTCTCCTGACTCACAGGCCCAAACTTTTTCCGCCATCTCTTCCCATTGAGCTAGGTCCTAGTCTCAACTAAGGGTGATAGGCATGTTATTCTACATCTCTTGTGTTAAGAAAAATTTTTCAAAATCTTGAAAATCACAAGGAAGCACAGCAGGTCCTTTAATGTTGTACCAGGGCCTTGTTGAACAAGCCTGCTAAAGGGTTATTAATTCACTGGGAAACCATACTTGTGCTTTATACTATTTGATTAGAGCCTGGATACAGTGAAATTACATGTTTAGCTGTAGATTTCGGTCTGGCAAAAGAATATAACCCCAATGGTTATGCTTTTATTGTCATATTTATTGTCACATTGGTATGACATTAATCAATGTTTATCTAACCTGACAATCTTTTTCTATTTTTCCCCTCCCTTTCTTTCTTCCTTCCTTCCTACCTTCCTTCCTTCCTTCCTTCCTCCCTCCCTCCCTCTCTCTCTCTCTCCCTTTCTTTCTTTTTATTTCTCTCTTTCTCTCTTTCTTTCTTTCTTTCTAAAAATGCCTTTCTTATGACTTCCCTGATGGTCCAGCAGTTAAGACTCCATGCTCCCAATGCAGGGGGCCTGGGTTCGATCCCTGTTCGGGGAACTAGATCCCACATGCCACAACTAAAAGATCCCATACGCAGCAAAGAAGATCCTGCATGCTGCAACCAAGACCCGGTGCAGCCAAATTAAAAAAAAATACCTTGCTTGATGGGCTATATTAATCTAAGTGCTTAAAGCGCTCTTGGAACTAATTTTACCATCTTAGCAGTTCTCTCACTCATTAATTGATATGTTGAATAAAATCTGTGACACAGGGGTACTCTATATTTGTAATGAAAGTCATGTTCTTAACTTTTTAAAATTATACTTTGACACTTGAGATAAATATCCACTATCTTACAGTACCTACCATAGTGTCTGACTTAGAACTGGAAGTCATAAATGTCCACTGAATGAGTGACTGAATTACTGTCTACCCATCAAGATCATTGATGACAGATCTGCATTTTATCAGGATCATTAATGTCTTAACTCAAAGGAGAAGCTCTGATGTAGGAACCTCAGGCACCAGGAGAATCTAATAGGGAAATGTTTGGGTTTTTATGAGCCTTGCCTGATCTTCCTTCGTAGGCTAACTCCATCTTCACAAAGAAACAAAGTCCTTCTGTCCTAGTGCCCCTGGGGACACACCATCTACCTCAGAGGGAGAAGCTGGGACCGGTATAATCCTCTAAGTTACTCTCATACAGACCCAACTGTGACCTGTACATCCCCCCTGAAGTTAAGAGGGAGAGTCAGTCTGTAATTCCACCCTCTCTTCCTTCCCCCATATTTCATCAGCTTAGCTGGTCATGTCTGATATTCGGTAAAACTGCAACAGGCAGCCAGGAGCCAGAAGAACTTATCCCTTCTCCTTCCTGCTCTAATGATGGCCCTTGTACCAAGAGCCCTGTCCTTCAGAATGGAGAGGCTTATAACGGTGTCGTTCCCCAGAAACGTCTACAAGAGCTTCTGATTAATCTTCCCTTCCACCTAAAGGCATTGTCAGGTCCTCAAGAATGCAAGACAAGTTAGCTTTCCGCGCTCCCATAAGCAGACCCTGATACCCAGACAGAGGAAGGTCTTCTGAGCGTGGCTGAGCAGTGTCCCTCGCTTGCCCAGGGGCTTCGCTTGAGCTGAAGGAAACAGTTCATTTTGCCTGTCATGATTTAGCCTTACCGACAGTGTTTATCATTCAGCACAAGGCTTGGATGGGACTGAGTGGCTCGGAACTAAAGCAGCTGATTTATATTCAGAGCGGAGTTTAAATTAACTGCGCAGAAGTCAAATCTCGCATTGCTCGTGTTTGCTTTTTCTGAGCAGTGCCGAGGGCTTATGCTTTGGTCCATCCCAATTCCTAATGGGCCAAGTGCCCCAATTATAGATGATTTTGTGAGCTTCTGTAGCTCCTGAGAGCTGATGCAAGCATGATTCAGGAGAAGCTTTGGTGTCCTTCAGCTGGTTGTAGGCAAGTGACACGTCGGAAGCATGGCTGCTCTGGGCCCGGAAGAGCTTTGGCTGGGTGGAGTGACTATCTTAGTCCTCCATGCCTCTCCCAGCTAGATCTCGGGACAACTCCAAAGGGACTTGTGTGCTTTTTAATGGAATGGATACTGGACAGCGGGAGTGGCAGGTGCTATAAAGGAAATAGGACTGAATCGCTGGGAGATGAGCCCCTGGGGCTGGGTCATCACCCTATTCTCCCTACTTTGAATACATTTGAAATTTCCATAGTTAAAAGTGTTTTATTTTTCTCTTAATGGAAGAGACTTGTTTTTGTGGACCAGAGACCTGAGAGAAAAGCGGAACTTTGAAAGTTCATTCTTAGAAAAGCCCTCGAAGCCCCGACAGACTCCCCTGCTTCCTGCTGTCCTGCCCTGTGGGTTAACAACCCGTTGGGGGAGCCAGGAGACAGGAGCAGACTCCAGGGCTAACTGCTGAATGGAAAGTCTCTGTGTGGCTGGCGCTCTTGTTGCACACCCAACAATCATCCCACCTTTGTCCCTGCTGGCAGACCTCCACTGTGTTCAGCAACATGCTTGCAGGAGGTAGGCCCAGACCCTGGGAATGAATCATGCCAATGATTGGTTTAGAAGTGGCCATGTGACCCAGTTCTGGCCAGTGAAATGCAAGGGAAAGTCTTTGGGGTGGGGCTGGACAGCTGGGAAATATTTTCTGCTCTCGTAAACAAAAGAGTTGCGCTAGGAGAAGCCTTTCTTTCCTTGGTGTTTACACATGCTGTCATGTTCTCTCAAGGACTTGAGGCCTGCCTTTTCTCCCTGACCTCATCTCCTATGATGGTCTTCCTCCATCACACTCCTCCAACTACTGGCCTCCTTGCTTTCTTAGAACATGCTAATCACACTTCTACCTCAGGGCCTTTGCACTTGTTGTTTCCTTCTAGAATGCTCCTCCTCCGGATCTTCACTGGTTCCTTCTTTCACATCCTTCAGGACTTTGCTCAAATGTCAGTTTCTCAGACATTTCCCTGCCATCATTAAAAAAATATTCCCATCCTTCTTCTCCTTAATCCTTATTCTCCCTTTTTATGTTCTCCTCAGAACATACCACTAGCATACTATGTAATTTTTAAATTTATTTTGCTCGGTGTCTCCCTTTTTCCCACTACAATGGAATCTAGGGCAGGGATTTCTGTAAGTTTTATTCACCATTGTATCCCCAATACCAAGAAGAGTGCCCAACACATAGTAGCACTATTAAATATTTGCTGAACGAATGAATGAACTGATGCTATACTTCAAGCTTCAGCAGCCATTTTGTGACCATGAGGGGAAGTGAAGAAAATCAAAGAGAAACAGACCCACAGCCCCATTGTCATGGAGCCACTCACTTAACAACTCTGCCTGTGAAATATTGTTATTGAGGTAACATTGTCCTAATAATTTAAGCCGCTGCTAGCTTGGAAATATTTTACTTGTGACTGAAATCATCCTAAATGATACACCCTTCAAAGTTGCTGGGATGAGAGTCAAAGAAGGCTTTGTCATTCCATCCCAGGAGGATTGAGGTAAAGGTTCTCCAGGAAAGGGATGGGGAATCGGGCTCTGGAATGCCTGGAGTGCTATCAGTTGAGGAGGTGTGCAGCCTGACCTCTACCTGCTACCTGGTGCACTCAGGGTCTCAGTGTTTCCACCAATGCAATGGGCATTCTAATACCCATTTTCACTATAGGTCCCAGATCCAGAAACTTCAAAGGAGTTTCGGGCCTTGGTAATCAAGAAACAACCTGTCAGCATGTCTGTTTTGTAAATGAAGTAACAGAAGTTGGTGGCATTGGGGTGGGTCCCCTTTAGCCACACAGCTCTTGAAGCAGGACTGAGACAAGGGCCAAGAACTCTTGCCTTCTCTGTTGATCTTCCTTCTCCCTATTTACACTAGTTCCAGAATTCACTGTCATTCCTGGGAGGTTGAGAATTTCCCTCTTACAGTATGGGGACGTGGGATGTTGACGATTATCTGGTCCTCTAAACTTGCCTAGACAGGTAAACCAGCCACTGGCAGGGATGCTGGGGCCACCACAAATAAGCTTGTGAAGATAGGGTTCAACCTGGTCTCCATGAAGTATCAGGGGCTCTTTTACAATGTAAGTCACCTCATGTCACTCTCCCGCTCAAGAACCTTCCGTGCACTTTCATTGCTCTGAAACTGATATCCAGATTCCTTAGCCAATCCTACAAATCTTTGCTGTATCTGGCTGCCACTTCCCCATCCCACCAAGCTCCAGGCACAAGCCTTTCCCTGTTCCTGCCCCTGAGTCTTTGCAATCATCCTTCTCTCCCCCTGAGCTGCACTCCCAGTACTTTGCTTGACTGACTTTCTCAACCTCAAGGTCTCCACCTGTGTGTATTCCTCTTTAGAGAAATATTCTCTGACCTCCCTCCCTACCCAACGTGGCAGCATCCCAGTTCCTCTGCAGCATCACCCTGTTTATTTCATTCACAGCACTTATCACCCCCTGTAACTGTCTTGGTTGCTTATTTACTTACTGAATGTCTTCCCAACTGGACTGTCCAGAGTGCAGGGACTGTCCTCTCTTCTTAGCTGCATTTACAGGGCTTTGCTCAATGCCCAGCACATGACAGTGTTCAGTAACTACGTTGAGTGAATAAAGGAAAGGATGGATAAATGCTTCCGCTCACCTCCACCACAACGCCAGACGGTCAAGCCCCAGCAGGACACTGGCCTAAAGATCCCTGGTGGCCCTGGACAAATCAGAAGTGTGGCAACCACCGTAAGACAGTGATGCTTCAACTCAGTCCAGAGGGGACCGTGCAAGGCAGCCAGCCCTCTAGGGTGTGGAACTGCATCCAGCCATCACCCCAAGTCCTGCCCTGAGCAATCCTCAACCTTCTCACCACAGAAGGGCTGTCTCCCCAAGTTTCCCCTGCTGCTGTTTGGAGGAAGGCTTGGCTTTCCTGCAGCCAACTGGGCAGTCCAGCAATAACTGAGGGGTAACCAGTGGGATGTCGGGGCAGTGGAGAGCAGCAGTTCTCTGGGGAGGCTCCCTGGGTCTTTCCTATGCTGATGTGATTCGTGGGAACATAGAGTAGCATCCCACAGGTCAAGTATGTTTGGGGAATTCCAAGGATAAGGGAATGGAAACCCTCCCCTTATATTAGAGGTGGAATTTGCAGTGTTAGAAATATGACTAGTAAGGCCACATGTACCCTTTCTCCTCACACCCAACCCCAGCAAAGAAATGGATTCACATCACACACATTGCACACACGTACATACACATACATACCCCCCCCCAGCACACAAAAATACACAGTTACTTCTGCAAAAAGATTTATTTCCTTTCTTCAAAAGTATTTAATGTGTCAGCAAAAGTTATTCTGAGATCAGAAACTCCCTGGCCTGCACCCTGGCCATTAAGGAGGTCAGGATTGTCACACGGGGTCAGACTCTTGGCTTACACAGGCCACAATAATATCTCTGCTGGAGATCCTGGAGAAATGGTTAATGAAATGATGGGGATGTTTTTCCAGATAGCAAATTCGGAGTGTTCCTGATGTCCCCAAATATCCAGTTTCCATTAATACTTTCCAATCTGGGTCTGTCATCCTTGTCTTAAATCTAGTTATAATTTCAGTTGTCAGTTTATTTCCCAAAGTGAGAGTAGTAAACAGGACTTTAATGAATCCATCAGCAAGTGCTGTTGTGCAAACAGGAGCTGGCAAAGGGATGGATATTGTGCCGGGAAGCAAAAGTCCTGAATGTTGGGCCTCTTGCCCCACTACCTGGCTGAGAACCCAGGAAGTCACCACCTCAGGAGGTCTCGGTGTCCACATCTTCATGTGCAAGAAATATTAACACTTGCCTGCCTAAAGATGGACCCAAGGTTTTCTCTGGTGCTAAACTGTCTGCCTAGCAAGGAGCATGAAAAATGCACAGCTCCTTCCCTCGGGGAATTTGCTGGTCTATCAGAGAAAGTTCTGAGTCTTTCCCTGCTTGTTTACAAAGCATCAGCATTTGAGCATTGTCTGTTCTGTTCTCCAACTCTTGGAATGATTGGTATGTGAGACTCAGGTTCCTGAATCCCCTTTGTAATAAACACAGTTGGGTGACCTCACAACTGTATCCTTCCCCTGTCTTGCAAACAAAATTAGGTGGCGTTATGTTTCAGGGGAGAATGGGCCCCTCGGCTGCCCCTGGGGAAGGAGCTAGTCTAGCAAATCAACATTGATTCCTTCCCCCTTGACAGTGTGGTAGACATGTGACACAGTTCTGGCCAAAGTGGCCTAAAGGAAACTCCAAACTCCACTGGGGGAAGGACAGGGCCTTCTGGAGAGGTTATGCTTGTTCCTAAAAAAAATAGGAAATAACCTGTCAGAACATCTGTCTCTCTCTCTCTGACTCCAGATATTTTTGTATATGAGTCTGATGTCTGGAGCTGCTGACACTATTTTGCCCCTCTGAGGGGAGTAGTTAAAGTGCTGAGGATGGTGGGTGGATAAATACCTGGATCCTCGAGGACATCATTGAGTCTCAGAATTGCCCAAACTCAAACTACTCTATTTACATACTTTGTGTTACAGGAGATAATAAATGTCCTTATTGTGAGCCATTTTCTGATGGATTTGCCTTTTCCTTCAGCTGAAAGCATCTTAACTGTATTAGTCAGGATAGATTAGATTATGCATGATAACAAATGACACTCACATCACAGTGGCTTGATGCATACGAGTTAATTTCTCACTCAGGCCATCTGCCCCTTGGGGTTGGCAGGGAAATCTGTTCATCACAGTCCCTCAGGGCCATAGAGGAGGCTGGGAAGAGAATCTTGTGAATGACACACTGGTCCTAAAAGCTTCTGCCCTGAGGTGACATCTATCACTTCCTCCACGTTAAAAGCAGGTTATGTGGATATGATTTCCTTCAATTGGGAAGTACAATCCTGCCCTCTGCTCAGAAGGTGGAAATGTGGAACTATTTGGTGACAACACTAATATCCACCACATTAACTAATATAAACTCTAGGAACAGGGAGTTGTATGGCCTTGAACCAACAATGTAACTTCTTTAAACCTTGGTTTCCTCATTTGCAAATTTAATTTTTTGAACGTTTCCTCCTTTTCCAACTGTTGTGAGGATACAATGAGTAATAAAGATGAAGGTATCTTTGAAAGCATAACAAAGCCTAGTTGTGTGGGTAGTTGAGGGGTATTCATGCTTTCTCAGTAAAGGTCACAGGCTAGTTCCTGCAACTCTGCTTTACACATATAACTTTCTCATCTTCACCATGTGTCTGCAACCAGACTACCTGGTAGTGAAGACATTGGCTGTCTTCTGTTTTCAGGATAGACTAGAGAAAGAATATTTGTTTTAGAGGTGGAGGTTGAGGATGTTGGAGGAACTGGAATGAGTGCTACTGGAATGAGTTTGGGGCTAATTTGCCTCATGGCACTTTGAGGAGGCTGTTTTAGTTAGCTCAGGCTGCCATAACAAAAATGCCATAGACTGGCTGGCATAAACAACAGAAACTTATTTCCTCACAGTTCGGGAGGCAGGAAGTCCAAGATCAAGGTGTCAGCAGGGTTGGTTTCTTCCGGGGCCTCTCTCCTTGGCTTGTAGAAGGCCATCTTCCCCTGTGTCTTCATATGGTCTTCTTTCTGTATGTGTCTGGGGCTAATTTCCTCTTCTTATAAGGACATGTTGGATTTAGGGCCCATAATATCGGCCTCGTTTTAACTTAATTACCTCTTCAAATACAGCCACATTCTGAAGTACTGGGAGTTAGGGCTTCCACATATGAATTTTGAGGGAACAAAATTCAGCCCATAACAGAGGCCTTTCTTTTCCTCCCAATGAGAAGGGGAAAACCACAGGAGAAACACATACTAATTTCCACTACAAGTAAGAGGGAAAGGAGAAAATAAAGGAGTGAGACAGAGAAGGAAGAGGAGGAAGAGAAGGAAAAAGAAGAGGAACAGAGAGAACTTGAAAACCTTCCAAGCAAGGGCTGGAAGAGCCCCAGGATGAGAGCATGCAGGTGCAGAGCTGTCTGCAAAGGGATCGGTGTGTGGGCATCA